>NW_026606218.1:657500-982500 GCF_029834395.1 Sorex fumeus | reverse complement strand
ATGAAATCCTTCTGGCGTACCCAAACAATAAACTCACACCCATTTTGAACTCATTTGCAAACTCATTTGCATTCTGCACTCTGTGCTGTGTCGCTACACACTGTATTATGAACATTTGGATCTAGTAGTATTTAGAAGGGTTAGTTTCTACTGAGATAACTAAATCATCACGTAGTTTGTATTTATTTTGGCCTTTTGGGCCACACCCGGTGATGCCCAGGGGTTCCTCCTGGCTCTGTGCTCAGGAATCACTCCTGGCCGTGATCAGGGGACCGTATGGGGTACCAGGGATGGAACCTGGGTCGAGCATGTGCGAGGCAACACCCTCCCGCTGTGTTATGACTCCGGCCCCTCGATGTCCTTGCTGGAAACAGAACTCTGAGGCTTAAGGAAGAGCTACTGACTTAATTCACGGGAGCCTTCGGCCCACAGAGCAGAGTTCTGCTTCGACGCGGGTGAGTGGTGAGCACTGAGAGTCCCCAACCCTGAGCTGGTGCAAGACAGTTCAGCTTCAGCCTTTTATAGTTCTTCCTTTCTCCACTCCCGAACCTCCTCAGATGCCTTAAATTATCAGCACAGTATTAAACAAAGAGGCATAAATGAGCTGGAGACTGTGTTCCAATGGCTTGTGAACTGATCATTGGAACGAGTTCAATGTTCCCAATCTCAAATCCAACTTTCAGTTTAAAATCATTAGATTCTGGGGTCTGGAGAGATAGGACATGAGGGAAGGCTCTTGCCTTGCACGAGCCCCACATGGGTTTGAACCCCTGCATCCCATGCGATTCCTCCATGCACTGCCAGGAGTGATTCCTAATGCAGAGCCAGGAGTAAGCCCTGAGCATCGCTGGGTGTGACACAAACCCAGCCCCCCCCCCAAAATTTAAAGATGATAAATGAGATTATCTATGAATAACACTGAGCTAAAATAACTCAGTCTAGTACTTATTCCTACAACACAATCTATTCTAGTACTTAAAACTGCCTGGCTCAAGTAAGGTGAGGCAAGGGACCTCTTCCTTATCTAGGGAGGGAGAAAAGCGCATTATCAGGATTTACTCATTGACTAAACAATTAAGAGACTTCTCTAAGAAAACAATATTTCTAACTTAACGCCATGATACAAAATTTGAATTTTTTTTTAACTAATCTGAATTTTTAAAAATTTGCGATAGCACAGCGGTAGGGCGTTCGCCTTACAAGCGGCCAGCATGGCCGACCCGAGTTCGATTCCTCCGCCCCTCTCGGAGAGCCCGGCAAGCTACCGAGAGTATTCGATATGCCAGACACAGTAACAACAAAGTCTCCAATGGAGACGTTACTGGGCCCGCTGGAGCAAATCGACGATCAACGGGAGGGCCTTTACCTTTTCGGAGAGCCCGGCAAGCTACCGAGAGTATTCGATATGCCAGACACAGTAACAACAAAGTCTCCAATGGAGACGTTACTGGGCCCGCTCGAGCAAATCGACGATCAACGGGAGGGCCTTTACTTTACTTTACTGCTTACAGTAATATTTTTCAACAATGGTAAGACAGTATTGCTGAAAATAGCCAAAGGCAATGCCAAGTTTATCTGGGTAACTACGTGATCATTAAAAATGCTTTTGATTCCTTTCTGTTTCTAAGCCAAGCGGCCTCAGCTGAGAGAGGCAGGAGTCCCAGAGAGCCACTCCCAGGCCTGTGACTGTGAAGTGAAGCTTTACCAAGCCTGGAACAAGCACCAGAGCAGTGACCTAATCTCACAGACAAGGACTGTCAGCTTCTCCCACAGATGTGACTCAATGATTACACTGTTATCACAGAGGCCGGCAATGGCCTCTTAATGGCTCTAAAAGCAAAAAAAAAAAAAAAAAATCAATGTGAGGATTAACCTGGGGGGTCTTCCTTCCAGTATTTACTCCTGAAGGACATTCTGAGCAGATGGAAAATGTCCAATTACGACAATGGGAACAATGGGAACAGAGTATTTAGAATTCAAATATCCATGAAGTGAGAACGTTAGTAAAATGATTGGAAGATTTGGTCAGGAAAGTGAGAAAGCTTTCTGAGTCCATTTTCCATTCCTACCCATTTCTATTTGAAACAGCCCTGAAGAGTCTACCCTACCAGAATCATCCAAATGAAGTATTTACACAATTGTAAATATCTAATTGACCCCTAACGGAGGTGTTGGGGTTTCTGGCAGCCAGTCCCAGGGAGAGGGGATCCCGGGTGGCTTCTGGCTGGACTCTGGCACTGGTCCCTGGAGTGACATTTCCTTAAAGAAGCTGGGGGGAGGGGGCTGGAGTGATAGCACAGCAGAGAGGGCATTTGTTTTGCACTTGGCCAACCTGGGTTTGATTCCCAGCATTCCCGAGCACCACCAGGAACAATTCCTGAGTGCAGAGCCAGGAGTAGCCCCTGTGCATTGCTGGGTGTGACCCCCCAAAGAAAAGAGGCTAGGGGAATGCAGCTCAGTGGTAGAAGGTTTGTAAGGTTCTCCCACACTCGCCTGCTCCGTCAAAGGAAGGGTCTTTAAAAAGAACACTTAGAAATTCTTCAGACTCAGAAGCCCTTAGAACCCAGGAGAGTTTCAGCCTCTGGCGTCAGAGGGCAACTCCTAAGGCTGAAATGGAACGTTTAATAAAACAGAAGAGAAGACGGAGGGGCACGTCTGAAGATGACTCTGGTATTCTAGATCCAAAAATCTAGCTACTTAAAAATGAGAACACTTGTTTTATGAATAAAAATCGACCGTTAACTGACTGCCAGGCTGAGCGTGTGACCCAACCGAAGCGCTCAACGGGACCCTGAGACAACCTAACCGTGACGCGCTGCTGAGGACACTGGAGGTATTGATAGAAAGGAATTACTTTTCATCCATGCGGCTCCGCATCTTCTTAAGCTTCTGCATGATGCTGCTGGTCTCACTGCTGGAGATGGAGATGGGGGACGGGCTGCGGGTCTCCAGGTCCGTCGGGCCCGGGCTGGCCTCTTTGTTATCCCGCAGATCCTCATCGCTGGGAGAGTCCTGCAAGCACCAAGGGGCAGAGCGTGACGATCTCACTGGGATGGAAGGTCTTGGAGCCGTTCTGTTCACATTCTAATCACTCGGAAAGGAGAGGAATGGCTCTGTACTTCAGCATGTGGACAAGGGGCTGACCACTGGACACTCACACCTGAATGTGGTTTGATCACGCAAGTCTCAGCCCCAGGAGCATCGTGTTAAATAGTTCCTTCAGGGGCTGGAGCGATAGCACAGCGGGGAGGGTGTTTCCTTTGCACGTGCCCGACCTGGGTTTGATCCCTGCATCCCACAGGATCCCCCGAGCACCGCCAGGAGTAAATCCTGAGTGCAGAGCTAGGAGGAACCCCTGAGCATCGCTGGGTGTGACCCAAAAAGAAAAAAAAAATAGTTCCTTCAGGTCAGCTTTATAATGTTTATGAGTGTTTATAAAAACCATTTATAATGTCTTATAAATATTGTTTGAAGATAAAATATTCCCGCTACTGGCAATCTGTACCTAAGTAGTCTCTATTTTTTTTTTTTTGGCTCACACTCAGTGACGCTCAGGGGTTACTCCTGGCTCAGCCCACAGAAATTACTCTTGGCAGTGCTCGGGGGACCCTACGGGATGCCAGGGGATGGAACCCAGGTGGGGGGTGTGCAAGGCAAATGCCCTTCCTGCTGTACTACCCCTCCTGGCCCCAGTAGTCTCTAATTTTTAAAGTAAAACTGTCCAAAAGGAATACGAAGTTACAGTATACTGTACAAAACGTTTCCAACATATACTGTACATAATATATCCAAGGATCCAAAGCAGGAAGGAACCACATACAACTAGTTTAGTTACACCCAGGGATGGGATATTTTCTTTAGGTATTTCCCAGGGGAAAATAGTCTGTTCATAAACCAAAAAAGCACAGGCTGGTTAAACTTTGGAAGCAGCGGTTTCAAGCAGTATGTATTTCTTTTCTTGAGTTTGGGCTACATCTGGCGGTGCTCAGGGCTGCCTCTCTGCCCAGCCTGAGGAACCCTTTGGGGTGTCACGTCTGGGACTCAGGTTGGCCAGCGAAGGCAAGCGCCCTCCCCGCTGCTGCACTCACTCCAGGCCACAATATGCTGTTTTGGAATAAGCAAAACGTACACGTGAACAAGCTGGGCAGGTCATTTCTTCTTCTGACTTTTTGGGAAGACAGGTGAGAACGAGCTTGCCTCTCTCCTTCCTGAGTGATTCAGTCTGGAAACCAGAAGGTGGGATGGAGTAAGGTCTGTGCCTTGGCAGCCTCGGAGGAGAGGCAGCGGGCTAGGGTGGAGCGTCAGAACGGAGCCGGGAAGAAGGTGCCCATGGAGGGAGCCGGCCCCAGGAATAGTGAGAATGCCGATGGGAGCACTCTTGCAGGGAACCCTAAGCCTGGATGGACAGAGGTGCACACGGCCCAGGGACAACCAGAGGCTCCACATGATGGGGGACTGCCACATGGGAGACAGCCACATGGGTCACAGCGGATGACTAGGTCATGAACTGGAAGAAGAAAAATGCTGGGCCAGATGGGGGCAGAGATAGGACAGTGGGGAAGTCACCTGACTGCATGAGGCGGACGTTGGTCCACCCCTGGCCTCCTACAAGGTCTCCTGAGCCTTGCCAGCAATAATGGTCCCTGAGCCCAAGCCAGGAGTGAGGCCTGAGCACTGCTGGGTGCAAAATGGCCCAAAATCAAGAGAAAGGGGAAAATGCTGGGCCAGTGGTGGAGGACGTGGCCTGCAGGCTCTGGTCCAGGGCCCTGGGACCATAAAGTCACCTGCTTGAGAAAGGTCCTA
The DNA here is from genome assembly GCF_029834395.1 of Sorex fumeus. Classification (NCBI taxonomy): domain Eukaryota; kingdom Metazoa; phylum Chordata; class Mammalia; order Eulipotyphla; family Soricidae; genus Sorex; species Sorex fumeus. The sequence continues at coordinate 977,697 of NW_026606218.1, read as the reverse complement.
AGGGGAAAGCCAGGGTAGGAGCTGATTTAGGGAGTCCAGACAGGTCTTGACAAATCCAGATGTGTGCCTGCCCCAGACTTTGTTTGGATTTTCTCCCTCTGGCCCCCTTGTCTGCCACTGAGCCATCGCTGAGGACTGCCAGGGGTCACTCCTGAGGACAGAGCCAGCTGAGCCAGGTGTGCCCACGCCCTCTGCCCCACAGGAAAAGGAGGCTTGAACAGATCCTAAAGGCAGAAACCAAGTCACAGTAATGTCACAGGACTCACCAATTTCTTGTCCCCCGCGGACTTGAGCTTCTCCTGCAGCTTGATGGTGGTCTGCCGGATCCTCTCGATCTCCTCCTGCTGCTTGAGAATCAGCTGTCTCTCCTTCCGAGCCGCCTTGTTGGCTTCTTGGAGACGTTTGATTTCTGCCTACGGGGGAAGGAGTTAGGACAGAGAGTGCTATGAGAGAAGTCCAAAATCACATTTTATTCTTATTTTATTAATTTTTTTTCCTTTTTGGGTCACACCCAGCAATGCACAGGGGTTACTCCTGGCTCTGTAGTCAGGAATTACTCCTTGCGGTGCTTGGGGGACCATATGGGATACCGGGGATCAAACTTGGGTAAGCCCTGTGCAAGGCAAACGCCCTACCTGCCCTGGCCCCCTAAGTCATATTTTAAAAAGAAAATCAGATTGCATATACCAATGTGTGTACTGTATTTCAAGAGAAAATAACCTTGAAAAGATTAACAGTGGGGGGGGGGGGGAGTCATAAAATTCCATTATTTTAAAATATTTTAACGTGCACTCACTCCACAAAACTCTTCTACAAGGATCTTACTTGTATTTATTTTTTATTTATTTTTTTGCTTTTTGGGTCACACCCGGTGATGCACAGGGGTTACTCCTGGCTCATGCACTCAGGAATTACTCCTGGCAGTGCTCGGGGGACTATATGGCATGCTGGGAATTGAACCCCGGTCGGCAGTGTGCAAGGCAAACACCCTACCTGCTGCGCTATTACTCCAGCCCCAGATCTTACTTTCTAAAAAATGCTTTTCAGAGGCTAGGGATGTAGCTTAGTGATAGCTGCCTTGCCTTGTATGAGACATCACAGAATATTAATAACACATTCACTTCAAAGGACTGTTAAAAATTTTGTGTATTACATGAAGGCAGGCCTTAACTGGACAGTATTTAAATTAGCAATAACGCACAATTCTAATTTAGGAGAAACACAGCAGTTATTAGGCAACCCCTGTAAATACAGTAGTACGGGCATATACAATTGTGTGTGCCAACAAAATTTCATCGAAGGCAGTAATAAGAAAAAAGAATTGAGGCAAAATAATAGATAACACAAGCACGGTGGGGTATTTGGGCCACACCTGGTGATGCTTAGGGGTTAGTCCTGGCTCTGCGCTCAGGAGTTATTCTGGGGACCATATGTGATGCCGGGGATCAAACCTGGGTCAAGGCAAGCGCTCTCGCCACTGTTCTTTCTCTCCACCCCAGGACACTCTCTTAAAGGAATGTATTTCCTAACTTACCTTTTCTTGCTGCAGTCTTAAGAGCAAACCCCGCTGTTTCTTCCGGAGTGGGGGCATTTTATCATCTTCTCCTTTGTCTCGGAGATGTCTGAAAATATTTCCCAGGGAGACAAAGATGAGATTCTATTTTGATTCTAATGTCAAGAATTATGAAACCCCAAAAAAAAACAAACCATTTTTTTCTAAATCAATATAACATTTTCAGTATAAACTTTCAAAGCTGAAAAACAGCAGTTGTTTGCAACAATTCCTAAAACCAAGAAATTAAATATATGTAAACTTGAGACTTTTAAAAATCTTTCCTTGTGATCCTTTAGACAAAAAACTAAACATTTACTGATTATAAATCATAGAGAAATGTATTTTTTATCAAGTTTTTAGAAGTCACAGGACATAACCCACTGTTCAAGTAGCGAGACTCTAGACCGGGATAGGAAAGCTTTTTTCTGCCAAGGACAGAAATTTGGATATTTTTTATCCTCGTTCATGGCCACCGACAATGATCACAAGCCATCGCTACCACTAGCCTAGCATATACAAGAGCCAGACCACCTGCTTTAAATGGCCAATGGAACAGACGTTCCCCACGCTACTCTGGTCTTTGTCCTTTAAAGACCAAAGAGCTTTAAGGAATTTACAATAATAAAGCAACCAACTCAGCTCCTAAAATTGCCAATATGAGACTCAAACAAATTAAGAGTAAACTTAAAAAAAAAAATCAAAGCAAAATGCAAAGAAAATGTATGGGTAGAAGTTCTCGAAAGCAACAAAAAATGAAGTATGGTTCCTGCGTCTAGCTGGAGAACACCGTGCAAATGTGAGGGCTGCGATTGATCCTTTGCAAAAAGGCAAGCAAGCATTTCCTTTGACGAAAGGAAGAGCCGAAGAATAAAACCCACGTTCATCGAGAGAACTCACTTTTTCTGGTGCTCTAGCCAGGCTAGTTCAGCCTTGGTTTTTTCCTTCAGGGCCTTCTCACGCAGACGCAGCAGTGAAGACTGGTGAGCGGCCCTCATTTCCTCTTCCTTCATGTACTGGCGGACCATCTCCATGGTGAATTTAGAAAAGCTGTCCTGTCCGCCCGAGAACGGCATGCTCAGCTCCTGAAACAGAGAATGCACTTCAGATTCACCACCAACGGGCCTTACGGATGGCACGTCCAGCTCCTGAAACAGAGAACGCATGTCAGATTCACCACCAACGGACCTTTATGGAGCTTAATAATCTCAAAAAGAAATGCATTTATAAAAATAATTCTTATTGGGGCCAGAGAGAAAGAACAGCAGGGAGGGCATTTGCCTTGCATGCGGCCAACCCAGATTTGAGTCCCAGAATCCCATATGGTCCCTCAAGCACTGCCAGGAGTAAGTCCTGACAACTGTTGGGTGTGACCCCCAAAACCAAAATAAATAAATCTATTCTTTAAAAAAATAAAATAATGGGGTCACCAGTTGCCCCCCACGAGCGGCTCTCCAGCATGGCCACAGCCCCAGAAGCACAAGGACTTAATGCAGAACCCGACAGCTTGGAGCAGAAAAGTGAACGGACTATGCGTTAATCCAGGCCATCAGGTCTGTCCGGAGGGGAAAGGGTGTTGCCCCAGTCGCCTTCTCCTCTCTGGAAAGAAAGATGGCGGCCACATGGGAGCCTTGTGGACAGCAGGTATGAGCGGGGGGTGTGAGGGCGACTAAAACATCATGGGAAGGGGGACGTTCCAGTCCGTCCTTCACGCCCTACCGAGGTCACCAGTTTCCCCCCACGAGCGGCTCTCCAGCACGGCCACGGCCCCAGAAGCACAAGGACTTAATGCAGAACCCGGCAGCTTGGAGCAGAAAAGTGAACGGACTATGCGTTAATCCAGGCCATCAGGTCTGTCCGGAGGGGAAAGGGTGTTGCCCCAGTCGCCTTCTCCTCTCTGGAAAGAAAGATGGCGGCCACATGGGAGCCTTGTGGACAGCAGGTATGAGCTGGGGGTGTGGGGGTGACTAAAACCTCATGGGAAGGGGGGCATTCCAGTCCGTCCTTCACGCCCTACCGAGGTCACCAGTTTCCCCCCACGAGCGGCTCTCCAGCACGGCCACGGCCCCAGAAGCACAAGGACTTAATGCAGAACCCGGCAGCTTGGAGCAGAAAAGTGAACGGACTATGCGTTAATCCAGGCCATCAGGTCTGTCCGGAGGGGAAAGGGTGTTGCCCCAGTCGCCTTCTCCTCTCTGGAAAGAAAGATGGCGGCCACATGGGAGCCTTGTGGACAGCAGGTATGAGCGGGGGGTGTGGGGGCGACTAAAACCTCATGGGAAGGGGGACGTTCCAGTCCGTCCTTCACGCCCTACCGAGGTCACCAGTTTCCCCCCACGAGCGGCTCTCCAGCACGGCCACGGCCCCAGAAGCACAAGGACTTAATGCAGAACCCGGCAGCTTGGAGCAGAAAAGTGAACGGACTATGCGTTAATCCAGGCCATCAGGTCTGTCCGGAGGGGAAAGGGTGTTGCCCCAGTCGCCTTCTCCTCTCTGGAAAGAAAGATGGCGGCCACATGGGAGCCTTGTGGAGAGCAGGTATGAGCGGGGGGTGTGGGGGTGACTAAAACCTCATGGGAAGGGGGGCATTCCAGTCCGTCCTTCACGCCCTACCGAGGTCACCAGTTTCCCCCCACGAGCGGCTCTCCAGCACGGCCACGGCCCCAGAAGCACAAGGACTTAATGCAGAACCCGGCAGCTTGGAGCAGAAAAGTGAACGGACTATGCGTTAATCCAGGCCATCAGGTCTGTCCGGAGGGGAAAGGGTGTTGCCCCAGTCGCCTTCTCCTCTCTGGAAAGAAAGATGGTGGCCACATGGGAGCCTTGTGGACAGCAGGTATGAGCCGGGGGACTGGGGGCAACTAAAACCTCATGGGAAGGGGGGCATTTCGGTCCGCCCTTCACGCCCTACCGAGGCCACCAGTTGCCCCCCACTAGCGGCTCTCCAGCACGGCCACAACTCCAGAGCACAGAAACCAATTTCTTAACTATCTGACTTTCAGTAGAAATACTTCCAGGGTCAATAAGTAAAATAGCAGAAATCCAAAACCAACATATAATTCTTGAACCCAGCTGTAGACAGCAAATCACTTCACAATGCTTTGTCAGCATGTCTGATTTGGGGGGGTTGGTAAACTCTAAATAATAGTGGTGAATCTTTTATTGAAACAATGAATCTAATCAAAGCAGATAGAGTGTTAACTAGAATTCATCTGCCCCACAGGGACTGGGAGGGGTGGGGGGTGGGGTTTTATTGGGGTTCTTCATGGTAAAAAATAAGTTTTGGTAAAGGGAAATGTGCTTGATATTTGCATGACTGAGACCTAAACCTGAAAGCTTTGTAACCTTTCCCATGGTGATTCAATAAATAAATAAATTAATATAAAAAAAAAATAATGGGGCTGGAGCAATAGCACAACGGGTAGGGTGTTTGCCTTGCACGCAGCTGACCTGAGTTCGATTCTCAGCATCCCATATGGTCCCCTGAGCGCCGCCAGGAGTAATTCCTGAGTGCAGAGCCAGGAATAACCCCTGTGCATTGCCGGGTGTGACCCAAAAGGCAAAAAAAAAAAAAAATTAAAAAATTAAAAAATAAAACAAAACCCTGCTGGTGATGCTAAGAGAACAGTCTTCAAAAATAGGCCCCGAGAAGTGGCAGCATTTATTTGCCAGTAAATTTTGACCAAACCACTACTACTGGCTGGGTACCATTGCCGGGTACAGAACAGAGGAAACTTAGTCCTTGTGACCCAAAAGTCTTGCAATTTAATCAAATGCATCTTTTAAAATGGAAGAACATGTTCCATGAGTGAAGCAAGTGAGAAAGCGAACAGAGCACCATGGCTCAGCTCCTCAAAGGTCTCATGCGTCATTCTGAAGCCTGCATGTCTTCGAACAGGGAAGCACAGCCAAATCTTACAGGACACAAAAACAAAAACCCAGACCTGGAGCTGGAGTGAAAGTACAGACACTGGAATGTGGTCAACCTGGGTTTTGATCCCTGGCATCTCTATGGTTCCCCTGACCACTGCCAGGAGTGATTCCTGAGTGCAGAGCCAGGAGTAACCCCTGAGCATCATCGGGTGTGACCCCCCCAAAAAAAACACCTGAACAATAGCACAAAACAAACCCCCCCACTCACCCATCCCAGGACTGGAGCAATAGTACAGGTGGTAGGGCACTTGCCTTGCACACAGGTGACCCTCTGGGTTTGATTCCCAGCATCTCATATGGTTCCCCTGAACACTGCCAGGAGTGATCCCTGAGTGCAGAGCCAGGAGTAACCCCTGAGTATCGTCGGGTGTGACCCCAAAACAAACTGAACAAAAGCATACACAGGAAAAAAAAAAACCTCCACCCACCCACTCTGGGACTGGTAAGGCACTTGCCTTACACACAGTTGACCCTCTGGGTTTGATCCTCAGCATCTCATATGGTCCCCTGAGCCCTCCAGGAGTAATTCCTTCCTGTGTGCAGAACCAGGAGTTATCCCTGAACATTGCTGGGTTTGGCGCAAAAACCAAAAAACCAAACAAAAAAAAAAAAAAAGAAAGAAAAGAATCCCCAGCTAAAATCACTATCTTGGGAAAACCACTCTGGGAACAGACAAGCGAGGGGAAGTATGAGACGTCTCCGTGGGTCCCACACATCACGTGGTCCCTGTCCCCATCCCAGCCCAGCAGGCCCCGACAAAGTCTCCTGGTGCCCTGGAGGGAGGCAGCCCTGCAGGACACGTCACACACCTTGGAAGAAGATGGGGTCGTCTTCTCAGGGGACGTCTCTTCGTCCGAGTCATCGTGCTGGCCTCTTTTCTTTTCCATGTTGAATCGGCGATGGCTCTCGGAAGGTAACAGAGACCGGAAGGACTTCTCCTCTATTTCATCCTCTGTCATGGACTCGTCAAACTTCAGGGAATACTCTGTTGCGATTGAAGTTGAATCTAAGAGATCAGGGCAAAGAAGAGTTTTTCAGTGTTCGAAGCTGCCATGTGTAGTGTATGGTCATTCTGCCTCTTCTTATGGGACAATCTAACATAAAAATCCTAAAATAGACTGCAAGCAATTCACAAGTATGGAACAATAAAGTTCTATTTCCACTCTAAAAAGAAAACTCTAAAAATATCTAAAAAAAACACTAGCACACATGTGTAAGAGTGCTGTACTCCGGCATAACATGCTTTTATGAAATCAATCAGAAAACACTGTCACTATATAAAAATAAAAAACGGCCATCATCAGACATTCTACAATGACATATAGGTGACCCCAAAAATGCTTATAATTACTAGCAAGCAAAAACTAATTTTAGAACTTAAAAGACGACTTCTGGGGGCCGGAGCAACAGTACAGTGGGTAGGGCATTTGTCTTGCACGTGGCCAACATGGGTTTGATCCCCAGCAACCCATATGGTTCCCTGCGCACCGTCAGGAGTAATTCCTAAGTGCAGAGCTACGAGTAACCCCCCGAGTATTGCTGGGTGTGACTGACCCCCCCCCCAAAAAAAAAAGATGACTTCTGGGTTGGGTGCTGTGTGCTTCTACGATCTCTTACACGCTTGATTCTCTCAAACACCTTCATGTTCTAGTACTGTGACTACTCCAGGTTTTTTTCCTATGTTCTAGAATTGGTCAGTTCCCCGGCAGAGCCATTCGAGAACCTTCAGAAGCCGTAAAGAAGAGGTACCCGCTGCCTTTGGTTGTAACTGTGGAATAGCTGCCTCTTCCCTCTCTTGGCAGACACGAGGTGAGAATGTGAATGCAGTAACCCGTGTGGACAGACATGCATGCCCACATGCACGTGTGCACAACACACACAGGCTCAAAGATAAGGACATCCACACAACTACTCCCAAACCCATCTGCATCCACACAGGACTGATGCACCGACTCTAATTGGGCACCATCTCTCTTCAATACCGACAAACCAGGATCTCACCATCCAATATCCATTTACTTATTTATAAGCTCGATATAGATATTATTATTATTATTATTATTATTTTGCTTTTTGGGTCACACCCGGCGATACACAGGGGTTACTCCTGGCTCTGCACTCAGGAGTTACTCCTGGCGGTGCTCTGGGGACCATATGGGATGCTGAAAATCAAACCTGGGTCGGTCGTGTGCAAGGCAAACGCCCTACCCGCTGTGTATCTCTCCAGCCCCCATAACCCCAATGTGCACCCGCGCCCTCTACTATCTTAAAGGGTCTAATTCTTTGTTCTCTTCTTATACATGATTTGTTGATGACTGAAAGTACTGCAGCCAATTTCTATCTGGGCTATTACATCTGACATAATCACTATCAAGAAGCATATCCCTATTAACTGTTTAAAAGCTCCAATCATATGGGTTGTTATGATTCTGTTACATTACTGGCACAGAACAAAGGTGATTTTTTTGCGGGAGGGTGGAGCTTTTATGCACAGGCTCTCCTCGATTAAGTTCTGGCTCTCCTGGGCCCGTGATACACGCTGACATCAAAGACGGGCCCAGGTGACCAGCACTGAGCCACATGAGCGTGGACACACATTCACCAGGGCCTCACGGCACCGACTAGCTCAGCCACGGCTCCCCCTTGGGCTCTGGGCATCTCCCGACACCTGTGCCCATGAGACACACACGGACACGAGGAAGTGACCTTTCTCCTCAGGCAGGGACGGGACGCTGTCACTTTGCAGGGAGTCGTCCACGGCGGTCGGGGCCTGCTCCTCAATGGAGCTCTCCAGCTTCTCGGCGTGGCGCTTCTGCTCACTGTCCCTGGAGGACAGAGCCGAGGGACTGTCCTGGCGGCTGCTGTCACTGCTACTTCTGTTGACGCAGAGCAAAGACAGAGTGAAGGTCAGTGGTTCCGAGCATGGGGACAGGCTGAAGGATGAGGAGGCTGTTGAGGGTTCGGCAGCAGTCACCCCCGTTCAATCCAGGAAGTGAGTCAAGGGGAAATGAGAATTTGCTTTTGTTGGGGGGCCACAACCAGCAGTGCTCAGGGCTCATTCCTGGCTCGGAATGATCAGGGATCACTCCCGGTGAGGCTTGGGGGACCGTATGGGGTGCTGGAGACTGAACCCAGGTCGGCCGTGTGCAAGGCAAGTGTCCTACCTGCTGTCCTATCCCTCCAGCCCCATAAAGGACAATTATTACAGTGTCTGCAGACACAGTAGGTAGTAGTACTCAGTCACTACTGCGAAGTTCTGCATTCTCGGGATTTTCTGTCTTACTGAGGTGTTACAACATTTTGACAGTGGAGGTAGCCAGAACTTCAAAGAATGCTCAAAGTAGCATCGAGAACCTTCTCACTTAAGAATGGAACCCAAACTGGAAACTGTGCTGCTTCTATACAGATACTAATGACAATCTTATCTTGCAATGGTGATATTAAAACACAGGGGAACATCAAGAAACACAGATGGGGCTGGAGTGATAGCCCAGCAGGGAGGGCGTTCGCCTGGCACGCGGCCGACCCGGGTTCGATTCCCAACATCCCATAGGGTCCCCCGAGCACCGCCAGGAGTAATTCCTGAGTGAAGAGCCAGGCGTAACCCCTGTGCATCGTTGGGTGTGACCCAAAAAACAAAAAAAAAAAGAAAAGAAAAAAAAAGAAACGCAGATGTCAGCATCCCACAAGCAGTCACACAGGCTTGGAGCCAGATAAAGCGGGTCAGTGCCCGGGTGTGACACTCTGTGTGGCCAGGGGGAGCTCGGCATCCCGACTGAACCCCGGGGGCTCAGCTACAAGGATGATCTGCCTGTCGTGGGAGGTTGCTCTGAAGATAATGTACTCTGAGAAAAGCATGCAGAGCTTATACAATTGGGGTCCCAGGGAATTATACAATAAAGTCCGCTGAGAAAGCAGCACATTATTTATTGGCGTGACTGTTCTGTACACTTGCTCATTAAATAAGGAAAAGCCAGTGCTGGGGACTGAACGCAGGAAAACACACACACACACACACACACACACACCACACTGAACTACACTGCCAGCTCAACGCCAGAACTATTTCACTTGGAGAAACACACCATTTATGTAAAGAAACAGGATTACGACTGAGCAATGCCTCGGCCACTTGCTCGCTGCCCCTACCTGCGGTCACGATGCTTGTATCTGTGAGACTCGGAGTAGCTGTCAAACTTCGGGTGCTTTGAGTCAAAGGTGTCTTCCTTACTCTGAGCAAGTGAAACGGACTGATTTTTCCTATAGATGGAAAAGGAAAGGAAGACTGAGTAAGCATCTGAAGTCACAAATATGAAATTTTAATACTCCTGATCATTAAGGAACTATCTTTATAGTACAGATACCATGACGAACCGGTTACAAAATCCCTGAGGAAAGGGATTCAACCACAGAAAAGAACTAAAACTAACTTATCTTCTATAAGAAATAAACATAACCACTCCCAATTTCAAGAAATATGAACCAAAAAAATTAGAATTGAGTCTACAGAGATAGTCCACTCAGCTGATCTGGGTTCGATCCCTGGCACCCCACAGGGTCCCCTGAGTCTCAGCAGTCCCTGAGCACACAGCCAGGATTAAGCACTGAGCACAGCCAGTATGGCCCAACTCCCCCGCCCCACCACCAAATTAAACACATGAATTAAAGGTCAAACTGATTTAAAAAAAAAAAAGAAAAAGAAAAAAACCCCACAAAAATATGATCTTATCATTTCATCCTGCCTAAAAAATACTCGGTTGGGCCAGAACAGCAGGTAGGGTGTTTGCCTTGCATACACCTGACTAGAGTTCAATCCTCAGGACCACATATTACTGCCAGGAGTAATCCCTGAGGGGCACAGCCAGGAGTAAATCCTGAGCACCTCTGGTGGGGCCCCAGAAAAAAAACAAAAACAAAATTCGCTAGTAGTATTTAGTGCTTCTAGAAAAGCTTCTAAAAGCTTTAATGTGTGTAAGGTTCTATCTGTGCCCATGCATGAGATCCTATCTGTGCCCGAGTGCGGGGTCCTATCCATGCCCATGGGCAGGATCCTATCCATGCCCGTGCATGAGGGTGCTCACCTATCCGTTTCGGCTCTGGCCCGCAGCTGCCTGGCCATGTCTGAAGGGTGGTGCCGCTGGTGGTCATACAGCATGGCCAGGGGCGCGCCCGAGGCACTGATGGCCCCCGCGATGTGCGTCCGGGTCAACTCCGCCATCTAAATGCAAACACACAGTGGTGAGAGCAGATGTGAACATGAGGACAGTACAGGGACTGCGGGGGGCACAGAGCCCTGGACACAGCAGGTGGCAGCGAGTGAGTCATCGAGAAAGCACGGAGTCCGTCGTCTGGACTCTGAGTCTCAACAACTTTCTACAAAGATTTGGACCCCATGCTTTCTCAGATTCCGCTCAGATGGGAAAAAAGGACGAATCACACGGAAAAGCTTCAAGTCCTAAAATGAGCCACGGAGGGGCTGGAGCAATAGCACAGTGGGGAGGGCATTTGCCTTGCACGCAGACAACCCAGGTTCGATTCCCAGCATTTCATAGGGTCCTCCAAGCACCTCCAGGAGTAATTCCTGAATGCAGAGCCAGGAGCAACCCCTGAGCATCGCCGGGCGTGACTCAAATAGCAAAATAAAATAAAATAAAATGAGCCATGGTCTGTTAAGTCCTAAATGTCCCTAAAGGCGCCACCTCGGTCACAAGTTCCCATCCAAGTCTTGGGTAAGAACGAGTGTTGCTCAGGGTGAAAACAAAATGCACAGAGGGGCCTGCCAGCTGGCTCAAGTCAGCATGTGTCCTGCACGGGGCGTGGCCTGGACTTCATCCCCCGTGTGACATGGCACCTCCAAAGCCCCTCCAACACCACCGGGTGTGAACCCAACAATAACAAGAAAATGGAGTTGATCACATTCCTCTGTCTTACTCCCACGCCAACACACGCCATAAACGCTGCCTCGGTTTTCCCCAGGGGGTGCCTGTCCCCGAAGGCTGCTGCTGAAACTCAGGATCAGTCCAACAACCAAGTGACTTGCCCAGCGCCCGGCCCCGGGCTGGACTCCCGGTGTGATGCTCACCTCACAGATGTGGCGGGCTGCATCGGTGGTGAGCCGAGCCGTCTCCGTCTGCTGAGCGGCCATCTTACTGGTGGCCTCCTGCAGCACCTCGGCCGCCTCCCTCTGGGACCTGACCACCTGCTGCAAGGACTCCGAGTGGGCCTGCGGGAGGAGACGCAAACGGAGAAACCACGTCTAATCCCTCCTCGCCCAAGTCAAAGAAAGTTGATGGATCTGCCAACTCTCAAAACAACACTTAAGGGTCCGGAAAGATAGTCCAGCGGGGAGGGCGCTCACTACGCACACGACCCACCCAGGTTCAACCCCCGGCATCCCATAGGGTCTCCCGAACTCCACCAAGAGTGATTCCTGGGTGCAGAGCCAGGAGTAAGTAAGCCCTGCACACTGCTGGCTTGGACCCAACATAGATAAAAACCAACCACACTTGAAAAAGATCTGGATCGTGTCTCAAGCTCTACAGGCTAAAATCTGAAGCCTTGTAAAATCAGTGCTGGGGTTCAGGGTGCTACCCCTGGACTGTGATTTCAGGTGACCACCAAGACCCTCCATTCCCACTTCCGGCGTGAGGCCTGATTTCACAGGATCCTGTACAGTCACCAAATGACTTGCCCAGTGCCAAGTCCCTGGGCTCAACTTCTAGTGGTTTCGCCAGAAATGAACCCATGTAGCCGAGTTCATGAAACGCTATTGCCCTCTTTTTAACTCCTCAAACACGCAAAACGCTACATTGAAATACTGGAGTTGTTGTTGGCTGGAGCGATAGCACAGTGGGAAGGGCGTTTGCCTTGCACGCGGCCGACCTGGGTTCGATCCCCGACATCCCATAGGGTCCCCCGAGCACCGCCAGGAGTAATTCCTGAGTGCAGAGCCAGGAGGAACCCCTGAGCATCGCCGGGTGCGACCCAAAAGCAAATTAAGAAATACTGGAGTTGTTGCAAAGACACGACTTCAGGCTGGCATGACAAAGTGGCGGTGGGCAGTGGCACCTGAGCAGCGCGACTCCGCGTCTCTTCCAGCTGTCGCTGACACGCAAGGGCCTCCTGCTCGGCCTTCAGCTTCAGAAGGGCCAGGTCCCTCTCATGGCGCTGCTGCTGGGCCTTCGAAACAAGAGAAGAGCGACCATTAATCGGCAGAATCATTCAACAGGGTCTGGAGTATGCTCTTGCCTGGTGAGGACGAGGCCCTGGGTTCGACCCCAGGCACTGCATTTGAAAACTTAAGTTTAATCAACGTGTTTTCTGTCATCAAAAAAAAAAAAAAAACACGGAAAAACATGAGAAGTGAATCCTTCGAGAATTGCCTTTCTGACAAGAGGCATCTGCTGTTTCCTTTCAGTATTTTCCCATGCCACTGGGGTCTCCGAGGCCCCTCGCAGACACACTCAGCCAAACGGACCTGACCAAGAAGGTGTTGCATGCACAGGCCTCAAGAATCAGCCAGGGGCCAGAGCGACAGTACGGTGGGGAGGGCGTTTGCCTTGCACATGGCCGACCCGTGTTTGATCCCCGGCATCCCATAGGGTCCCCCAAGAACCTCCAGAAGTGATTCCTGAGTGCAGAGCCAGGAGGAACCCCGCCCTGAGCAGGCTGGGTGTGATCCAAAAAGAAAAAAAAATCAGCCAGGACACACAAGCAGTGCGTGGGGGCATCCAAGGATAACCACGGCGATGTTCGGGAGGCCGCCTTGTGCCAGGGCCCACAGCCAGGCTGGGTACCTGCTTGCATGTGCCCAGCTGCCCTCCTCTCTCCCCCCATCCGCTCTCACAGAGTGATGCAGAGCCGCTGGAGAGCAGACTCCTGCTACTTCACGCGTGAAAGCTGATCTCTGTTTTTTCCCCAAATTCGTTTACTGATTTGTGATGTTTTCCAAATGTTACTGCAATGCTGTGACTTCCATACTGTTCACGATATCTATCTCCTACAGTGTTCTAACCCCACAGCCACCGTCAGAGTTGGCTTCCCCCCACCAATCACCCACCCCCCACCGTGGTTATTTTAATCAAAAGAAAATGGGGGGAACCCCAACGCCACTGAAAGCTACAGAGGAAAACTCCACAAATACCTTGATGATCTGCGCCAGGGACACGCTCTCCTGCTGAGCCAGTGACACGCCACGGACCCGCTCGACATCTGTCAGGTGGCGCACGGACTCCTCAATGGCACTCAGATAGCTGAGCTCGGCGGCCATGCGGTGCTGGAGGCCGGCAGGAGAAAAGCGCTGAGAACCTGGAGGGCAGACAAGTGTCAAAGGCTCAGGATGTGGGCGGGAGCCATAGCACTGCGGGAAGTGCGTTTGCCTGGCATGCAGCTGACCAGGGTTCGATCCCTGGCGTCCTACAGGGTCCCCCGAGCAATGCCTGGAATGATTCTTGAGTGCAGAGCCAGGAGTCATTCCTGAGCATCACCTGGTGTGACCCAAAGAGAAAACAAAACAAAACAAAACCTCCAAAAAACACTGTCACTGTCACTCTCCTCCCGTTGTCATCGATTTGCTTGAGCGGACCCAGTAACATCTCCATTTTGAGACTTGTTGTTACTGTGTTTTGCATATTGATTACATCACGGGTAGCTTGCCAGGATTTACTGTGCAGGCGAGATACTCTCAGTAGCTTGCTGGGCTCTCCGAGAGGGGCAGAGGACTTGAACCCGGCTCGATTCCCAAACCCAGGCTGGCTACGCACAAGGCAAACATCCTGCTGCTGTGCTATTGCTCCAGCCCAAAAACAAAGGTTCAAATATTTTGACATATATTGACAGCTCCATTTCCTAAACGGTTTGTTTTGAGTCTAAACTAGAAAAGTCAGCGATCTGCAGGAAAGACAGTGATTTCTATGAAGTTTTTTTGGAAGGAAGTGGGGGTTGTTTTTGGTGTTTTGATCTTACCAGTGGTGGTCAGGGGCTGTTCCAAGCTCAGTGCTTAGGGATAACTCCTGGCAGTGTTTGGGGACCATATGGGGAGTCCAGAATAGTATCCAGGTCAGCTGCCCACCTTAGCCCCCATACCTTCTCTCGCCCCTACTTTACGCTACGTCATGTGTATGTATATGTGTACACATCCACACATGCTACATTTACAGACATTCAGGCATGCACGTGGGCACACAGCATTCAAGAAAACCCCCACAGAATTTCTCTCATGCTTTTCCATGTTTGCTTCCTGCACCGTGTTCAACGCTTTCGACCAGAATCACACTCATGGGGCTGGAGTGATAGCACAGCGGGGAGGGCGTTGGCCTTGCACACGGCAGACCCGGATTTGATTCCCAGCATCCCATAGGGTCCTCTGAGCATCGCCAGGAGTGGTTCCTGAGTGCAGAATCAGGACTAACCCCTGTGCATCACTGGGTGTGACCCAAAAAGCCAAAAAAAAAAAAAAGTCATGCTCAAGTGAAACACTTCCCGAGGGCCAGAGGAAAGGGAGTGGAGGGAACAATGGCCAGCAGCAGCCCCCAGCTCGAGACTTGCCTGGTGAGGGCGCCTTTTCTGACGCTGCTCTGCTGCCCGCCAGATCCGGGAAGGCAGCAGCAGGACCGAGCCCTGAGGAGGCGGACGGCATCATCACCGACGATCTCGATCTTTCTAAGGATGTTCCAGGGAGGTCGAACTGAAGGAGTTTTTGGGAGCTTGGAGATAGGGGAGAAGTCGGAGTTTTCTGAGACCGTCCCTTGTCTGATGAAACACTGGAGAGTTTTGTGTTATAAGGACATTATGAAAGAAAGGAAAACCACTTCAAGAACTAGAGAATCACTTCACAAGGCAGCACGCATCACCCTATCAACATTCGTTTCTAAAACTGTGATCTGGGCACTTACATAACAGAGTCATTATGTGTGGCCCCCCAAAAGCCAAAACAACAACCAAAAAACCCATGGTCTAAACTATACAGCACGAAGCATTTATCAACTTTGTTTGGCTATTCTATTTTAGAACTCTTAACTTTGTCATTTCGTCAATAGACTCATCTTTAAGTTTTCGGAATTCAAAAAACACCCACAAAGAAACTGAAAAACAACTGGCTAGCAAGGATGCATTATGCAGAACAGAAAAGCATTAAACATGATTGGACGTGATAATTATACTCAAAAACGTTTTAAAACAAAAATAATTTAAATTTTATTTCATAAAGTAATTTTTCTTTTTAACTTAAGACTACCCAGGACAAAAACTGAGCAGAAGGCAGTGATGAACAAAGTATTTTCATGATGAAAAGCAGTCACTTAAGGTGATTTGTAAGCAACAGTCTAAGTGCATCACAAGCGATGTTAAAAAAAAAGGAAAAAAAAATGGGGTTGGAGCAATAGTCCAGCAGGGAGGACGCTCGCCTTACATGCGGCCAACGTGGATTCAATTCCTGGTACCCCATATGGTCCCCTGAGCACTGCCAGGAGTGATTCCTGAGTGCAGAGCCAGGAGGAAACACCAGGTGTGACCCAAAGAGCAAGGAAAAAAAAAAAGCAGAAGGTTTTTGCTGAAAGAGGGCAGGACACAGAAGCACACATGAAAACAAAGGAAACAAACTACTTGTGCAGAGGAGCTGAGTTGTTAGAATCAATCTCTGGAGGTCACAGACTCCAAGCACCCTCCTGATGATAGGGGCTTGGTCAAAGAAACAACAGGAGACACAGAGACAGAGAACAGAGAGGGGCGGAGAGAGGGAGAGACTTTGAGTGTCAGGGCTGCAGGGGAGGGCTTGTATCCATCCTCTCTAAAATATACAGACTACAAGTACATGCAACATGGCAGTCTATTTCAAAGTACAACAACTCTAAGTGGACTCTGTGATCATTGTGCTATTGGAATTTGAATTCGATGTCCGTTATTATCCAAGAATATCGACTGCCTTACCTCAGCGTGTGCCCGGAGAGCTCCTCCAGAGTGTTGTCAGAGTCTGGGGCTTGCTCGTGGCCTCTGGCTGAGAGTCTGCTGTTGGCCCCTGACTTGCTCCCTCGGGGAGAGCCGCGCTCTGCACCAGAATGCAGCCGTTCCTCAGCGGGGACAGAACTCGGGACACTTCCGGAGAGTGACTCCCGCCCTGAAAAGCCGACGGCCTGCTGAGCTGACGCTCGGGAGCCTCCAGCCGAACGCTGACCCTTGGGTCAGGTGCCAGTAACCGGACAGTGCGTGCCCAGCGCTCAGGGCCAGGAAGGACTTCCCAGGGATGCCCGAACATCGCGAATGGGACGTGCGACTGGCAAATGGGTTTGAGCACGATCCAAGGAGTGTGACCCCCATGGAGGGCCCCTGCCCAGTGTCCCAACCCCAGTGAGCCCCAAAGCCACGTGTGCGAGACCCACAGCCACAGCGACAATAAGGGAACGGGGTCGCGAATAAACCGAAACAGTAAGTGCCACAGGGGCCGAAGCGATAGCACAGCGGGGAGGTCGATTGCCTGGCCATGGCTGACCCGGGTTCGATTCCTGGCATCCCATAGGGTCCCCCGAGCAGCACCAGGAGCGATTCCTGAGCACAGAGCCAGGAGTCAGCCCTGAGCATCACTGGGTGTGATCCAAAAAACAAAAAAAACAAAAATGAAAGTAAGTGTCGCAGCCAATGAAGGGCATGGGGTAGGAGCTCCGAGCACGGCGCGGGATTCTGCTTACACTCCGTTTTCTCCTTCTTCACCTTCTTCCCTTTCGAGGACGATGAACGCGAGGACGCAGCTGACGGGACCCCGGACGAAGGCAGGGAGGTGAGGTCCAGAGAGGAGGGGTCATAGGCCGACTTCCTGCTGGAATGTTCCTCCGGGACACCGAGGCTGCTGCCAACGCTGCCAACACATGCACCATCATCAGAGAAACAGCACCCACAGGAGCAGGGCACGAGACCACCCAGCAGAGAAGCCCCCACAGCTATCAGTTAACATGATCAACGCCTCTAAGTGGATTCTGTGACCACTGTGCTATTGAAATTTTAATTCAATATCCATTATTATACAAAAACAGGGGCCAGAGCAACAGCACAGAGGGAAGGGAGTTTGCCTTGCACAGGGCAGAACTGAGTTTAATCCCTGGCATCCCTTAGGGTCCCCTGAGCACTACCAGGAGTGATTCCTGAGTGCAGAACCAGGAGTAACCCCTGAGCAATTCTGGGTGGGGCCCAAAAAGCAAAAATAACAAACAAAAGCGCTGGGGGCACAGAGTCAGGGCCTCTTGCTCTTATAGGACCCCCCCCCCCAACCTCCGGGAGTGGTCCCTCCATCCCCCCCCCCGAGAGTCACTCGGACTCTGAGTTCTATTCCATCAATCACACGGGAGGCCCCAATAGCTACTCAATGCCACGAGGCTGCTGCTATTTCTTGGCTAAGGACCCCGAGGGGCTGCAGGCACCTGGGAGAAGCAGGATTCAAGCCCCTGCGGCCCGGCCCACTCTGAGTAGGTGCAGTGTCCCGAAGCCCTGACGTGGACAGGGCAAGCCCGTGCCACACGCCTGCCGGGCAGACAACCCTCACTGCACGGCTGCCTTCCGCCTCGGGAGTGTGGGCCACGCCGTCGGCACGCCCTTACTTAGGCTCCAGAGTTGATTTTCGGTCCGTCAGAGTCTCATTCCCCGAGGACGAGACAAAGTCATCTTCGTAGGATGCGCTGCTGGGTGGGGAGGCCGCAGCGTGCTCCAGCCGAGAGCCCGATGCTCCTCTTTCCAGCCTGTCCTCCAGACCTGTCCCAAGGAATGAGTGGACGCGTTTTGGATCGAAGAGTCAAAAGAACTGGCGGCCAAGCATCCCACAGTATGGATGGCCCAACACGGGTTAGGACGCCCTTCTTTGCTTCCAGCATTGCTCTTTTCAACTTATCTTTTTTGGGGGGATGGGCGGGGGAGAACCTGGGGACCAACCTCCCAGGAAGCCCAGAGGCCCCGCCCAGTGATTCCCAACCCCTGGGGCTGGGGGTACAGTGTGATGCTGGGGATTTCCCGGCCACGCCTGGCAACACTGGGGAGTCCACCCGCTGTGAGGCTCCGTAGCTGAGGTGAGACCGGGGATCGAACCTGGATCTCCTGCTCAATCTCACTCAGTCCCAACTCCTAAAAATCTAGTGGAAGGCTGCGAAGAGTTTAAACGATGCCAAGCAAGGAAAAAGGGAAGTCCCCACTGGGGGCTGGAGAGATAGCTCAGCGGGTATGGCGTTTGCCTTGCACACGGCCAACCCGGTTTTGATTCCCAGCATCCCATAGGGTCCCCCGAGCACAGCCAGGAGTGATTCCTGAGTGCAGTTCCAGGAGGAACCCCTGAGCATTGCTGGGTGTGACCCAAAAAGAAAAAAAAAAAAGAGAAGTCCCCACTGTCCTTACACACAATCCCTGCAGAAACACTGTCCTGGACTGATTTATGGTCTGGGTCTAGAAGCTCAGGGAGGCTCCCTTTTTTTCTCTCACCTTTGCCATGGAACTGGTAGGACTTTGTGAAAATATTAATGACACTATGCGGACTTCCCTTGGCCAGTTCTTCCCACGGTCCTGGGCTCGATCTGCCAGCCAGCTGACCAAAGAGTGGTAAGAACTTCTCAGCTTCCTTCTGAAACTCTTTGATAGGGTCATAAGCATTCCGTTCCCCGGCACAGAATTCCTTCTCCTTCAGGATCTCGGCCACCTTCAGAGGTGGCCGTCCCGTGGGGCTCCCCTCTTCTTCCGAGAGACCCCCCTCGCTAAGCAGCAGCCCCTCACTGACAGACTCTGTGCTGGAACCAAGGGACCGTCTGGTCTTGTCTTGGGAGGAAGTTGGCACTTCGGAGCCGGAAGAGTCCGCTGACCTCTTACACAGCTGGGCCAGCAGCCCCTCTGCCTTGGGGGTGGGAGATCGGATTCGGAAGTTCGATATGGCGCTGTGAGGTCGGATCATCTCTGGAAGTTTTTTGAATTCGCTGAGGTTGCCCACGCCCGGGAGGTCGTCATCGAACGTCGCGTGAGACACACAGGTTCCCAGCATCTTCTGGATTCGGGCGGAGAAGACGTCCTCGGCGTCCTCTTTGACCGGCGGACTAGGAGGCTTGGCCCACGGTCCAGCCTCGTGGGGCGGTGGATGGACGTCGGCGTCGGAGTTCCACACGGACCCATAGTTGATGTTGGCGCCGGCTAGTTTCTTGGCTTCGCTTTCGATCCTGCTGGACAGGGAGGCGGCTGTGAGCTTCAGGGCTTCGATTCGGTCCAGTTTGCTCTTGTACTGGCTGGCACTCGGTTTGAGCAAGGCATCGGGAACAGCAGCTGGTGAGGTCACGTACGGTTGAGGCAGAAAAGTCAATTGTCCTGAAGCCACGTTGGGAGTTTTCCTGGTTGGGAAAATAGATTCAAGATCCTGATGCGAGATTCCAACATGCTCCAGATTCAGGAGTTGAGAGAGTAAACTTCCGGCCGCGCTGGTGAGAGGCGGGGCCTGCGGCTGCGGCTGGAGACCTCGGGGACTCAATCTGTCAGGCTGCACCCATGTGGATTCCACCACGTCCCTTCTGCAGACAAAAGGCACGAAACGTCAGTAAACCGCAACAACTCACAGGGAAGCTGTCAGTTATTAAAAGTTAAGGTTTCTTGCCATTATCAAAGCAGATCCAGCGGCTAAAGCGATAGCACAGCGAGTAGGCCGCCTTGCATGCAGCCAACTGGGGTTCGATTCCCAGCATCCCATATGGTCCCCTGAGCACCGCCAGGAGTAATTCCTGAGTGCATGAGCCAGGAATAGCCCCTGTGCATCGCCGGGTGTGACCCCCCCCCAAAAAAAATGCTCTTACTATATTGTTCTGCAAGCTGCATTCTTCAACTAAGACACTGTATTTTTCCCCTGCTTTATTTTGGTCTTTGGGGGTCACACCCAGTGATGCTCAGGGCTACTTCTGGCTCTGCACTCAGGAATCACTTCTGGAGGGGTTCAGGCGACCATATGGGGTGCCAGAGATTGAACCCGGGTTGGCTTTGTGCAAGGCAAATGCCCTACCCATTGTATTACAGCTCCGGCCCCAAGACGTATTTTTTGAAAGCTACTAATTAAAGTCGCTTTAAAGCTGCAGGCACAATTCTGCAGACAATACTGGCTGCCTCCTGTCCGTGAAAAATAATGCAATATAAAGAGAAACGCTTCAGACTGTCAACTATTTACACAAACATATTATACATTATTCTAAACTTTTTTTTAGTTTGGGGACCATACCCCGTGGTGCTCAGGATTTACTCTTGACTCTGAGATCAGGGATCACTCTTGGCAGGGCTCAGAGTACCATACGGGGTGCCAAGGGTCGAATACGGGTCAGCTGCATGAAAAGCAAGCACTTTACCCATTGTACAATTTCTCTGGGCCCCTAATCAAATTACTTACTAAAAGCTAAGCATGGGGCGTGAGCAATAGTACGGCAGGTAAGGTGTTAGCCTTGTACACAGTGGACCCAGATTTGAACCCTGAGCATCACCAGGAGTGATTCCTGAGTGCAGAGTCAGGAGTAACCCCTGAGCATCACTGGGTATGACAAAAAAAACCCAAAAAATAAAAAACAAAAGCTCAGCATGTAACACACTGAGCACAATAAAATAAAGATATCACACCAAAAAAATTGATGCACCTCCAGCAATTAAATGTAAAACTATGAGTTTTGAGTAGAAATATACTGAGGGGGCTGGAGCAATAACACAGCAGGTAGGGTGTTTGCCTTGCATGCGGCTGACTCGGGTTCGAGTCCCAGCATCCCATAGGGTCCCCCGAGCACCGCCAGGAGTAATTTCTGAGTGCGTGAGCCAAGAGTAACCCCTGAACATCCCCGGGTGTGACCTAGAAAGAAATACACTGAGAGCAGGCTGTCCACAAAATTTAGGAACTGAATAAAAATGTTGTTACATAAGTCACCTATGTTTCCGGAGTAAAGGGAAGTAGATGAAGGGACACTGTAAAAATACTCAAAGCTGATGCCGAGTATTACGAAGCTCCCGGGCAGGCATGTAGCTCAGTGACAGAGGGCATGCTAATCATGCCTGAGGTCCTAGGTTCAATCCCAAGCATCACAAAAATGAGAAAAAAGAAGAAAAAGGCAATCTTAGAAAAATAACAAGAAATTTTGTCCTCACCCCTGTCCATCATTTCGGGATGGTAACACAAAGAGTTATCAGATGTGCAGACAACAGGAACCTGGCCAGCACGACCGAATCCGATCACGATTCAAGGCTGTTTTGACAGCCCGTCAACTCAGACGAAATCCGTATGGTGGAATACAAAGTCTGACCCACTGAATTTTACAAAACCATCCCGAACCAGGTAATCCTGATTTGAAAAGCATATCATGCATGGCTTGACATGGAGTTACAGGGTAGCAGTCTTGGTTGTGACTGGGTTTGGGGGCCCTTCCTGGCAGTACTGGGGGGCCTTAATTAGGGTGTGCTGCCATCGCGCTCAGGGAAGAAGCTGTGCAGGGGACTGAGCTTGGGCATTCGCTCAGCCCTTTAAGCCTTTTATCTCCCTGGCCCCTGTCACGGTCACCTAAGAAAATGAGACGCCACGTGGCAGGACACAGACTAATCAAAGGAGCAGGGTCACAGAGACACTCAGAGGGCCAGGCACAGGTTCTGCAATTCGGGAAGCCCAGGCGAGAGGGGTCCCTCACCCTCCACCCCACAAAGTGATAGGTGTTAGCAGAACCCAAACAAAGATGAAATAATGGGGGGGGGACTTATAAACAGAAATGAAGTATCTTGGATCACAATCCAAAACCTTCCAGAGTGCTCATTTTCAAGCAGGTGCTGCTCCTGGCAGAGAATGAATGGGGAGACAGAAAAGGAAGGAGGGCCGGAGTGATGGGACGGCAGGGAGGGCTGCCTTGCACGCGGCTGACCCGGGTTCGATCCCCGACATCCCATATTGTCCCCGGAGCGCTGCCAGGAGGAATTCCTGTGTGCAGCGCCAGGAGTCAGCCCTGAGTATCACTGGGTGTGATCCAAAAAGCCAAAGAAAGAACACAGGTCAGCTGCATGCAAAGCAAGCCATTTAACCATCGTACAACCTCTCTGGTCCCCTAATCAAATTACTTACTAAAAGCTAAGCAAGGGGAGGGAGGAAGGGTGGGAGGGAAGGAGGGAGGGAGGGAGGGAGGAAGGAAGGAAGAAAGAAAGGAAGGACTGGCAGAGTGATGATTTATCCCCATTCAGGAGCTGAACAGCCAGTTCAGAGAGCTCAGGGCATCCTCTGCAAGCAGGCGGACTAGATCTGATCCCCAGGACTATGTGGTCCTGAGCATCATCAAGAGTGACACCCACCACAGAGCTGAGAGTAGCCCCTAAGCATCACCATGGCTCAAAAAAAAAAAAGAATTAAAATTCAGTTTAAAAAAGACTATCTAAATCTATACTAAGCTCCTCCCCAGCTGAGGAATTCCTTCCCTTTCCCTTCTACTTTCCAAAGTAATTTTTCTATTTCAAAATAAGAAACAGACTTAACCTCTACTCTTCAGTATCATAAATCCAAGCAGAGACTGAGATGAGCAAACAACTGAAATACCAGGTCTTTAAGAATCAAGCAGGGGCTGGATCGATAACACAGCGGGTGGGACATCTGTCTAGCACGCGGCCGACCCAGGTTCGATCCCCAGCATCCCATAGGGTCCCCTGAGCACCGCCAGGACTAATTCCTGAGTGCAGAGCCAGGAGTAATCCCTGAGCATCGCCGGGTGTGACCCAAAAAGCCAAAATAACAAAAAACTATGAACAGGTTGGAGATCTGAAGGCAGGGAGGCTGGGGTGCAAGCTGTGCATGCAGGAGCCCCAAATTCAATCCCTGGCACCACAGGTACCACCGAGTCTGTCCCCAAGCAGCTGGAAGAAGACAAATGACTGTGAACAGGAAAGGAAAAGGGAATGTTGGGAAGACAATGAGTGTGTGAATCAGATAAGGCTGACAGAAGTTCGCTCTCAAAGGGCAGAGCAGGTAACAGGGTCCAGATGGCAGTGGACGCCTGGCTGCTGAACGGCCTGTGACTTATTCAGCGTTAGCCGGAAATGCTGCGAAGGTCAAGGCTGGAGATCGGAAGCCAGTGAGGCAGGTCTGCAACAGGATTTGGAGGAATGGAAGCGTGTGCATCACTAAACGTACCCACAGTCTGGAAACGGCTGGGATTCATCTATGCTTAAAATCTGAGATATCTTTACAAACTAAACAAAATCATATTGAACTTCGAATTGGGAAGATACTCCATAGAGTGGTTTACAGGCGAGGTCTAGGGCCAGAGCAATAGCACACCAGGGAGGGCGTTTGCCTTGCACACAGCTGACCAGGGTTCGATCCCCAGCATCCCACAGGGTCCCCCGAGCACCCCCAGGAGTGATTCCTGAGTGCAGAGCCAGAAGTAAACCCTGAGCATCGCCAGGTGTGACCCCCTCCTGACCCAGGAGAAAAAAAAAACAAAACAGCACAGGTCTCTGGAATCAGATTGTTTAAGTTGGAATCTTTCTTTATGAGTAACACTAAACCTTTGAGAAAGTTAAGATTCTTGGTCTCAGTTACCTCTCCTGTGAAACAGGAATAATACCAGCACCAAACTTGAGGAAGTACAAGGATTAAATAAGAATATACACTTGAAATACTTTAGATCAGGGCTTAGAATCTAAAAAGGTCTCAGTAAATATTATTTTTGTCATTATTATTCCTTGCTGGGGAGTAGGGATGAAGAAGGCAAGAGGATAATGTATTCAAAACTGGACATTGATCTAAATTTTATCTGTGCATTCCCCAAAGTCTCAAAATCTTTCTCTTCCTAAAACGATTACTGTAAACTATAATTTATGACCACGCAATCTTGAAATCATCTCATTTTCTATGCACAGTCTACATCACGGTTTTGAAAATAATGTATCACAGTAAAACATTTTTTAAGAAAACTTCAGGCAAAATAGCCCACCCTTGCTTATCTGAAATCAAATCTAATCTTGTCCAAATCCTTGTTCCTATGCATATCCAAATATAGGGTGCTGAGTGGTGAGAGTGCTAAGTCGGTATGAGCCACCGGAACAAACTATAAATACAAAAGGTGATAAAGTGCCTTTTTAAAAATTTTTCAGCATAAATGCTCTTACATTAATTCATCTGTGACTCAACATACTTTCTACTATGTTTAGTTCAGGGAAAGCAAGAATGGTTCTGACTGCGGCTGGTCAGAGCCAAGTTCACATCCATGGGCTATTAAAAGTCAGGTAGAAACTGGACAACAGACAAAGATGCGAGGTCCACTCACGAACGGGCATGCCCAGGGCTCAGAGGTCACCAGAAAATCCTAAGAAACACTAAGCTCTGCGCTCCCAGAAGGCCTCCAACAAGATGGACTGAGACCAGACCGCTGGGCTCCATTTCAGGGGAAGCAAGACCCTCGCCCACGCCCATCTTGCTTTACCTGGTGAGAGGCTGTGGGGGCTCAGAGAGGGACATGTCGCTGCTGGACGATGCGCTGGGGGGACGCTCCTGCACTTTGTTCTCTTTGTCCGACTCCCCGGAGGGCTGATACCCTGGTCTGACCTAGGAGAAAACCCATCGGCACTCTGAGTCCCACAGAGGCAGGCACGCAGGGACCACGCGAGAGAAAGACCGAGTCCTTCCAGTCTGCAACGGCTGAGTTGCAGACGTCTCCCGCTCGCAAAGAAAACAGTTCAAGCTTAGTTTGAAAAACAGCTGTCACTGGACTAAAGCGATAGCATAGCGGGTTTGCCTTGCATGCAGTCAACCCGGGTTCGATCCCCAGCATCCCATATGGTCCCTGAGCACTGGCAGGAGTAATTCCTGAGTACAAAGCCTGGAGTAACTCCTGTGCATCACCAGTGTGACCCAAAAAGCCAAAAAAAAAAAGTCCTTAAAACAAACTACAGGGGCTGGAGCAATAGCACAGCGGGGAGGGCGTTTGCCTTGCATGCGGCTGACTAGGTTTGATTCCCAGCATCCCATAGGGTCCCCCGAGCAATGCCAGGAGTAATTCCTGAGTACAGAGCCAGGAGTAACCCTTGCACATCGCCAGGTGTGGCCAAAAAAAAAAGAACTGCAGTAGATCATGCACATGTGTGGTCTCAAAGCCATCCTGACCAATCTTAAAACAGGATTAAATAAATTCTATATTTATGCACACACACACACACACACACACACACACACTCTGGCTTCAGCACAGACTGTAAAACTAGGCCTTTATTTGTTCGGCTCTAGGATGGGAATCTGGCAGTTTATGAACGAAACTTGGTACATGTCCTGCAACAAACCGCAATGACGGGAGCTATCACTAACAATCCCTCCAAGGACCGCCCGACACCAATTTTCCATCATAATGACCAAATACCAATTTCATGGAAGTCATCACTGTAGCAGTAACTGCTGAGCCAGCCTGGGGCACTGGACAGAAAGGGCAGCGAAGCGGCTGCTCGGTCAGGAAGGATGCCCTGAGTCCTGCCCCCTCCCCGCTCCCCATCTCAGCCTGTCCCCACCCGGAGCCCCGGGCCGAGTCCCGCCCTGTACCTGCGTGTCGGGCCCGGCCTGCGTCCGTGCGGGCTCCTCGAGCGGGCCCCTGCCCAGCAGCAGTCTGGAGTAGGTGTCCTGCAGCCGCCGGGGCGCGGGGGCCTGCTCGGGGGGCGCGGCGCGGCCCTTGGCGAAGGCCTCCCTCTGCTTGCGGTACAGTTCCTGCAGCCGCTTGTTCTTCTGCTCCGTGGCCTCCTTCTGCGCCCGCTTCTCCTCGCTCTGCTTCCGCTTCCGCTCCTCCTGCTGCCGCACGATGTACTGCCGCACCTCGTCCGAATCGTAGTGGCGCTTCTTGGAGGTGACGGGCGGCTCGTCGCCGGCCGCCACCTTGTCGGGCTTCCTCTTCCCGGGGCTCTGGCTCCTGGGCACGGGGGCCGGGGCGGCCACCGCCTGGTTTGGGACGTCCCCTCCAGCGTCCGGCCCAGGCGCCTGGGCCGCGGGCTCCAGCTGCAGATCGTCCAGGATGCCGCGGATGGCGTCGGGGAGGAAGTCTGCGTTTAAGGCCGCCGCGTCCTCCTGCTGCGGGTCCGTGAGGGCCGGCGCGGCCTTCCGGGTGCTGCTCTCGGCCCGTGGCCTGCTCCGGGCCCGCTCCATGCTGCGTGGGAGGCGCCTGGGCGCAGCGTCTAACCTGGGCTCGGAGTCGGCGCGCCCCAAGGTGGCCCCTGTGGACAGTCGGCTGTCAGTGACCACTGCAGTTCTAGGCCCGCTCTCTGACTGACCGGGGAAGTACCCACCAGGCACCACAGCGCTGTCCCTCCCACCACGGTCGCTGGACGCTGTCCTGCGCTCTCTCTGCTCCATCCGGGGCGCAGGGCCCAGAATCTTCTTGACCAACTTTTGTCCATCTCGCCAGGAGGACGTACTGATCAGACGACTGCTACCTAAAATATTTACACATTCAGAGAGGTGCTCACGTATGACTGCAGTTAATAGCATTACGGCCACAAAGCTGCTATAAAAATACATAGACAAAATCTGCAGAGATGCTTCCGCGCCAGGCTGTCTCATCTGGGGCACCTAGAGGGGGGTGGGTGGGGTCCCCATCTTCCCAAACTGGGCCCTGACAGCCGAAAACCTCCACAACCCAATCATCACCACGCTCCTGGCTGGACTCTGCACAAGTCTCAGCCAGAAACTGATCTGTTGAAAAACTCAGGAATTGTGACTGAAATCTCCAGACTCTCATGGAGCAGGAGATGGGCGACCACCCCCCATCTCACGTTCTTCCGGGATCCTGGCAGTCACCCCGTGAACTGCCTCTGGGGCCATATAAGCTCATTAATGGCCATGATCCAGAGACTCAAATAAATCTCAAAAGAGATCAGCGAGCTGCAGAGATGCTTCCGGACCCCAAAGTTAACATCCCAATAAAAATTTAACCACAGCCCTATCACCCCTTTCAAAATTTTAGAATTCCTGGAGCATGTGGCTGCATTTTCAACTATGCGACATCTTATACTCTATACTACGAAAATACCGGAGCAGCACACCACATTGGATAAAATGCAAAATAGACAGCAACCAGTCTCAATTAAGAAGATATTAACACACAAGGCTTAACCTGTAACAACATGTTAATCTCTTACACAAGGGCCTAATGGCTCCTGGGTGAGATTCAATAATCTTTACACTTTTTCTTCTAAGGAAATCTTTTAAAATCATTTTTAGCAAATTATCCATAACAAGTAATATAAAATAAATTATTTAGGGCCTGCTATTGGGGCAGGCTTGGGTGAGGGTTGGGGAAATTGGCAATAATAGTGATGGGAAGGCACAATGGTGGTGGGATTGATGTTGGAATATTGAATGCAATAAATCATCATGAACAACTTTATAAAAAAATTTAATTTAAAAAAATATATACAAAATCATACCATGGCTATTTTTCTTTCTTTCTTTTTTTTTTTTTTTTTGTTTTGCTTTTTGGGTCACACCTGGCGATGCACAGGGGTTACTCCTGGCTCTGCACTCAGGAGTTACTCCTGGCGGTGCTCAGGGGACCCTATGTGATGCTGGGAATCGAACCCAGGTTGGCCACATGCAAGGCAAACGCCCTGCCAGCTGTGCTATCTCTCCAGCCCCACCATGGCTATTTTTCAATGGCACCTTCTGTGACACTCTATTATTATATGTAACAAAAGACTTTTTGCTCAATTTGCTCGAGCAAATCGATTAACAATGGGGTGACAGTGATAGTGACAGTGAACAAAAGACTTGTGGGCAGGGCCCAGAGTGATAGTACAGCAGGTTGGTTATTTGCCTTGCATGCAGCCAGCCCGCCAACCAGGGTTCAATCCCCGACATCCCATCCGGTCCCCTGAGCACTGTCAGGAGTCATTCCTGAGTGCAGAGCCAAAAGTAAGCCCTGAGAATCACTGGGTATGATCCAAAAAGCCAAAAAAAAAATTTTAAAACAATAATTTTGGGCAGGAGCAATAGTACAGAGGGGAGGGAACCTGCCTTGCCTTTGCCAGGTTTGATCCCTGGCACCACAGATAGTTCCCTGAGTCCCTTAACAGACTGATTCCTGAGTACAGTGCCAGAAGTAAGCCCTGAGCACCGACAGGCATGACCCAAAAAACTAAACATATCTACAAGAGGCATTCTAGCAGAGCAAGGAGGAGAAAATGTGTCCCATGAAATCACAGGATCTGGCTCTGGTGCATGACGGGACATGTATGTTTCCCGTAGCTTTCCACCTGTATTAGGTGGCTTGAGGACAATGTTCTAATATCCAAAACGCAGTAGGCGGGGGAAAAGGTTTCCCAGCTCTGTATCAAGAGGGTTTCACTGGACCAGGAAGAGAAGTGTTTCAATGTACATGCAGAGGAAGGCCTGGGGAACCTGGGTTCAACCCCAGGTACTGCCAGCTCCCCTGAACACTGTTGGGAGTGGCCCCTGCCAGCACCACCAGGGTTCAAGCCCCAGCCCCAAGACCTGTGCCAGAAGTTGCCACTCAAAACCACCTAGTTTGGCTGCACTAAAAATACACACCCAATGGCACAGTAAAGAGCTAGGAATTGATGGATTAGTGCAAAAAGTCTAAGCTCCCTTTCTGTTGACAAAATATCCTAACAGAAAATGTGTTCATTCTAGGCATTGAAAAAGGGCTTGAAAGTTCAAACATAAATACAGTTTTAGTAAAAACATTATACTACAGTTCAGTTTTGAAATGTTTTTGCACCCTATGAATCTAAAACAATCTAGCTAAATATTTTGTGTGGTTTTGTCTTGGTTTTCTGGTTTGGGTCCACACCTGGCAATACTCAGGACTTGTTTCTGGCTGTGTTCAGGAATCATTCGTGGTGGGGCTTGCGGGACCATCTGCAAAGTCCAGGACTGGACCCAGGTCAGATGTTTGCAAGGTAAGCCCCTTGACCCCCAGACTATCTCTCTGGTCCTCTCTCTTAAAATACTTCAAAAGGTTTTAGGTCTCCGTTAATAAGAAATGTTATGTTCATAAGCATAATAAAAGAATAGGCTTCTCTGCAACCCTAGCCTAATATTCTCAGCCAAAAGCAAGCACCCATGTATATATTGGACAACTATTTATAAATAATGGCCTCTGAATATGCCGCATAGTTATTTTCAAATTTTGGTTTTCTGGGGTAGCTTCATGCATTGTTGGCAGTAAAGCAGACTTTTAGCATAGATGAAGTATTAATATAGCTTGAGCACATTTAACGACACTCTTAAGTTACTGCCAGAGTATAGCCTTGGCACACCACCACAAAACTGGAAGAGTTCTGACCTCTACTCAAGGTCAAAATTGCCCGGCATCTCATTTCAAAGTTCAGCTTTGACACTAGTTTTGTATTGTATCACTCAAGAAAGAAATATCACTCAAGAAAGAAATACTCTGTCTGATTTGGTGAAAGACAAGAATTAAGTTACTTCACACTCAGGAAAGTTACTTACACGACTGGGAAATTTTTTTTTTTAAACTAGAATTTTTTATTTTGTGGATGCCACATTTTTTTTTTAACGACTGGGAAATTTTAATGTATTTCTACACAGAGAGGATCCTTCTATTATGACTTCGAGAATAGCAGATGTGAAGAAATTTTGCCCTCCTATTGATTAGT
Source organism: Sorex fumeus (assembly GCF_029834395.1). Classification (NCBI taxonomy): domain Eukaryota; kingdom Metazoa; phylum Chordata; class Mammalia; order Eulipotyphla; family Soricidae; genus Sorex; species Sorex fumeus. Next base: position 947,594 of record NW_026606218.1, on the reverse strand, counting down.
CTATGCCTAGAAAAACAAAACACCTGGTGAAAAACACTGATCTGGATTGGTGGGGGTGGGGGATGGGGGGGAACTCCAAGAGTTGGACTTGGTGCTTGGCATGTAGGAGCCCCAAGTTCCATCCCGACACCCCATATGTCCCTCGGACACCAGGGCCAGGAAGAGAGCTCGTGGGGCTGGAGCCCACGCCTTGTGCACGCAAGGCCACACTCGAAGCCAAAAGTTCAAGCCCAGGTTCAACATGGTAAGGAGTCCCCAACCCTCACATCTTATTCTACCTTGACTCTGCCTGACTTCTACTGAAAATGGTAGGAACAGGGGGCCGGAGTGGTAGTACAGCAGGAAGGGCGTTTGCCTTGCAGGCGGCTGACCCGGGTCCGACCTCCGGCATCCCATAGTGTCCCCCGAGCACCACCAGGAATAATTCCTGAGTGCAGAGCCAGGAGTAGCCCCTGAGCATCGCAGGGTGTGACCCAGAAAGAAAAAAAAAATAGGAATAATAATTCGGAGGGTGATAAATGAAGTTTGCCATCACGGGGAATGTGTGGTGTAAACAGACATGAAAACTTACCATGTATATTCTAGGCACGTAGAGTTTCTTCAACATCAGTTATGCACTCAGTAAAATGCACGCAAATGAAAGAATTTTAGCAAAGGGCAGTGGAGCTGTGTGTGCCTCGCCAGGAGGATTCCAGGGAGCAAACACCACAGAACGTGCTGATGCCACAGAGTTTGGGCAGGGGTGCAGGAGGGACTGACCTGCTCTGCATTCCGAACTCGAAAACTGTGCTACCTTCTGGACTTTCCGGACCGGCTTGACGATTTTCTTCTCCTTGTTTCTGTCAGCAGGCTTGTCTTTCACAGAGACATCATCTGAAAAGCAGGATCGACCATCGTGTACTTAGAATGATTCCTACTCGTCCATGCCACTGTCCCCCAATTATCGGAATCTGTGTCAGGCAGTGGAAAGAGAATTCTCCACTGAGAAGCTTTCTCTCACCTGCACACTGCCACTGTCCCTTCTCTGGTGGCATAGTCAAATATTACCCCTGACTTAGAAAGGGCTGAAGATTGAGTTCCCACTGTTCCTGTTTTCAGGATGATCCTATTTGTAGAATCTCAGAGGCATCCACTTTCAGAAATTACTGGTCCATCTAAATATGCCTATATAACTTAGTATCTGTGAGCTGCTAAAATAAACCTTACAGAAACAGACAACGGGGGGGTTGGGGGGGGCAGAGCAATAGGACAGCAGGCAGGACGTTTGCACTACATGTGACCAACCAGGGTTCAATCCCCTGGTTCAATCCCTGCCATCCCATAGGATATCCTGAACACCCCCAAGACTAATTCCTCAGTGCAGAGTTACCCCTAAGCATCATTGGGTATGGCCCAAAAAGCAAAAAAGATGCAGAAACAGTCAATAATATATTCCTACATTAGGCCCTCCAGTGCCAGTAAAATGTTGAGCTATTTCACATACAGACTAGTACTGATTTGTAAAATTCCAACCTGGGGACATATACATGTAAGGGTGAAAATTACCCCCAGTTACAGATCCGGACAAAATGTGCTTTACAGCATATCCCAGGAAGCTGGAGACAGCACAGGAGGTAAGGCACTTGCCTTGCATGTGGCCAGCCTAGCTTGATTCTATGGCACTGCATACAGTCCCCAGGGCACCGCCAGGATCACGCGAGCCAGGGATAACCCCTGAGCACTGTTGGGTAAGACCCCAATGAAATAAATAAGGAAATCAAGAACATCTCAAGCACCATATCCTGGCAAAGCAGACGTGAGCAGGAGCCAAAGGGCCTCTGGCCTGCACATCCGTCATGTCTAAGGAATAGTGAGGGGGCGGGGTGGGGGTGGGGAGGAGAGAAACACAATGAGAACGAGGACGCAAGACCGGGCTGGGAGACCAGGGGTGCAGAATCTCAGCTTTCACTCAAGAGTGAGAAGATAAATCTGGGGAGGATTTCAATCAAAGGAGTTACAGGATCTAAGTTTACATTTTAGAAATGCAACTTTTGTCATCGGGAAGTGCAGATTCGCGAAGAGGGCTGGCCCGGGAGACCAGTCAGAAGGCAGCTGCAGAATCCAGGCAGGTGGCAAGATTCCAGGGGTTAGTGAGAGGCAGAGAAAGTGGCCGCATTTTATTTATTGGTTTTGGTTCTTGAGGTCAGGGGTTGCTCCTGGCTCTGCACTCAGGAATCACTCATGGTGGTGCATGGGGCACCCTAAAGGATGCCAGGGATCCAACCCAGGTTGGCCACATGCAAGGCAAATGCCCTCCCTACTATACTGTTGCTCCGGCCCTGAGTGGTTGAGACTTCAGACAGTGTTAGATTCAACGAAGCATGGAAGAGTGACTTGAGATCTGGGTCCTGGGAAGGGTAAGATCATGATACAGAGACAGACAGAGGAGAAGGGTTAAGTGGCACAAGACAATCCTATTTCTTTAGTTCTATTTTGAGCACATGAAAATGGCGTGATGAACCTCTCCGACATACAAGTGGGGGGAGGGAGGGAGGGAGGGAGGGAGTTAGCTGCTGTCCATGAATCTGATCTCTGGCCCAACACGGTTCACCAGTGGAGCATTTGCCTTGGATGTGTTGGCCCTAGGTTCAATTCCTGACACCACTAAAAACAAAACAAAACAAAAAAATCTGAGTTCAAAGAACTGTGAATCAAGCACATAAATCTGGGAACTATTTATTCGCACCAGAATACTTAAAGTCCCAAAAGTAGATTTTTTTTTGAATGGAGGAAGACGAGAGAGGAGGAGGAGGGGAAAGGAGGAAGAAGAGGAGGTAAAAAAAAAAAAGGCACGTAAGCAAATTGGGGAAAGCGGGGCCAGAAGAGGAGGAAAGAAAGACGGAGCCAAGTCCTGAGGCCACAGCACGCCAATGCCCAGAGACCCAGGTAGTCTGGCAAGCAAGTGTTTTGAAAAGGAGGAAATGACGCTGCGTCCTCCATGCCAAACGGAGAGTTTCCAGGAAGAAGGGACTGACCACACGCAGCATGGCGAGAGATGGCAAGGGAGACAGCTGGGAGCTGAGCAAGGATGGGGCAGGGAGCGACTCAGCGCGGCGCCCAGGTCTACGGTCCACAGGGTAGCGGGAGCAGAACAATTCAGAAACTATTCGAGAAGGGAGACAGCAGAAGCCGAGTGTACGGCGACTTTCCCAAGCTTTGCAGTGAGGAGGACAGAGATGGGGCGCAGCGGAAGAGAAAGGAGGGGGAGGGGGCTTCGGGGGTTGGAGATACAGCACATCTCTGCATGCAGGGGGCCCCGGGTTCAAGCCCCCAAACCACATGGTGCCCTGAGTACTGCCAGAAGCACCCCTGAGCACTGAGCCAGCACAAACTGCCCCCCCCCCAGCACCGCCAGGTGTAGACCAAAACAGCAAATAAAATGAAAACGGAGCTTCTTATGAGATGGCTGAGGGAACATTCTGGTCCAACAGTGTGTGGGAGGGACAAGCTACTGATAAGCCAGGAAAGAAAAGGGACTGGACGAACAGCCTTAAATCCACAAGAACAAATGGAAATGGGTACACAGGGAGACAGGCTGAAACAGGCTTTGTCATGGGAGACAGCCCATGACAAAGATGAGACCAATCCTACCAGGCAGACCTCTGCAGGAATCCCGACATACAGATCTGCCGGCCTCGACAGAGCCGACAATCCCCATTTCACAGATAAGGGAAGCGGGAGGAGGCGCCATCCCCCAGAGACAACAGGCCTCACCGCGCATACGGCACAGCCGGAATCTGAAACTTATAAGCTGATTCCTAAATTGCCAACTCCAAAATCTTTACTTCAGCTAGGGTTTTATCAGCCTTCTTTCCCCATGAAGAAAAAAAAAATCCTGAATATATTATTACAATAAAGTAGCATGAAAAATCCAATGCCAGAAGATTTATTCACAGCCTCTCTATGGGAGGAGAGAAGGTTGCTATAAAGAGCTTAAGAGGGAGAGTCAGGGGAGCTGGAGCGATTGTCCAGTGGGGAGGGTGTTTGCCTTGCACACCAGACGACCCGGGTTCGGTCCCCGGCATCCCATAGGGTCCCCTGAGTACTGCCAGGAGTGATTCCTGAGTGCAGAGCCAGGAGTAAGGCCTTGAGCATCGCCAGGTGTGGCCCAACCCCCTTACCACCCCCCCAAAAAAATAGATTTAAAACTAATTTAAAACTAAATATGGGGGCTGGAGCAATAGTACAACAGGTAGGGCGTTTGCCTTGCACGCGGCCAACCCGGGTTCGATTCCCAGCATCCCATAGGGTCCCCTGAGCACCACCAGGAGTAATTCCTGAGTGCAGAGCCAGGAATAACCCCTGTGCAACGCCAAGTGTAACCCAAAAAGCAAAAAAAAAAAAAAAAAAAAATCACTCCACTCTGTTAGTAAGAAGTTTCCCACCAGGAAAGGAAACCCGCTTCGGCTGGATGAGAATTCTGCCTCCAGAGCGGAAGCAGACAGCACAGGAGGGGCCGCTCGGCGCGTGTGGGGGCTCCCACCTGCCAGGTGCAGCGCCAGGTCTCGACACAGCTCTCGGCTCAGGCTCTGGAACTCGGCCTCCTGCCACACTTTCCCGTCGGGCGTCCGGATCTTGGTCTCTGAAGTATTGAACCCTGCATGGTGAACCATCACACAGAACGTTCTTATCAGAGATGCCTTATTATGAAGTCTAGACACGCCTCTCTTGAGAAGGAATGAACAGATCACAAAAGTCACTCTGTTGGGGGCTGGAGTGATAGTACAGCGGAGAGGGCGTTTGCCTTGCACACAGTCGACCCGGGTTCGATTCCCAACATCCTATCGGGTCCCCTGAGCACTGCCAGGAGTAATTCCTGAGTGCAGAACCAGTAAAAAACTTTTTTTTTTTTTTTTTGCTTTTTGGGTCACAACTGGTGATGCACAGGGGTTCCTCCTGGCTCTGTATCGCCAAGTGTGACCCAAAAAGGAAAAAAAAAGGCTTTTAAGAAGACGGACAGTTGGGGCCAGAGTGATAGCACAGTGAGTAGGGTGTGGCCTACCCGGGTTTGATCCCTGGCATCCCATAGGGTCCCCCAAGCACCGCCAGGATTAATTCCTGATTGCAGAGTCAGGAGTCAGCCCTGCGCATCGCCGGGTGTGACCCAAAAAGCCAAAAATAAAAATATGAAAATAGTCCAACAGCAACAGTGGGAACCAGAACAATAGTACAGTGGGTAGGGCATTTGCCTTGCATGTGTCCTACCCAGATTTGATCCCCGGCATCCCATAGGTGATTCGTGAGTGCAGAGCCAGCAGTAACCTCTGCGTGCTGCCTCGACAGGGTGTGCCTGCACTGCTCTGCTCTCCCCTGTGACCATCTAGTTTCTGTTCCCAAGGTCTTTTCTGCTCTGGACATACCAAATAAATAGGATCACATGGTCTACGGTCAACTGGGACTGGCTTCTTACACTGCGCCTGTCTTCAAAGTCCATTTGCCCTGTCACAGGTATCAGGGTCTATTTATTTTTATTGCGGAATAATCTTCTAACTTATGGATACAATACACACACACACACACAAATGTGTGATATATAACATATAAATGTTTCTTTTTTATTTGGGGGGGCTGGGTCACACCGTTCAGCAATACACTCTTAACTCGTTCCTTGTGTCTCTGACTTGAGAGTCACAACCCTTCCACCACCCCCTCCCTCCCCAACACAATTCTGGGAAGACAGAGGGATGGAGCAGGAGGAGGAGCGAGTCACCCACCTCGGTATATCGGAGCAGGGGGCGCGGTGGCCACCTTCCGAACCTTGGCGGTCACAGCGCTGTCCACGTTCACCAGCATCACCGGATGGTCCAGGCGGCCCAGGTTCAGGCCCCGCCCGCCGACTCCCTCCGAGTGCTCCCACTGCTTCCGGATCCTCTCCTTGAGCCGCTCCAGCTTGACGTCATGCTGGCGCCGCCGCAGGAGCTCCAGCCGCTGGGAGCTGGCCGTGCTGGTGGAGGAGGGGGACGAGTCGGCCAGCCGCAGCGCTCGCGACTCGGCGTCGGGGGCCCCGTTGCAGCCCGCGGCCTGGGCGCTGTTCTCGCTCCCCAGGGCCCTGGCGGGGTGCTCTCCCTGCGCTCGCGCCAGCGCGGCCAGAGTGGTGGCGCTCTCCGCGTTCTGCAAGGCGGCGATGGCCGGCCGATCGTTCAGGAAGCGAATGACGGTCTCGTGGAGGGCGGGCGGGTGGGCGCTGTCCAGGTCACAGCCTCGGCCGGGCCACTCTTCCCGGCTGCTGCGCGCCCGGCGCCCCGCCTCGCCCACGTCCTCGGCAGCACCCACACAGCAGCCGTGCTTGAGTTCCAGCGGGTTGGGGCTCACGCTGGAGGGCGGGCCGTGGATTTCCCTGTTTGTGCCAAACGAGAAGCTTCAAGTTAACGGTGCGGTCGCCCGCTGAGTTGAGACCATCACCGCAGCAAGCTGGATGGAGCTCTCTGCGGCGAATACTCAGAGAACGCTAACGCCCACGAATTCCAGTTGATCCAATAACCAATCATCACACTCAGTAATAAAACGCAGTGCTCAAAGCCCCTTCTATTAGGCCCCATGGAGGATAATCTAAATCATAATGCACATGCCATACAATTGGAAACACACAAAAGATTATAGAGAGGAACATTTTTTTCCTTTTTGGGTCACACCCGGGGATGCTCAGGAATCACTCCTGGCGGTGCTCAGAGGACCCAATGGGATGCTGGGAATCGAACCCGGGTCTGCCACGCGCAAGGCAAACGCCCTACCCGCTGTGCTGTCGCTCCAGCCCTTAGAAGGGAACTTAAAAATTTCAGAAAATGGGAATACAGTATGACTTTGGACCCGTTACCAACAGGTATTTTTCTCTCCTCTATAAAGTCTTAGGGACAAAACATTATGGCATTTCTTTTAACTTCTGAAAACAAACACAAAAGCTGTCCTCGCGTTGTTCATCGATTTGCTCCAGCGGGCCCAGTAACGTCTCCATCATGAGACTTGTTGTGACTGTGTTTGGCATCTCGAATACGCCACGGGGAGCTTCCCAGGCTTTGCTGTGCGGGCGAGATACTCTCGGCAGCTTGCCGGGCTCTCCGAGGGGGGCGGAGGAATCGAACCCAGCTCCGCCGGGCTGGCTGCGTGCAAGGTAAACGCCCTACCACTGTGCTATCACTCCAGCCCCTAACTTCTAAATAATGCGTCAAATTAACAAAAAATACAGGGAGAAGAAATAAAATGAGGAAAGATTATATCCAAAAAATCTAGGGGCTGGAGTTTGCCTTGCATGCAGTTGACCTGGGTTCAATCCCGGCATCCCATACTGTCCCGAGCACCGCCTAACCCGAGCATTGCTGGGTGTGACCCAAAACGCAAAAAAAATTTTAAAATTTAAAAAAAATATCTGAGATTAGTAAAGTTCGAATTCTCTGTGCCACAAGCCACTTGTTTTGGCAGCTTCAAACTCTGCAAAGCCAAACTACACATTCCAGCATAAGCAAAGACAACAGAGCCCAAGTCCCTATCATCAGACCCATATTCTGTATTTGTAAAAAATATTGCCAAAGTTGGGGGGCGAGCAATAGTACAGTGGGGAGGGCATGTGCCTTGCACATAGCTGACCTGGGTTCAACCCCCGGCACCACAGCTGGTCCCTGAGACCCACCCAGAGTGGTCCCTGAAAATAGAGCCAGGAGTCAGGCCTGAGCACTGCGGGGTGTGAGCACACCAAGATCTTATTTCAGAGACTGTTTTACACTTTACCCTTCGTTCAAATAGGCTGCATTTCAGGAAAAGCAGTAGTTTATTAAAAGGGAGGTTAACGAAGACAAAGAAAACCCAGGATCATAAAGGAAACATTCAGTGACCAGGGGGATCACCCAGAGGGCTGGAGTCCACACCTTCTGGCTTTGGGTTTTATTTGACTTTTTTGGTTTTAGGGCCATACTTGGCAATGCTCAGGACTTACTCCTGGCTCTGCACTCAAGGATCACTCCTAGTGGGGCTCAGGAACTATATGTGGTGCTGGGGATCGAACCCGGGTCGGCCTCGTGCAAGGCACTGCTCTACCATCTGAGCTATTGCTCCGGCCCCCAATTTTACTGTTTAATTACAGTTAAATAATTCAGGTCTAAAATTAGCAGATGTAAAAACAAAATAATAAGGCATAAAACAGTCGGTTCTATATCCGGTTTCAGTCTTAAAAAGGGAAGATCAACTGACCTCTGCTCCCCCAAAAGTAATTTCATAGAGACTCATGAAATATGCAATGCATCATAAATAACTCGGGTCGGCCATGTTGGCCGCGTGTAAGGCGAACGCCGTACCGCTGTGCTATCGCTCCAGCTCCAGGGCCTTTATCATAAATAACAAATCAGGATGTTCATGATACAATGTTTTAATCTTCTGGAATGAACTTTCCGCAATAAGATGTGGGAGCAATATTAATGGGATGCATAGTGAATGGCACACGTGTAAAGCAAATGCCTTAAGAATAAGACAAATTTAGAGCCAGACATAAAATAATGTGATGGGTGTAACTGGAATCAAAATCATACAGTAGAAAAAAGCTGCTGCAGAGTAAGAGACTGGGTATTTTGAGAGCACACAAGACGGTGACAGAGACTGGAGGCGAGGAGGCAGGTAGAAACAGCAGGTGTCTGGGGCCAGAATCACAGGACAGCGGGAAGGATGTTTGCCTTGCATGTGATCGACCCAGGTTCGATCCCGGGTATCCCACAAGGGTCCCCTAACCTCCACCAGGAGTAATTCCTGAGTGCAGAGCCAGAGTAACCCTGAGCATCGCTGGGTGTGAGCCAAAAAGCCATAAAAAGGGGGAAAAATACAAAGCATTTTATATTATTCCTATTATAAGCATGTATATATCAGTCTTGAATATTGTACTAAGTTCCTGAAAGGGATCACTGACAATAAAGGAAAAGAAAAACCAAATTATATTTTCAATAAGAAATAAACTTTGGGTGACTGACTAATTATACTATACAAAAATCATGATGCAGACGGCTTTTAACCTGAGACAGTTAAGGAAAGAAAGCCACACTTCTAGAGTGTGAATAAGTCATGCAGGAAACATATTGTGTTTTCACAATGGTGGCAGACGGGGGAAAATACTAGCTTCCTCCTCCCAAAATACCTGAACAACAACAAAAAGAGTAGAGTAGAAAATCAATCTTGAGTCAGAGGGAGAGTCTGGGGTGAGGTATTCCAAACCATGGTACCCTGAGCACCACCACTCCTGAAAAGAGCCAGGAACAGTCCCTGAGCAACCCTCAAGACAGCCCCACCTCCCATCCCCAAAAAAGAGTGAAAAAAAATTTTTTTTTTGGCTTTTTGGGTCACACCCCGTGATGCTCAGAAGTTACTCCTGGCTCTGCAAATCAGTAATTACTCCTGGTAGTGTGCTTGGGGGACCCTATGGTATGGGGTGCTGGGGATCGAACCCGGGTCAGCTGCATGCAAGGCAAACGCCCTCCACCCCCCCACTGTGCTGCTGCTCTGGCCCCTCAAAGTTTTCTACTAGATCAGAGTGTTATGAAAAACTTGGAAACCAAGTCATGCTTATTCCTGAGCCCTCCGATTGGCCCTGCTTGGGTGGCTTCCTTCTCCGACTGACCTGTAGGAAGCCAAAGGCTCGCGGAATTCCACACGGTTGCTTTTCCTCACGTTGCTCTCCAGTGTGGTCGCTCTCAGCGGGCTGCGGGATTTCTCTTTCCGCGACTTGGAAGCTTTGGAGGCTGGAGCACTGCCCCAGGGGTCATCCAGGTACCTGCCATCTGGAGGAAAAGGAAACCTGTGAGGACACGGCATGTCTCCAAGCACCTGAGAAGACAACTGAAGCGTCGATCACTTCTGGCGTCTCTAAGTATAAGGAAATGTGCAGGTTAAGGTATTAAAGGTCCTCAGTCTAGAAAGACCGCAGTGAGAGCACACTACGGGAAAGAAAATTTTATATACAAAATTCCCCCTTGGCAAAGACTCTCACTCAAGAAGACGGAGCAGATAAAAACGACACATGCTCAGGCTTAAGGAAAAAAAAAAGGTTTTGGTGAAAAGTCCTAATCTGGAAGTGCTGGTCCACTTAAAGACCACAGAAATCAGATATATGGTAAGTAAAAAGAAAATGTGGCATGTCAATGTCTGGCAGTGTCTATAAAATACATTCCAGCTATGACTCTAAACCCCAATAAAAAAAGATAAATCTCACTAAGTCAACAAAATTTCAAAGCAATATAATTCAACTGTGAAGTTAAAAAAATAGAGGAGGGGGGCTGGAGCCAATAGCACAGCAGGGAGGGCGTTTGCCTTGCACGCGGCCGACCCGGGTTCGATTCCCAGCATCCCATATGGTCCCCCGAGCACCGCCAGGAGTGATTCCTGAGTGCAAAGCCAGGAGGAATCCCTGAGCACCGCTGGGTGTGACCCAAAAAGGTAAAGGTAAAGGCAAAGGTAAAAGCCCTCCCGTTGATCGTCGATTTGCTCGAGCGGGCCCAGTAACGTCTCCATTTGACCCAAAAAGAAAAAAAAAAATTAAGGAGGGAGGGAGAAAGGAAGGAAGGCAAGAAAAAAGGAAGGCGAGAGGGAGGGAGAGAGGGAGGGAGGGAGGGAGGGAGGGAGGGAGGGAGGGAGGGAGGGAGGGAGGGAGGAAAAAAGGGAGACATAGGACCCAAGAACCCCAAAGGCTCAAAATGAAATTCTGATCACTAAATAAAAAAGCACGTGTGAACAGTGCTCGCAGCACGAGTCACTGCTAAGGCAGGCAGAACATCGTCCACAGTCACAGCAGACAGGCTGCCTTCCAACCAGCCAGTCTCAAAGAAAAGGGAATGAAATGCTTCTGACAACAGTCTGGTGAAAGCAGCCAGCTGGGGACTTAATGGGTCTTTATTAAATAAAACCGAAGGGGCAGAGCGACAGCACCATCGGAGGGCGCTGGCCTAGCACGCGGCCCACCAGGGCTCAGTTCCTGATATCCCATATGGTCCCCTGACACCATCAGGAATGATCCCTGAGCACAGAGCCAGGAGTAAGTCCTGCAGCCCCCCAAAAAGAAGAAGAAGAAAAGAACAAAAATGAGGGCCAGAGAGCAGTAGTACACAGGAAAGGGGTTTGCCTTGCATGTGACCCAACCAGGTTCGACCCCTGGCACCCCATGTGTTCCAGGAAGCCCCACCAGGAGTGATCCCTGAGCACAGAGCCAGGAGTCAGCCCTGAGTACTACAGGGTGCGGATCCCAAACAAAAACTAAACAGGAAATATAACCAACAAAACCTTTTCAATTAATACACGTATCTTTAAAAGCAACTGCAGTCCTACCTTTTCTACTGATTTTTCGAGTTGCACTTGCTGGCAATTTCTTGGTGTCCATGACAGAATCAAACACAGCTGTACTGGTCGGGGCCACTTCTAATTTGTTCTCGATGTGTCTCAACTAAAACACGAACACCATCACCACAACACGTTAATTCTGTAAATAACCCAGTTACCACTGGGCGACGTAATTTTGTAAAATTACACCTTCCTCCAAAACAGAAAACTCAGGAATGCTTTCTTGCAATTTCCTTTTCCCTTTATCGCTTTAGCTATGAGAACCAGCTAATACAGCCTTATCCCAGTTCTGTCAACAAAATGAAACATTCTAAAAATAGCAAAGAGTTTCTATTTATCTCGTTGACCGATTATTCACTTTTAATACAAGTGTGCAGGTTTATGCTTCTGATATACAATGTTATGCAGCTCCCCTACCACCAACTGGCTGTTTTTTTCCAACAGGTGAGCTGAGTTCTCTGAAGCAGTCAGTTCTCTACATTACATGCTGCATATCATTATGCTTATACAATTTACATTAAAAAAATCCAGGAGAACATAATTCTTCTGCATTAAGTGTAAGACTATTCCAGACCCACAACTTTCTAAAGTCTTTTATGCGTAAAACAAGTTTCTTGTGTGTGGGGCAAGTGGCCTAGGATGTAACTCTGGGGAGCCAGGGAGATCGCTCAAGTGGCAGAGCACATGGCAAGCAGACCTGAGGCCCCGGGTTCGATCCCCACCACTGCTGGCATGATCCTAATGCCCCCCACACCTGGCATCACAGAGAGGCCCAAGATCCTCAAGTGCTGCCAGCTTTGATCCTTTTTTTATGTATACATATATAAAAGCGAATAGGGGACAGAGAGGTTGCTTGCACGTGGGCAACCTAGGTTTAATCCCTGGCACCATAGGTTTTCAGAGCCCACTCCGAGTACAGAGCCAGGAGTAAGTCCTGAGCACAGCCAAGAGTGGTCCAAACCCATCAGTATCAGCATCAGCACCACCACCACCACACACACACACACACACACACACACACACACACACAAATAAAAAGCAGTATGGAAAAATTATACCTAATTTAATCATAACAGAAAAACCAATACTAGAAATAAGAGAGAAAGCAGCTCCAAGTACTTACAGCAGCCTTAGTTTGATAAAGTGCATCCCAAGTTGAGGTTATATCTGCTGGAAACAGTGACATTTGTTGAGTTAGAATCTCTGAAGTGGCCTGCATCAGCATTTTAATAGACCCCCAGACCGACTCACACATTCGAGACACGCTTCACAGGGCAGAGGCACCTCTCAGGACGTGCTGTATCATACTGAGTTGCAACATGCTTTTCCTCCCATCCCAAAAAATTGAGGGTTCCAATATAGGGCTGAGTGTTATATTAAAAAAATAGGGGTCGGAACAATAGCACAGAGGGTAGGGCATTTGCCTTGCATGCGATCGACCTGAGTTCAAGCCCCTGCATCTCATAGAATACTCTGAGCATCGCCAGGAGTAATTCTTGAGTGCAGAGCCAGGAGTGACCCCTGGGCCCTGGGCATCACTGGATCTAACCCAAAAGACAAAAAAAAAAAAAAACAAAAAAGACCAGGGGACGGAGCAATGACATAATACAATGAGTAGGACACTTGCTTTGCATGTGGCTGACCCAGATTCAATCCCGGGCATCCCATATGGTCCCTCTGAGCACCACCAGGCATGATCCATGAGCACGGAGACAGGAGTAAAACCTGAGTACCACCAGTGTGGCCCCCCTCACCCCCACAAAAAAGAAGAAAGAAACCCATTTCCTCTTAAGGCAAATTGGACTGACATTCCCACTAACCAGTAACTGCTTAGTCTACTTCAAGGAGTTGAACCAAAGCAAAATTTTTGCATTATACTGTATGGCCATTACGAGGTGAAAAGATGAGAAAACTAGCCCAGAATCCCCTCTCTCAGAAAAAGGCCTTCGGGATAATGCAGAGCCATGAATGTCCCCAGGGCATACACGAGAGACCCGAAACTCCTGTGACTTGATTTCCAGACCCCTCCCAGCCTTTGCATTCTCAGGTCTTAACAGGCCTCCAAAGATAATGGACCCTGAAGGCAAGTCACCTCCAATACATCATTAGCCAAAAAAGAAATACTTGGGGGGTCAGGGGGAGGGGTGTGGCTCAGAGAGAAGAGAAAGAGAATTCAGCGAGAGAATCAATTTTATTGATTTGTGCCCTACAAGTCTATTTTTTCATTAGGAGTCATACTATTTATTAAGTCAAAATTTCTAACTGTTATAACAACATCATCTTCCAGGACATGTATGACAAACACCACAGTGCCTGAAAGGGGGGGGAGAGAGAGAGAGGGAGAGGGAGAGGGAGAGAGAGGAAAACTATCTTCCATAGACAGGCTGGGGGGGCAGGGGATGGCGGGAGAAAAATTGGAGACTTGGTGGTGGGAAATGTACACTGGTGAAGCGACAGTCATCGGAACACTATAGTACTGAAATCCAATCATGAATAGCCCTGTAACTATGTATCTCACAGTGATTCAATTAAAAAAAATCAGTTTCTAATTGTGTGAAAATTTCACAAACTTGTTTCATTTTACGGACTTGGAGGGCATGTGGTACAAGGGATCAAACCCAGGGTCTCACACAGTCACAGCACTACAGCACATGCTCTACTGCTCAGTGCTCCTCCTGGCCCCAGCAGCGTCTTTTCTGATGACATCCCAGGATCCCTTAGTCCACTCCCCGCCCCCCCCACCCCCCCCCGCCACCCAGTGCCCCTGACAGTCACCTCTGCTGCAATGACTAGGCACCAAACACTGAGCGTGGCATTTACAGGGGCCGCCCCCTTCCCGTGGCTATTCTGGCACACGCTTGGCAGCGGCGTCTGGAGGTCACGAACTCCTGTTCCAGCAGCCAGAGATCCCGAAAAGGTCGGTGGAGTCACCCAGATCACACACACACACACACACACACACACACACACACACACACACACACACGCGCGCGCGCGCACGCGGGCACTGGGCTGGGACATAGGCCCCCTCCCTTCTACCACAGGCTGCCCCGAAGGGAAGACACGAGCTGCATTCAAACCAAAATTGAACCTGTTGGGGGCCAGAGCGACTACAGCAAATAGGGCATTTGCTTTGCACATGGCCTACCTGGGGTTCGATCCCTGGCATCCCATATAGTGCCCCAGCTTTGTCAGGAGTAATTCCCGAGTGCAGAGGGTGTGACTCCCCCCCAAAAAAAAATTAAACATGTTTTCCTTCTTTCGGTTTTGGGCCACGCCCACACAGTGCTCAGGGCTTCCTCCTGGCAGTGCAGAGGGGCCCATATGTGATGGACGGAATCAAAGCGGGATGAGTCACGGGCAGGGCAAGGACCGGAACCCCTGGACCATTTCTCCAGCCCTTGAAATATTATTTAAATAAGCACGTGCTGCCTCCTTACACTCATCAGCCTAGAACCTAACAGCGCAACGCCAGATAACCACGCGACTGACGGTCAGCAATCGGAAGTGAAACGCTACCTTGAGCGGCCTCCTTACTCTGCAAGCTGCGTGCGCTGGGCAAAGGCACCTCTTTTGACGTGCTGCTCGTCATCTTGCCACTTTACCTGCAAGAAACCACACCGTCAGTGGTCACTGAACAGGGCCAGAGAGAACTACCAGCTCCAAAAGTTGTATGTCCACTTTTTCAGTTTCTGATGATCCAACACCCGCACTTTCTTTCTTTTTTCTCTTTTTTTGCTTTTTGGGCCATACCCGGCGTTGCACAGGAGTTACTCCTGGCTCTGCACTCAGGAATCACTCCTGGCGGTGCTTGGGGGGATGCTGGGAATCGAACCCGTGTCGGCGACATGCAAGGCAAACTCCAGCCCCAACATCCGCATTTTCCCTTGGGAAATAAAGCCCTGAAACGGACGCTAGCCAGCGCTGGTTGACGACGTGTGGGCACTGGGATGCCTGAGGAGGTAACGGGGAGAGCCGGGGGACATGGCACTCCGGTTCCTTTGGCTCCTTTGGAGTAAAGCGTCTTGGAGTCACAGCCACAACTGTTCTCGAACACACCCCCGAGGAAAGGGCTTCCTTGCAGCCCTCCACAGACCAAGGCTTTAATTTCCCCTCCTAAAGAGGGCAGGGTGGGGCCAGAGCGATTATAGGCAGGGAAGGCATTTGAAATGCACAAAGCCAACCCAGGTTTGATCACCAGCATCCCATATGGTCCCCCAAGGACCGCCAGGAGTAATTCCTAAGTGCAAAGCCAGGAGGAACCCCTGAGCATTGCTGGGTGTGACCCAAAAGACAGAAGAAAAAAAAAAAGAGGGCAGGGAACGCCCTCTATTTTGGTTCCCTCCTTGCTACATCATTCAGTATTCCTCCCTGCTCCCACGAAACCTTCTTCTCCCTGACACATGCCATCTACTCATCTAACAAGTATTTGCCGGGTGCCAAGCAGGTAGCCGGAATGAGCCATGCTGAGCAGCGGGCACGGGCGTGACCCGAGCAAACACAGTCTCCACGCCCAAGGAGTCAGGAGGCCGGCTCAGAAACTGAACAATCAACGCGTCTGACGAATGGCATGGAGGCAGGTAGGGAAGAGCAGCACATAACAAATGAACTGGGTCACCTGGGAAGGAGACAAGGGAGTCATTCCATCTATGACCTAAAGGAGTGAGCTAAGTCCGGACAGAACCCCGGGCAATGGAGCAATACTGAGGCATGGCCTCCCAATGAAATCACGATGACGAAGGAGTTTCAGAAAACAGAAGGCCCCGAGGGCTGCACAGGAAACCGTGAGGCAAGCAGAAAGGAAGGGACAAAATCAGGCCGGGCTCTCCCATCTGTGCTTTTTCTGTTTGCCTGTTCATTTGGCTTTTTGGGTCATACCCAGAGATGCTCAGGGGTAACCCCTGGCTCTGCCCTCAGGAATCACTCCTGGCAGTGTTCGGGGGACCCTAGGGGATGCTGGGGTTCAAAGCCAGGTTGGTCACATGCAAGGCAAACACCCTCCCCACTGTGATATCGCTCTGGCCTGCATCTGCACATTTCAAGGATCAAAGCTGGCCACTTCCACTTCTCTTAGATGCTCTCGTGTCACTTTCAGAAACCCATGACAAAAATCTAGATCATTTTATTATGCTGGGTCTCCTCTAAGCTTCTTAAAGACGAGAGTAACTGTATTTGAACCCAGTCTGTGTTATGGAAAATACAATCAACTTCCAAATTTTG
This sequence comes from Sorex fumeus, assembly GCF_029834395.1. NCBI lineage: Eukaryota > Metazoa > Chordata > Mammalia > Eulipotyphla > Soricidae > Sorex > Sorex fumeus. The sequence continues at coordinate 931,031 of NW_026606218.1, read as the reverse complement.
CAAAGGATAACTAACTTGCCAGTAGAAAGTGAAAGCACAATTTCACTAAAGTTGTAACAAGTGACATAAAAAGAATCCAGTTTAAGGGCCCGATCCATAGTGTTTGCCTTGCATGGGTTCAATCCCTGAGTCCCATATGGTCCTCCAAGCACCACCAGGGGTAATCGCTGAACATTGCTGGGTGTGACCCAAAAAGAAAAAAAAAATAAAAAGGGGATGGAGAGATAATATGGTAGATACAACCCTTTCTGTGCACACCGATGATCTGGGTTCGATCCCTGGTACCCCATATGGTCCTCTGAGCTTTGCATCCAGAAAGCTGGTCTGATCCTCACCACTGCACGGGTCCCGAAGCAACCCTGAGCACAGAGCCAGGAGTGGTCCCCAAGCACTCCCAGATGGGGCCCCAAATCAAAACATGGCTTTATTTCCCAAGTACGTGACAAAGGCTCATAGAAAACTGAAACACGGCCAAGAAACCGGAAATTTTATTTCCCATTCAGGCTAAGCGTTAATGGATTAAGAATAGAACAGGAGAAGCGGCATAAGAGGAAGGACTCAAGAATCCTTCCTCTGTTTCAAATTTCCCATCACCGGATTCTCATGAAACTTGGACCAACGGTAATTTCTCTCCTGTGACTCTCGAGTCTCCCTGCATTTCCAAGAGTTTCTTTCTATGAGATTTACTCTAAATCCAGTCTTCTTGGGGCTAGGGTGACAGCATAGTGGGAAGGGTCCTTGCCTTGCACACAGCTGACCCGGGTTCGATTCCTAAGTGCAGAGCCAGGAGTAACCCCTGAGCATTGCTGGGTGTGACCCATAAACAAAACAAACAGAAAATCAAATCTTATGGCAGGCAAATATATTCCCTCATCCCAAGTCCTCTGTCACTGCTGCTCTTTCTATGCACAAACGTCCCCCAGAACGCTGGCCACACCCAGGTGGACAGACTTTTGATCCCTCCGCCAAGCAATATCAGAATAGCCACCAGCTGTGTGCCTCCACTTAGGTTCTCTGAAAAACCATCGACTCCCCAACCCTGGTGAGGGTATTTTGTCAGCAGCTTGTCTCTCCTGAAAACTCTTCCCCTTGCCTCACCCGTCTACACTCGGGCGTTCCACTCCTCTTGGGTTTTCCTGACATAGATCTCAGATCTGGAATCTGGAGGCTCAGGAGTGCTGACTGAGGGCTCTGCTCGGACACTCGACCTGCCCTGGGGGACTCAGCCATGCCCAGGGCTTCAAACACCGTCCAGGTACCAATGGCTGCCAAAACTCCAGCCTGGAGCTGATCTGAGGTCCTAACCCACAGCTCCAACAGCTGGTTCCCCACAGACGTATTTCCAATTCAACATGTCCAAATGCCAGCTCACTGTTCCCCCAAAAAGGAGGCACTGAGTTCCTCTCATACAGTTGCACAAGTCAGAAATAGTCACAAAGGGGCTGGAGAGATAGCACAGCAGCAGGTAGGGCGTTTGCCTTGCATGTGGCTGACCCGGGTTCAATTCCCAGCATCCCATATGGTCCCCTGAGCACCGCCAGGAGTAACTCCTGAGTGCAGAGCCAGAAGTAACCCCTGTGCATCGCCGGGTGTGACCCAAAAAGCAAAAAAAAAAAAAAAGAAATAGTCACAAAAGTCGGGGTCGGAGTGATAGTACGGCAGGGAGGGCACTCGCCTTGCATGCAGCCGACCAGGGTTTGATTCCCAGCAGCCCAAGGATCCCCGACCCCCACCAGGGGTGATCCTTGAACACCACTAGGTGTGGCCAAAGAAAAAAACGAAAAGAAAGGAATATAAAGAGAGTCACCAAAGTGATTATACTAGATGATGAATAAGGTCCTTTTCTACTCTGAATTTATTATCTATGCCGGTCTGAGAAGGGGATCCAGGAATTGCTGAGATATATAAAGAGTGGGGTTATCTTTGAAGTTAAAACATATATTTTGGGAGGTAAGACATTTGACTTCCATGCAGGAAACTTGAGCCCCAGTACCCCATGTGGCAGCCTGAATAGCTCCAGGTCTAGCCCATGAGTACCACTGGGTCTGGCCCCAACCCCCACACCTCCACCCCTGAGAGTCAAACAATTTCCACAATATATTAAGACATTATATGTCTTAGCGCTGGAGAGATAGGGCGATGGGTAGGGCACTTCTCTTGCATGTGGCTGACCTGGGTTCGATCCCAGGCATCCCATATGGTCCCTGAGCACCACCAGGAGTAACTGCTGAGTGCAGAGCCAGGAGTAACCTACCTGAGCATCTCTGGGTGTGGTCCCCAAACCAAAAATAAATAGAAGATGGAATAAATACCTAATATAAATAACTTTATATGAAAATGCTTATAAGTTCTAACAAATACTACTAGATGTAGCCCACATAAATATAAACTGAATTCTCAGGAACTCGAAAGTCTGAAGTAGTGAAAAACAAGAGTATAAAGTAGTCCTGCCACCAAGGACTCCTCTGAGAAATGCTGACCTCTTTCTGTGATACAGACACAAGATGTAAGATGACATTCAGAACCTGCCAATCCTCAGGAACCTTCTCACAGTGAGTTTTCCTTTCAGAATTATTGATAATCCTTTTGGTCACAAGAGACTCAATCCACTTCATGTTCATTGGTCTTCAGTTATGTGCACGGGGGTCAGAAGATGGAAGAAACATTTTATTCTGCCCGTCACTGTTGACGGTCCCCTACCAGAGGGCACAATTCTGCTCCCTCGTCTCTGTCCTAGCCTCGAGAACAATCATGGCAGCTGACCACATGAGGACAATCCTGCCTCTGTTGTACTAAGTTTAAGGGGCTCCTGGCATGGGTCGCCGCTCCCTCCCCCTCAACAGGCCCCCAGCACTTTATCACTCCCCCTGCTCAGACTGACATGGTCCTCTCTGTCAGGGCTGTGAGCGGTCCGATGCTCTTGGCCTCCTGGTGGCCCTAAGCCCATCCCCAGGCTGGGCACTCAGGCCTGTCCAATGAGCCAGTGTCCCACTTGGCGAGTGTCAGAATCCAGTTCTTAGGTGAAAACAGGCACAAGAGCAGGTATTGCGTTCTGCAGCTGGAAATCTTCACCTACGGGCCTATGTTAACCTGTAAAATGTGAGACGACCGCACGTTTGAAATATGTGAGTGTAGATACTGTCTTGGGCTGGAGCGATAGCACGGCGGGTAGGGCGTTTGCCTTGCACGCGGCCGACCCAGTTGGCCCATGTTCGAGTCCTCCGCCCCTCTCAGAGAGCCCAGAAAACTACTGAGAGTATCTCGCCCGCAAGGCAAAGCCTGGCAAGCTACCTGTGACGTATTCAATATGCCAAACACAGTAGCAACAAGTCTCCCAATGGAGATGTTACTGGGCCTGCTTGAGCAAATCGATGAGCAACGGGAGGACAGTGCAGTGCAGATACTGTCTTGACACCCCCTACCCCACTACTTCCTCTTTCCTTCATCACTCCTTGATGTGGAGGCTGTCGTGATGGTGGGGCTCACACATCTAGCACATGGGGCTCGCTGGTATCCCACACCCATAAGGCTGGGACGCCTGCACAGGGAGCCATCCTCCTCAGCTGGGGTGCTCGCAGGCCAGGCAGTCTTGTTTTGTTTTGTTCTGGGGCCACTGCTCGGGCAGGGCTGACTCTGCACACAGGAATCTCTCCTGACGGTGCTCAGAGGACCCTATGGGATGCCAGAGATCAAACCCAGGTGGGCTGCGTGCAAGGCAACTACCCTACATGCTGTCCTCTCTCTCCAGTCCCTGGCCTGGCAGGCTTGAGTGCTCTGCCATCTTCACCAAAGCCCTGGCCCTATGTCTCGCCTCCAAAAGGGCCAGGTGCTGGGGCTGAAGCGACAGCACAGCGGGAAGGGCGTTGGCCTTGCACACGGCCGGCTGACCCAGGGTCAATCCCCTGCCTCCCATAAGCTCCCCCAAGCACCGCCAGGAGTGATTCCCGAATGCAGAATCAGGAGTCAGCCTTGAGTGTCACTGGATATGGCCCCCAAACCAAAAATCATTGATTTTTTTAAATAAAAGGGACGGGGGGGGGGGGGGGGGCTAGAGTGATAGCACAGCGGGTAGGGCGTTTGCCTTGCACACGGCCGACCCGAGTTTGATTCCCGGCATCCCATACGGTCCCCTGAGCATTGCCAGGAGTGATTCCTGAGTGCAAAGCCAGGAGTAACCCCTGAGCATCGCCAGGTGGAACCCGAAAAACAAAAAAAAAGCTAATAAATAATAATAATCTGTAAAATAAAAGGGACAGGTGTTGCAATCATTTCGTGTCTGTCTCCCCCTCCCTGCCTCACCCGCCCCTGCCAAGGGAACTGTAAGTGGCTAAGTTTTTTGTTTTTAATCATCAAAATCCCAATGGAATCAACAATCAACAAGTCCTCCTGAGGCATCCCACGGAGAGATCTGGAGCTTCTCCCAGTGAGAATGTTAACAAGGTAGCAAACGGCAAGTGACCCGACCCGTTGGCGCCTTCCTCTGGAAGGTCCCGGCCTGCAGAACCCCCCCAAGAGCTCCTTCAACTTGTATTCAGGAGCCTAGGCAGCAGGGCCAGGGTGGGGCAAGCTTGGAGATGCTCCAGCAATAGGAAAAGCAGTTCCTGCCGGTGGGGAACAAGTGAGATACTCCTAAAGGCAACGGTCCTCAGGGTTTGCCGGTTATTGTCCTCATGGATCAAACAAGAGATTCTTTCCCTGATTTCTACATTATCTGAACCACCTTCAGTTAAGAGTGTCAAGACTTAGGGCCAGAGCTATAGTACAGTGGGTAGGGTGTTTGCCTGACACACAGTTGACCCAGGTTCGATCCCCGGCATCCCATATGGTCCCCAATCACCACCAGGAATAATTCCTGAGTATAAGCCCTGAGCATTGCCAGGTATGACCCCCCCCCAAAAAATAAACATCAAGACTTTATTTCCTATATTTGGGGGAAAACATGCTTTAAACAATCACCCAAACCCAAGCTTACTAAAGTTTAATCATATTACTCTGCTTGCAAAAAAGAGCCTTGTAGGGAATTCTTTTTAAAAAAATCTTTTAAAGGGACCCTCCTTCACTGGTGATGGGAATGCCGACTGGTTCAGCCCTTTTGGAAAACAGTATGGACGATACTCAAAAAATTAGAAATTGAGCTCTGATTTGACCCAGCAATACCACTCCTGGGAATATATCCCAGAGAGGCAAAAAAGTATAGTCGAAGTGACATCTGCACTTGTTTATTCATTGCAGCACTCTTTACAATAGCCAGAATCTGGAAAAAAAAAAACCTGAGTGCCCAAGAACAGATGACTGGTTAAAGAAACTTTGGTATTTTTACACAATGGAGTACTATGTAGCTGTTAGAAAAGACGAAGTCATGAAATTTATATACAAGTGGTACAACATGGAAAGTATCATGTTAAGCAAAATGACTCAGAAAGAAAGGGATAGACATAGAAAGATTGCATTCATCTGGGGAACATAAAGTAACAAAATAGGAGACTAACACCCAAGAATGGCCGAGATTAGTACCAGGAATTTTGCTCCATGAGTTGGAGGCCAGCCACACATGCTAGCGGAAAAGGGAGCTCAGATAGAGAAGGGAGCACCAAGTAAAGGGTGCTGGGAGGATCCTCCCAGGATGGGAGAAGCATGCTGAAAGTAGACTATAGACCAAACATGATTATCACCCATTGCCTCTTTTGCAAACCACAGCACCCAATAAGAGAGAGAGAACAAAAGGGAATGCCCTGCCACAGAGGCAGGGTGGGATAGGGGGGATGGGGGGTGGGAGGGATACTGGGGCCCATGGAGGTGGGAAATGGGCACTGGTGGAGGGATGGGTATTTTATCACTGTATAATTGAAATCCAAGCACAAAAGTTTGTAAGTCTACAACTGTACCTTATGATGTCTCACTAATAAAAATTTTTAAAAAAACTTTTAAATTTAGAGGTAAAGCATGTAGTTTGCATGGGTGAGGTCCTGGGTTTCATTCGCCCAGAATTTCAGAGATTCATCATCTACATAAGTATAGTCAAACTTCATCTATAAGCAAGCCAGAAACTAGGCATACTGAAGGGTCACCGAACTTGATGTTTTCCAAACAGCAGGTAAAGAAAATGAAACCAATCCAATGGGTTGGAGCTAACATTTACTGGGGGACAGGGGACCATCCAGCAGAGCTTAGGGTCACCCCGGGCAGTGCTCGGGGGACCGTAAGTGGTACTGGGGATAGTCATAAGAAGACAAGAACCCTTAGTTACCCAGGGGAGTTTTTCTTTTTCTTTTTTGGTTTTGGGGCCACACCCAGTGGTGCTCAGGAGATAATCTGCCGCCATGCCAGGAATGAAAATGAAGTTGGTCGCTGGCCTACATCCTCTTACTATCTCTCCAGCCCGGAGCTAGCATTTTAAAATGCACCCAAGTAGGGCTGGAACAATAGCACAGCGGGTAGGGTGGTTGCCTTGCACGTGGCCGACCCGAGTTCAATTCCCAGTATCCCACAGGGTCCCCTGAGCACCGCCAGGAGTGATTCCTGAGTGCAGAACCAGGAGTATCCCCTGAGCTTCAGCTGGGTGTGACCCAAAAAGCAAAAAATAAATTAATTAATTAAATGCACCCAAGTAGAACCGAAGATATCTAGATATACTTATAGTATGTGTGTCTGTGTGAAAGTTGTATTTGACTTTACATACAGATGGATTCACATGTACATCTGAGGTTGGCAGAGAAAATGTATCTCACTGCGGGTACCCTGGTCAAAGAATTAAAGCAGCTCTCAGGGCTGGAGCGATAGCACAGAGGGTAGGGCGTTTGTCTTGCACGCGGCCAACCCGGGTTCAATTCCTCTGTCCCTCTTGGAGAGCCTGGCAAGCTACCAACAGTATCCCGCCTGCACAAGGGAGGCTGGCAAGCTCCCTGTGGCATCTTAGATATGCCAAAAACAGTAACAACAAGTCTCACAATGGAGACGTTACTGGTGCCTGCTTGAGCAAACCAATGAACAATGGAGGACAATGCTACAGTGTTACAGGGTCTTAGTGCTCAGAACCCTTAGTTACCCAGGGGAGTTTTTCTTTTTCTTTTTTGGTTTTGGGGCCACACCCAGTGGTGCTCAGGAGATAATCTGCCGCCATGCCAGGAATGAAAATGAAGTTGGTCGCTGGCCGTATGCAAGCATCTATGTTCACACTCCTGCACTATCTCTCTGTGAAGTTTGTTTTGGGTACTCCAGGTCCCAAAACCACTGAGCCATTTTCCATTTATTAGGTAAGAGGTCCAACAACCTATTACGTTATGTCCTACCGATGCTCAGGGGCAACTCCTGACTGTGTTCTGGAAGTACTTCTGGTGGTGCTCAGGGGACCCTTTGGGAATTTGGGGATCAAACTCGGGTCAGCATATGCCAAGGCAAGAACCTTACCCACTGTACCACCTCTCCAGCCCAATAACACTATTTTATACTTTAGCTCAACGCTGCCACCTTCTTCTTCCCAGGTCATCTCGGCTCGATCTCAACATTCAGGCTTTTCACATTTTATTCAGTAAGTACATCAATCTCATATCCTTATGCTGCATACAAAGGCGAAATCACCCAATACTTGCCTTTTCCCTTGAGGCTTATTTTGTTTCTTCGAGCTCCCTCCCCTTTGCTGCAAGCAGCATAATTTTCTTTGTTTTGGTTTTAGGGTCATACCCAGCAGTGCCCAGAGCTTACTCGTCTCTGTATTCAGGGATTACTCCTTGGCAGTGCTTGGGCAACCAGACAGGGCTCCCGGGATCACTCAGGTCGGCCACCTGCAATGTTCTACCCACTGTACCAACTCTCTGTCCCTGAGTGGCAATTTTCATTGCTCATAACTGAGCAGTGTACCATCCTATAAATGGACATATCTTCTTTGTCCAATCATGTCCCTTTGGGCACTGTGACTGTTTCAATATTTTAACTCCTGCAAATGACCGCAACAATGTGGTGAGCACAACTTTTTGTGTCAATGATTTCTGTCTCCCAGAGGTGCCCCAAAGTGGGGTTTCTGGATCACGTGGGAGCTTTTTGGTTGTTTGAGGAAGTCCACTTTTCCCAAACGGCTGCACTGAGGCACGTTTCCAAGTGAATTTTTCCTCCACCCTCTCGCCAACACTGGTGACTGCCACTTTGGGTGGGAGCCATTCTCAGAGGTGGTGACTCTGCAGTCTTAATGTGCATTTTCCCCATGATCGGAGATGAGACTGTTTTTGTCCATGTGTCTTGGGAGAAGTGTGTCTTTAAATCGATGGCCATCTTTATTGGGTTATGTGCTTCTTATCACACTGTCTAGGTTCTTTATAGCTTAGATATTAGTAAGTTTACGTGTATGATGAGAAAATACCTTTCCCTATTCAGCAGGTCATCTTTTGTTCCTTTTTATTCTTTTTCTGTCCAGAAGCTTTAATGTAGTCCCAATTCTTTACCTGAACTTCTATTTCTTTTATTGGGGCTGACTCATCTTTAACGCTAAAGTCAAGGAATGTTCCCCCTTTGTTATCTTCTACATACTTTCCAATTTCAGATCTTATGTCGGGTCGTTCATTCATTTTGGATTTATTTCTGTTAGTGAGGAATCCAGTTTCCGTCTTTTGCTGTCCAGTGTTCTGAAGATCAGTTATTAAAGAGCCTTTTCTTTCTCCATTTTATGGTCTGAAGTCCTTCATCATAAATACCAATATATGCGAACTTATGTCTGGACTTCCAATTCTATTCTATAATAGGGATGCCTTTCTATTCTGATACCATACAGATCTGTGGTTTGGTATGGTCGGGGTTTCTTCAACTTTTTTTTTTCTTTTTTAAGCCATAACCAGCAATGCTCAGGACTGACTTCTGGCTCTGTGCCAGGGTAATGGTTCAGGAACCATATGGACTGCTGGGGCTTGAACCTGGGTCAGCCACATGCAAGACAAGTGCTCTCCCCACTGTGCTATTGCGACAGTCCCCCTTCAACTTTTCTAGCTGGGACCACATTTCACTGGAGAAATGCAATACAGACACTTGCAGAAATACCTCAAAGTCATGGCATTATTGATGTTTCATTAATTCTAGGTCACTGCATGTACACAGACAATTGCCAGATTTTTTGGAAACACCGCTCCCCACCGCCCCACCCCCCAATTCAGTTACACAGTTTCATACACAGTCACAACCCACAGTTTAAGAAGCTAGAGTATAAGTAACATGATAGCCTTTTTTTTCCTTTCACCCAGGACTGTGGTAACTGAAGTTTTGTTATGATCACACACACACACACACACACACACACACACACACGCGCGGCACACAGACACCCACATGCACATGCTCACACACACAGGTCCCTGGCTGTCTATGCATGCACACATACATCCAAACATGCACATACATGTCCCTGGCTGTGCATGTACACATGTACACAGAGTCCCCATGCTGCTCACACATGTAGTCGTGCTCTCTCTGGGGCCCACATGTCAGGGCGCAGAGCTGGCACACACCAGTCTGGGGCTCCCTGGGGGCTGTCTTCCTTTATATTGTGGTATATGCCCAAGTTCTGGTTGAACCTGTCAGGGCTGGCCACAGTGTTCACACTGCGAGGGGTCACAATTCCTTCACCTATTTAAGTTGCAGTGTTTGCACATGTGGGCTTCCTGTGGCAGTCAGGATTATACCAGGCACAAGCAGTAACACCAGCAGGACAATGCTCCGTGTCCATGGTAGCACCGGAGATCAAACTTACGTCCTTCTGCTTGCAAGACAGGGCTGCTAAGACCCGGGGCTCTCCGATGGGCCCTCAATGGGATTTTGATGGGGATGTATTAAATTTATATATTTTGGAAAAGGCCAAAAGGCAGAGTCTCCTGCTCCCGTGCCTGGCTGTCCTCACCAGGGCCCCTTGGAGGGGGGCGGGTTAAGTTTCCCTTCCCCCCCCCCAAGCAGAGTCCCAGCAGCTGAGGACCTCCGGAGCCAGCCACGGCCGTGCTGGGACCACTCTCCACACGTCCAGACAAGCCTCATGCATGAAAGAATTGGCAGAGGAACCCAGGCATGCGGGTCCCGGGGCTGAGATCTCCAAGCCTGCTCGGATTGGGACTAGGCCTTCTCCACCCAGACCCCCCATCTTCCAGTATGAAGGCGTCACACCCACCAGCTGCCGCCAGCGCCAGGTTGGTCCCATCAACGGCCAAGATGCAGAGACTATAAAAACCCAGCTCCCGGAAGCGCGCGGCCACATTTGCGGCCACACAACATCTTATTATCTCTTTTTTTCCTTTGGAGAACCTGGCAGGCTACAAAAAGTATCCTGCCCGCATGGGAGAGTCTGGCAAACTTCCCGTGACGTACTCAAAATGCCAAATACCAATAACAATGATGGGTCTCATTCTCCTAACCCTGAAAGAGCATTGAAATGGCTCTTTTAAAATCTCAGGGCTAGGATGGAGACATTACTGGTGCCTGCTCGAGGCAATCAACGAACAACAGGATGATCGTGATCGTGATTGTTGGAAAAGGCCCATTTTAGTTATATTCATCTTCCCATCCATGTCCATGGAAAGCCTTTCCATCTCATAACGCCTTATCCTATGTCTTTTAATCGTGTGTTTAATGAAAAGTTCACTACATAGGCCTTCCACCTGCAATGTTACATTTATTCCTGGCCTTTTCATATCTTCTGGATGCAAAGATAAATGGGATTGCATGAAACACAGAAACAAAACCAAAAAACACCTTTGTCACGGCCAGAGGTTAGCACCGAAGCTAACTGGCTGCCTGTGTGAGGCCCTGGACTCAGGCCCTGGCATCACAGAAAAAAGAAATTTGTCAGGGGTACTGGGATCAGTGGTGGTGGAAAATGGGCACTGGTGGAGGGATGGGTACTCAATCATTGTACAACGGAAACCCAAGCACAAAAATTTGTAAGTCTACAACTGTACCTCATGGTGTTTCACTAATAAAAAAAAAAAAAAAAGAAATTTGTCATCTCACTAGGTAATCACAATGGTCTCTCACCGGTGTCTGCGCACCTAATCATCCAACAGCTTCTCAAACCCTGCACTCATCTGGCCGCTGCCATGCTCACTTTCTCTCTCACACTGCCTGGTGTGCCGTCGTTGCTTGGCACCACACCCCCCAAGTCTCACTTCTTGAAAACTTACGATCCCCAGAAGGAATCTAAGTGCTACCTCATACACCCGACTTCAAACTAACAGTAAGAGCAGTGCCACAGAGATGTATGCAAGCACACCAAATACCACAGCTATCAAATACTACTGCTCCCTAAAAAGGTCTGAACACCCCACAGTGCCCGTGAGTTCACTAAGAGGTTCCAAGTGAGCTTGGGTACAGGTTAAACATCCTGAGTTGAAGGAATCACTACTCGACCAGAGACACGTCCAGGAGGCCCAAGTTTGATCCCCAGCTCATGGTCCCCCAAGCACCGCAGAGAATGACAATACCTTCATCCACAAGCACAGACCTGGGAGAAGCCCCTGAACACTCCTGGTTGTGGTTCAATCAAAAAAAAAAATGTACTGATGAATTTGTAAAGTGAGAAATGTGGACTGGAGTGATAGTACAGCAAGTAGGGTATTTGCTTTGCACGTGGCCGATCCAGGTTTGATGTCCAGCAAACCATTTGGTCCAAGCCCAACCAGGAGTGCAGAGCTGGGAGTAACCCCTAAGATTGCCGGGTGTGGTCCAAACATTAAAAACATACATAGGAAATGTGACATAAGGTCAGAAAGCTAGTAGAATAATATTTATGAAGAATTTTCAGATTAATTTTAACTTTCCAAGTTCTGACAGAATTTAATATAATATTCACTGATGAAAACAGTAGATATCATAACTGTATTTTAAAAGGCTAATATGACTGTTTAGCAGGAATAAAATTCCACATTAAAATTTTTTAGGAAAACATTTTCAAAAAAGATAAAATAGGACTGATAGTAAGCACCACAAATATCTACAGTACAAACAGGAAAGTTATGTACTTCCCATGGGATAACACAGCTAACAGTCAATTGCCTACTGTTACAAGCCTTTCCTATAGAAAAACAAGAACAAACTACGCTTTTGGCCTATGTGTATTTGAAAATCTGAATATACAGTGAGGTAGCACAATTTTTTTCTTTGCACAACATTATGGACTTCGCCAATGTCAGTACATAAAGAACTGAACGCACTTGGTGCTTGCTTAGGGCTTACACATTAACTCATTTAATTTCTCACAACAGCTTTCCAAGTTAGAGAAGGAGATGTCTGCTCTGTAAACAAGTCTAAGTAACTGGTCACAGCACCTGAATGGCAGCAGCTAGAAACTGAACCCGGAAAGTGCGCTGGTGGTCACTATGGCCAAGGGCAGCTGACATACTTCTTAAAGAGGCACTTCCCAGGGGTCGCAGAGATTGTAACAGGGTAATGCACCTGCAGGGTAAGGCAGAGACTGTAACAGGGTAAGGCGGGCAGCTCTGGTTCAAATCCCAGCACCACTTACGGTCTCTGGGATCACTCAAGGATCACTCAGGGATCCCTCCTAAGCAAAGAGTAAGAAACAGCTCCTGAATGCTGCCCACAAAGATACTTCTCAACTTGTTAACATGTGTGCAGTCCCCCATGGCACTACAATACTGTGATTTTCTTTGGTGGGGGGGTGCTCTCTTTTTGGGTCACATCCAGCGATGCTCAGGGGTTACTCCTGGCTATGCACTCAGAGCCACTAACAATCACTTAGGACTTTCTTGGTTATTGATTAATGATAAAATTTATATCAGTTACTAACAATGAAATGCCCACCACGGAAAATGTACATTTTAAATTTTGAGCATTACGTTCAAAGTTCCTTCCAAAACACAGTTCCAGGGGCTGGAGAGATAGCAAAGCGGGTAGGGCGTTTGCCTTGCACGTGGCCGACCCGGGTTTCATTCCCAGCATCCTATATGGTCCTCTGAGCACCGCCAGGAGTAACTCCTGAGTGCAAAGCCAGGAGTAACCCCTGTGCATCGCCAGGTGTGAACCAAAAGAAAAAAAAAAAAGTTTCGGTCTCTGTCACAGTCTGTCTCATCTGTCCAAGACAGTGCCAAGGGCACCAAAGAGAGTGTGATTCATGCAGAAATTAGCAAACATCTCAGATTCATGAAAGGCAAATCCTCTCTTGAGACTTTGTTTTGAGTTTTTTCTGTTGGGGGGGACCCATACCTAGAGGTGCAGAGGGGTTATTCCTGGCTCTGTATCTGGGGACCATATAGGTGGCAGAGACAGAGACTCAAACCAGGGTCGAATGCAAGGCAGGTGCCTTAATCCCAGTATTATCTCAATGTCCCAAGTTTATAATTAACACTGATGCCAAATAGATTGCCAGGTTGTTCTCAATTATCATCTGATTTGATAATTATCTTACACATTAAACAAATGCGAATCCAGCAGCCGTATAGTGGATTCTTCATCCAGTTATGAAAACAACTATGAACAAGTTATTTCCTCCCATATGAGATTGTTTACATACATATATGTGTGTGCGCGTGTGTATTATGTTTTAATTTAAAAAATGTGGGAAGTGGACTAGCTGACCTTCAAGACTTCAAATTCCCAGTGGTATAATTAAGAAGTGACTTACAGTTATTACAGGCCTGTAATTACAGTACTAGTATAACAAGTCAGTGTCTTAAAGCTCCTATTTTCTTTAAATCACAATAATTATTGGCAGAACACCTAGGCAAATCATTAAAACGAGTCTCTAGCATCCACCTGTAGGTTTTTCTCAGTGGCTTTTTGATCCCAAAATGTCACTTCCCTACTCCAGAGAATCTGAATGTACCTCTGGAGGACAGTCTTAAGAGCTGAAGCGTGCCTACGAATCAAGAACCGCTATTTCACTGTTTCTTTTTAAAACATGATAACTGAGAACAATCAATTTATTCGATCAATGTTTATTGACTATTTTATTCTGTGCTGGGAGCTGGGTGCACAGTAGTTCAGAGGGGCTCTCTGACACTATAGAACCTCCAGAATAGATGGGAAAGCCATGTAAATAACCTAAATTAACCACCAGTGAAGATGTTAGGCTTCAGAGAAAGTATTGGAAATTAGTGCAGGTGGTCAACATGGGCTCAATTTCCATATGGCCCCCTGGGGCACTGCCAGGAGTGATCCCTGAGCACAGAGGCAGGAGTAAGCCCTGAGCATCGCCAGGTGTACCTCTAAAACAAAATGAATAAAAAATTAGTGCAGGGAAAAACCCTCAATCCTATGATGATTATTCTGAACTGCTAGAGACACTAAAAATTGGTGCAGAAGCAGAAAAAAAATTGAAGAAAATTATTTCACAATTCGCCCCAAGCTACAAAAATAGCAATCACACATATGAAGGCTGCATTAACTTTTTAAGCAGTCAGTGGTCCATACAATAATATCACCAAAATTTCCTTTTAAGTCTCGCTCCTGACCACATGGTTGGTCTGAATCTTTTCTATAAGCAAAATATACATGATTTGAAGTACTAAAGAGAGCAGAACTGAATACCAAAATGGAAAAAGAACAAATTAACGACAACTTTGCAGGAATGCTGTTCAAGATAAAAGTGCATCTAGAAATAAAGCAACCCATGGGCCAGAGGAAACAGTCCTGGTTTAAGACACTTGGCTTGTTTGCAGGCAAGCCAGATTCCATCCCTAGCACCTCATATGGTCGCCCATATGAAGTCAGGGGTCACTTCTGAGAACAGAAAGAGCCCCCAAGGTACCCATGGGTACGGCCCAAATCCCCCCTTCCCCACAGAGTGAAGCAATCCAATAACTCAGACCTGCCAATAATTTTTAAAATGCTCTGAAAAGGGGCTGGAGCGATAGCACAGCGCATCAGGCGTTTGCCTTGCACGCGGCCGACCCGGGTTCGATTCCCAGCATCCCATAGGGTCCCCTGAGCACCGCCAGGAGTAATTCCTGAGTGCAGAGCCAGGAGTAACCCCTGTGAATCGCTGGGTTATGACCCAAAAAGCAAAAAAAAAAAAAAAAAGCTCTGAAAAATACTACTGCTTTTTAAAAAACTAATAAGCATTAGTATAAGGGACAAGTGGCATGCCAAAAAAAACTAAAATAGAATTTTTTTTTCAGATTTAAAAGTGCCACATGCCAGAAGTCGTCATATTAATGGTCCATTAAAACAGAGCTGGGGATCATGCAGGGGTTAAGACACTGGCTTTGCATGCTGCCAGCTTGGGCTCAATCCCAGCACCACGTGGTACCCCCAGCACAGACAGGAACAGCCCCTCAGCACCATTGGGTGGGGCCCAAAAACCCAATGAATAAATTAAACTACTTCAAAGATGCTAACTAGATTTATGGTGATCTTTTTATCAATATAGTGATCTTTTTATCAGTATAAATATTGATCTTCTTATCAATATAAAAATTATATTTTTAACAATATAAATATAAAATTATTATGAAACTGTTGCAAGTCAATCACCCTTCAATAAAAAAGAAATTATGCAAATAAAAATAATTTGAAACACTCCCCTCCCACCCCCAAATAAAAGACCTCTAGAGCAAATTTTCTCCAGAATGGGCTTCCCTATCCCTAGAATTTGGGGGGTGGTTTCCCAAGGGGTTTGCCGGGTGGTTTACTTGGCTTTATTTCTGGCTTTTCAGAAAAGGGGGCAGGAGACCTAATAAGTTTGGGAGTGTCTGTTCTAGATCATCTGCACAAAGAAGAGAAATATTCACAGAAGTAGTCAACTTCCTGACTTACTGAGTCACTACAACTAAGAGGGTGAGAGTGCTCTGAAGACTGAGCGCACACCTACCTAACAAGGTGTTGGCCTTACATGCATCCGGTTTGATCCCCGGATCCCACCGGGTCCCCTGATCCCCACCGGGTCCCCTGATCCCCACCAGGAGTAATTCTGGAGTGCAGAATCAGGTGTGGCCCCCAAATTACATTTTTTTTTAATGTCAGTTATTTTAAAAGGGCGCTCCTCCACTCCCACTGTAACTTGCAGCAATTTCACCAGTCACAAGATGGGTTGTGGGGAACTGCATCTTTCCTCAATCCTTGACATAGCAGGAATGCCCCCAAGATGCTCCAAAGGTGGTGATCAGCAGCACCCTGGAGAAAAAAGAAACCTCCGAACGTTCTACTTCCTAAGGCTATCAGAGTATTAAGGACACACATTCTACACACCCAGGGCATCTCAATCAGAGAAATCCACATAGCTGTGAAACTGATCATCACGACCAAAAAAAAAAAAAAAAGTCCAGCTCTAAGAAAAGATGATACACACAAGTATTTCTCCATACATACAATGTATTCAAACTTGATGTTTACTGTCTGATCAAAGTATCTTCCATGCCATGACAGTTTCATGGCTCCAGGGGAGTTTCTTACACCTAGGGTGTAAGCTGGTCCGTTTAGCCCACTAAAAGTCATGATTAGGGCTGGAGCAATTGGACAGCAAAGAGTGCATTTTTACCTTGCATGTGGCCAATGTGGGTTTCAATCCCCAGCATCCTGTAGGGTCCCCAGAGCACCACCAGCAGTAATTCCTAAGCACCGAGTCAGAAGGAACCCCCGAGCATTGCAGGCTATGACCCCAAAAGCTAATTAATAATAATAATAATAATAATAAGCCATGATTCCCCACCCTTGGGTTTGTACCAACTTCTACCCCAGATCCGACAATGCTACCTAGTTTTAAAACAATATTTTTAAACATGTTTTCAAAGGGGGGTAGGCTTGGGAGGAGAGGAGGCAAGGCTTCCACAGTCCATCACGGCTCCCCCCCAAGCCGCTCCTGATTGCTCCCCGCTCTGCCTATTGCAACCGCCGTTCCCCGAAACCCATCCACGACAGCGCAGGAGCCGGGCTGGTTAACATGGCAACACAAATCATTAACGACTTTCTCCCCCCCCTCCCCCCCATTCAAAACAAGCCACGGAAACCAAACACCCGGGCGGGGAGAGACCGTGGGGACTGATCACTCTTCTTGACAACCTGCTGGCTTCTGTTTAGTTGGGGTTTTAATTTTTGCTTGCCCCCCCCAAAAAAAAATTAAAATCTACACGGATGGGCAAGCTCGCTATGCCAAACGCCTGAAAGACAACGGAGACGGATTCCGAGTCCCTGTTTTGTGACACTGGCGACCCACCGGGTGGCAGGGGCGGCTTGGGGTGGGGGGGGTGGGGGGAGCCGATGACAACAAGGGGCGGGTGGGGAAAGAGCCTGACAACTTTGCAGCGCTCCTGGGTGGCGGGTGCATCCATGGGGGACGCGCTGGGGGGAGGGACACCACACACACACACACACACACACACACACACACACACACTCGGGAGCTGCAGATCAGTTTTCCCCGACACTGGAGCTGTTTATCCCCAGCAAAAAATAAAAAATAAAAAGGGAAGAGAAACTCGTCATCACCCTGATCACGGGGAGCCAGGAATTTCCCCAGGAACGGGGGGACCGTGATGCTGAGGGGGGCAGAGGGGCTGCGTCCTTCGCAGAGGTGAGGGGCGGCGGCGCGGGCAGGTGCAGCCGGTGCAGACCCTGGCGGAGCTCGGGTCTAATCAGGGCTGTGTCCCCCCCCCCCACAGTCCCCTCAGAGCCCCCTCAGGCCGGGGCCACCCAAGCCCGGGTCTCCTCAGGGTTGGGTCCCCTCACAGCTGCGGGGTCGCGGCCACCCCGGGTCCCGATCTCCTCAGGGCTGTCCCCTCACGGTCCCCCTTCACAGCCGCGGGGATCGGGGACGCCCCAGCCCGGGTCACGCTCCTCAGGGCTGTCCCCTCACGAGGGTCCCCTCACAGTCGCCGGGTCGCGGCCGCCCCGGGCCCCGATCTCCTCAGGGCTATCTCCTCAGGGCTGTCCCCTCCTCACCGCCGCGGGATCGGGGGCGCCCCAGCCCGGGTCACCCTCCTCGGGGCTGTCCCCTCGCAGTCGCCGGGTCGCGCCCAGCCCGCCCCCCCCATCTCCTCAGCGCTGTCCCCTCACGGTCCCCTCGACAGCCGCGGGGTCGCGCCCCGCCCCGCCCCGCCGTCTCGCTGGCCGCCAGCGGGGGACCCGGACTGAGGCGGCGGCTCACCTGAGAGTGTCGCCTCCGCCCTCGGCTCCCACGGAGCATCCCGCGGGGCCTGGCGGAGGGTGCGGCGCCGCCGGCCCCCACGGCTGCCCGGCCGGGCCTCCCCGCCGCCGGCTCCGGGCTCCGGGCTCCGGGCTCCGCGCGACGCGACGCGACGCGACGCCCCGGCCGCCGCCGCTCCCCGCCCCGTCCCGCCCCGCCCCGCCCCGCCCCGGCTCTCCGCGGTCCCCGCCGGCGCGGCGCGCTCGCCCCCGCCCGGGAGTCACTCCGGCCGCGGCGACCCGGTCGCCATTACGGCCCAACGACTGACACGGAGGAGGAGCGGCGCCGGCGGCAGCGGCTGAGGCGGCGGCGCGGGGCAGGGCGGGAGCGGGCCGGGCCCGGGCAAGTCGCGCGGGAACTCCCGCGAGACCTGCCGCGGGAATGCGGCCTCCGCGCGGGGCCATGTTGAGTGTGGCCGGAGAGGGCGGGCCCTTTAAAGGCGCCGGGCCGGCCGCCTTCCGGGGCGCCATGTTGGGAGTGGCGGAGGCTCCTCCGGGAGGCGGCGAGAAAAGGAGAGATCCGCAGAGGAGACCTCCCTCCCCACCCCCCGCGCCCCCTCTAACGCTAATTGGGCCTCCCGGCTGCGCATTTCACCCCCCACGCCAGAGGAAAGGGGCTGCGGGGCTGCGGGGGGCTCCGACAAGGATGAACTTGAAGTCTGGGAATTGCAGCGTCTTCGGGCGCACAGTGTCTCGTTCTCCCCTTCGGCGTGCAAAGAAAATTGCGTTTGCCCTAGTCAGCTCCGGAGTCATTGCGGCTCTGCGGCTACCGCAGTTACCCGTTCTTGGCTGGTTTTTTTTTTTTTCCCCTGGGGGTGGGGGGGTTTTGGTTTGGGGTTTTTTTTTTTTTTCCACGCGGGTTATGTTACAGTATTCAGCCTGTGCTCGATCAGATGGCTTGACGCTGCACAGCGAAGCAAACGCAGTTCCTCCCGGGAGGATTTGCATGAATCCCGCTGTCCTTGGAGACATCCCGTGCTCCCCTCCAGCTTCCCCCCCCCACCCCGAGTCTCTGCAGGGTGCATTCTGTCTTCTGTCAAGACAGCTTACGTGCATCTCGGAAAATAACGCCCCCCAGCCCCCTCCACCCAGTGGTCACCGCACTCAAATTCCCCGCGCATCACTTTTTTTTTTTCCACCTTCTGAACTCCCAACGGCTATTGACTCAGATTTGATTCTCTTTTTTCCCCGGTATCTGAGGGACACTGTAATTTCTTTTTTTCTTTTTTTCTTTTTTTTTTTTTTTGCTTTATTTGGAGTCCCACCCGACGATGCTCAGGGCTGACTCCTGGCTCTGCACTCAGGGATCACTCCTGGCGGTGCTTGGGGGACCCTATGGGATGCCGGGGATCGAACCCGGGTCACCTGCGCGCCAGGCAAACGCCCTCCCCGCTGTGCTATTGCTCCAGCCTCCACAGGAATTACTCTTAGGAGTGCTCCAGGAACCCTGTGGAATGCTGGGGATCGAACCCTGGTCTGCCAAGTGCAAGATAAATGCCCTCCCTGTTGTGCTATCACTCCCTACCCCCATATATCTTGTCTCTATATACCAGTCACATGTGCTGTCCCCAAGAGGCTGTACAGAGTAGGACAGGAATTGTGAGTATCTCAATGGTGAAAGAAGCATCAAGAAAAATAGCAGAAGAGGGGCTGGAGTGATAACACAGCGGGTAGGGCGTTTGCCTTGCACGCGGCCAACCCGGGTTCGATTCCCAGCATCCCATAGGGTCTCCTGAGCACCGCCAGGAGTAATTCCTGAGTGCAGAGCCAGGAGTAACCCCTGTGCATCGCCGGGTGTGACCCAAAAAGCAAAAAAAAAAAAAAAAAAGCAAAAAAAGATTATTTAGATTTTCCACGTTCTTCTTACGGGAAGCTATGGATCAATGGATCAATGTTTTTCATATGTCCTTTCACTGAATATATACTACCGTCTTATTAAATACGTATCCGATTCTCTATTTGAAAAAGAGAAAATGGGTTCTGAAAAGGCAAAGTAGTAAGCCCAATGTTATATCGTCAATAGGGGCTGGAGCGATAGCACAGCGGGTAGGGCGTTTGCCTTGCATGAGGCCAACCCGGGTTCGATTCCCAGCATCCCAGATAGTCCCCCGAGCACCGCCAGGAGTGATTCCTGAGTGCAGAGACAGGAGGTACCCCTGAGCATCGCCAGGTGTGACCCAAAAAGCAAAGTAAATAAATAAGTAAATAAATAAACAAAAATATATCGTCAATAAAAGAGCTTTGGGCGCTCCCTAACCACCAAAAATAAAAAGAAAATCTTGTACTTTCTTTTTCCACCCCTCCTTCTACCTCCTGTCAACAGGGAAAGCACCAAAATCTACTCACATATCAGACTGTCCGTGATTGTCACCTCTTATGCTTTCTGGCCTTCAGCTGCTCTTTGTCGTCTCAAAAATCCCAGGCCACATTAAACTCCTTCCAACAACTATTAACACTAACTGTTCGTGCGTTAGCTCACTCCGGAATCCTGCTTTTCACTCTTTGAAAATTCACTCTTGGGGCCGGAACGATAGTACGGCCGATAGGGCGTTTGCCTTGTACGCAGCCGACCCGGGTTCGATCCCCGGCATCCCATAGGGTCCCCGAAGCACCGCCAGGAGTAATCAATCCCTGAGTGCAGAGCCAGGAGGAACCCCTGAGCATCTCTGGCTGTGATCCACAAACCGTAGCACTGTAGCACTGTCCTCCCGTTCATCAGTTTGCTCGAGCGGGCACCAGTAACGTTTCCATTGTGAGCCTTATTGTTACTGTGTTTGGCATATCAAATACTCCACGGAGAGCTTGCTATGCTCTCCACACATATAAAAATTTAAAAAAAATTCACTCTTTACTGATGTCAGGAGAGTAACAAGTCTCTGGAATCAGATGGGAAAGTTGAGGAAAGACTTGTGAGCTTCCAATAGTCCCCAAGGTGTATGCGGATTCAATAAGGCACCCCCTGAACTAGTGAACCCCACAATCATAGTTCTCCATGTATTCATGTATTCTCGAGAGATTATTTGGACTTTGATGCTGCATTGTTGCATTGCTTGGAATATCACGTTTCACTCAAATGAGAGAAAGAATCCGGAGTTCCAACCTCCGTCGACGATCAAGAATCAGGGACGCTGTCTCGTTTGCCAAGGCGTCAAAAATCAGACGGGCTGGTCACGTAATGAGATTTAGAGACGACCGCTGGACTAGAGCCGTCACCGACTGGATTCCACGGAATATCAAAAGACCACGTGGCCGCCCACCTACCAGATGGTCAGACTTCTTCATCAAGACCATGAACGATCGGTTTGAGGCTCTTCATGTTCCTAGAACAAACAGACGCCATTGGGCTACACTAGCACGCGACAGGGACAAATGGAGACGTTACTGGCGCCCGCTCGAGCAAATCGCCGATTAACCAGAGACTCATTTAAATGTCTATTAGCCTCCTCCACCTAAGGACAGAGATGAAACATAAATTTTTTTTTTGGTTTTTGGGGTCACACCCAGCGATGTTCAGGGCTGACTCCTGGCTCTGCACTCAGGAATCACTCCTGGCCGTGCTCGGGAGACCTTATGGGAAGCTGGGGATCGAACCCAGGTTGGCCGTGTGCCAGGCCAGTGCCCTCCCTGCTGTGCTATTACTCTGGCCCCCTTCCTTTTTTATTATTGTTGTTGGTGTTGTTGCTGTTGTTGTTGTTATTTGGCTTTTTGGATCCCACTGGGATGCTCAGGGCTGACTCCTGGCTCTGCACTCAGGGATCTCTCCTGGCGGTGCTCGGGGACTCTATGGGATGCCGGGGATCGAACCTGGGTCAGCCGCGTGCAAGGCAAATGCCCTCCCCTCTGTGCTATCACTCCAGCCCCATGAACCGTAATGTCTTGCCACCAGATCCCAGATGCAATGTACCCATTTTTTCCTCTTTTTCATCCCTCAAAGCTGGTTTCTCCTGCTGTCCTGTTCCAGTGCTCCTTCCCCTTGCAGAAGGCCTCTTAAGAGAGCTGAGAACTTTCGAGAAGCGCCCACGCTGAGCCAGATTTGCCGCCTCTCAGTGCCGTGGCAGCTTGACTCAGACAGTAAATTGCTCCACATCTTTGACATGGATTCTTCTATGCACTAGTTTGGCCAGTTGCACGGCTCGCCAAAGACAGCTTCTCACCCCTGCCGCCCGATGATTGCCACAACCTCCCCGGAGTTCAGTTCCAATTTTGTCCCTGCCCTTGTCCATGCCTGCCAGGGTCAGTAAAAATACCTCACCTCTCATCAAGGTCTTCCCCACGCGGCGCCAGTCACGTCTGTCTCCCCAGAACGTGAAAAACAGGGCCCGGCTGATGGTGTCACTGAGCCTCCGATTCAGATCTTGGCTCCAGTCACATCCCTATCCTCTGAACCCCCTCGGACACCTCCACTTGGCTGTCTCGATCAAGGTTACCATCTCCCCCTTTGGCATGGCAGATGAGAAATAAGCACTACCCTGAGCTCAGGACCAAGATAAAAATTAAGCTCTTAGGATCCTCCTAATTCCATGCTTGGACCCAACTGGTTTCACAGTCTGCTAATTTCTCCTTTCAGATCTTGGCACCCCAGACCATGTTTCAGAGTCCCTTGATTCACAATTTTTCTTTTTGCTTTTTGGGTCACACCTGGCAATGCATAGGGGTTCCTCCTGGCTTTGCACTCAGGAATTACTCCTGGCAGTCCTCAGGGGACCCTATGAGATGCTGGGAATCAAACCCAGTTAGCTGCATGCAAGGCAAATGCCCTACCCACTGTGCTATCGCTCCAGCCGTGATTCACGATTTCTACCATGTCCTGTAAGTTCAAGCCCCAAGCTAGTCCTACTTTAAGATTCCCCTCAGTGTTCACACTTGACACCCCAAACTCCACCAGGCAGTGTCTCCCACTTCAGGCTCTAATTCCCCACCCCACCCCAGACCCCATCAAGGGTTCTTCTTTCATCTCAGACAACTTTTTTTGTTTGTTTTGCTTTTTGCTTTTTGGGTCACACCCGGTGATAGACAGGAGTTACTCCTGGCTCTGCACTGGGGAATAACTCCTAGAGGTGCTCAAGGGACCGGATGGGATGCCAGTAATCGAACCCAGGCCGACCTCGTGCAAGGCAAACGCCCTACCTGCTGTGCTATCACTCCAGCCCCCTCAGACAGCATTTATCACTGTAAAGCACTTGGTCTAGATGACCTAGCTCCATGCCACCTTTGTAATAAATACCTCCTGTGTAATGAGGTGCCAACCCACACCTACTAGCTTGGCAAAAGCAGAGATATCCCATAATACTCTCTTCTGGTGGTGATGTGTACAATGGGAAGTTTTAGTCCTTCTAAATTTGGATGAACGGGCACGATTTGGGAGAACGGCTTAGAGATAAACGTGCATTATTACAGTGGAAGATGGAGTGGTCCAATGTTCTCTCTTCATGTCGTTCAGAGTTCTCAAACTGTTTTTACCTGCATTACCTTGAGGGATATATTATATATTATCTGTTTAATATATATTATATGTTATCAGGGATGTCACTAGACTGACTACGAAGGTCAGCTGCCTTTTTCTGTGAGAGGGAAGACTTTCTTATTTTTATTTATTTATTTTTATTGAATCACTGAGATAGACCCCTACAAAGCTGTTCATAATTAATGTCGCGGTCATGGTCCTCCTGTCGTTCATTGATTTGCTCGAGCGGACCCAGTAACGTCTCCATTGGAGACTTTGTTGTTACTGTGTTTGGCATACGAATACATCACAGGTAGCCTGCCAGGCTCTGCCGTGCGGGCGAGATACTCTCGGTATTAAAATAAAATAAAAAACAAAACGAACACTGTCCTCCCATTGTTCATTGATTTGCTCGAGCGGGCCCAGTAAGGTCTCCATCGTGAGACTTGTTGTTACTGTGTTTGGCATATTGAATACATCAAAGGTGGGCGAGATACTCTCAGTAGCTTGCCAGGCTCCCTGAGAGGGCCGGAGGAATCGAACCCGGCTCGGCCAGGCTGGCTGCATGCAAGGCAAACACCCTACCGCTGTGCTATTACTCCAACCCTAAAATGAAATTTAAAAATATAAAATAAAATTTAAAAAAACTTTAAATATTTACATCACGATCACAATCACCCTGTTGTTCGTCGATTGCCTCGAGCAGGCACCAATAATGTCTCCTTCGCCCTAGCCCTGAGATTTTAAAAAGTCCCATATTCAAGACTCTTTCAGGGTTAGGAGAATGAGACCCATCATTGTTACTGGTATTTGGCATACTGGGTACGCCACCACGGGGAGTTTGCCAGACTCTGCCGTGTGGGCAGGTTACATTCGGTAGCCTGCCAGGTTGTCCAAAGTAAGAATGAGATAATAAGATATTTACATACAGCAATAATTTATTTGGAAATGTTCATTTAGTATCTGCTGAGAAGGGAACGCATTCTTCTTTTTTTTTTTTTTTTTGCCTTTTTTGGACCACACCCAGCAACGCTCAGGGGTTACTTCTGGCTCTGCATTCAGGAATTACTCCTGGCAGTGCTTGGGGGACCATGTGGGATGCTGGGAATCGAACCCGGGTTGGCCGCGTGCAAGGCAAAACGCCCTACCCGCTGTGCTATTGCTCCAGCCCCGGGAAGAATTTCCTGATGAAGGAACTGACCTGTTCATTTGTTCTCTATCACCAGTTCCTTCTCCCATCACAGCCTTGTACTAAATCGCTCAGGTAAGAAACTCACCCTGGATACACAACTTTTTCTGGCAAAAGTATCATTTCTAACAGGAACAATAGAGGCTAGCACATCCCTTGTAGGATCATGGCTCAGAAGCTGAGGACTAATCACACGATCTGTGCTAAGCATCAGGGAAAAGTTCAAGGGCAAGTAGGATAGATAAAAGCAAATTTTAGGCCACGCGACATTATTTGATTCTCATAACCAGCTATAGAAAACAAAGTATTTCACAACGCCTTTTCAGCAATTCTGATTGTTGGGAGGCGGTAATTCTAAACAATAATTTTGCATCTTTTGTGGAAATAATGAATGTAATCAATGTAGAGAAGAGTTAAGTGGAAATCATCTGCCTCATGGGCATTGGGAGGGGGGTTATATTGGGGTTCTTGGTGGTGAAAAATGAGTACTGGTGAAGGGAAAGGTGTTTGATCATTGTATGGCTAAGACTTAAACCTGAAAGCTTAGTAACTTTTCCAACAGTGGTTCAATAAATAAATATAAGGAGAATAAATAAATAAATAAATAAATAAATAAAACTATGAGAAAAAAAAGTCTATTGAGGTCCGGGCTGAAGCAATAGCATAGCGGGAAGGGCGTTTGCCTTACACATGGCTGACCCGGGTTCAACCCCCGGTCCCCCAAGCACTGCCAGGAGTAATTCCTGAATGCAGAGCCAGGAGTAACCCCTGTGCATTGCCAGGTATGACCCCCCCAAAAAAAGTCTATTGAGGTGTGGGGGTGCTAGCCGGAAGTGTTCAGGGTGACATTAGCTTATGGCTAAGAGACAAAGCTGTGGCAGGGATGGAACCCGGGCTTCCCTCAGATGATGGGTGCACTCAACACAAGCTCTCTTTGTAACACTGGACAGAACAGGACAAGCATGCTTTGGATCAGAGTTTAAACCGTTAGAAAAGTCAAGAAAAAGCAGATTCAAATTCCTCAGAGTTAAGTTAACCACAGTTCGTTTGGCCAGTTAAGTTAACCACAGTTCGTTTGGCCAGTATAGCAGGGAACGCACTTGATGGAGTTTGATCCCCGACACCCCATAGGGTCCCCCTAGCCCTGCCAAGAGTGATTCCTGAGTGTAGAGCCGGGAGTAACCCCTGAGCATTGCTGGGTGTGACCCAAAAAGAAAAAAAAAGGTTAAAAAAATAAATTAAATAAATTAACCAGGGCTGGAGCAAAAGCACAGCGGGCAGGGCATTTTCCTTGCACACGGCTGACCCGGGTTCAATTCCCAGCATCCCCGAACACCGCCAGGAGTGATTCCTGAGTGCAGACCAAGGAGTAACCCCTGAGCATCACCAGGTGAGACCCAAAAAGCAAAAAATAAATAAATAAAATAATTAATTAAATTAACCAGACGGTGAGGTAGTACAGCAGGGAGGGTGTTTGCCTTGCACATGGCTGACCCGGGTTCAATCCCCGGCACCTCTATATGGTAACATGAGTACCGCCAGGAGTGATTTCTGGGCGCAGAGCCAGGAGTAACCCCTGAGCATCGCTGGGTGTGGCCCCAGAACCAAACAATAAATTAGTTAACCACAGTTGAAAGCAAGGGGCAATTATTATAAGTCAGCTTGTACTTTTCAGAGTTACTTGGCACCACTCACTTTTACCAAAGACCTACATTAGTACCAGTTCTGTGAACCCAAAGAAATCCCAAGATTTTTGCTTTTTCGATCAAAGCCAAAACATTATTCAGCACTGACCTTCCAGCAGGCGTTGTAAAACCGAAGCTTCCCTGGGAATCACATCATACAGGTTGAATATTTGTCAAGAAACTCCTGCATGACTAGGCAAAGTGTGGGTGTTCTTTTCAGCTGTAGGTTTTATTTGGTAGGTTTTATTTGAGGTCTGAGAAGGCGCCAAAGAGTATTGTTTCTTTGTCTGCCATTTCTTTTTGTTTGTTTGGTGTTTGGGCCACACCTGGCGATGCTCAGAGCTGACTCCTGGCTCTGCACTCAGGAATCACTCCTGGCGGTGCTTAGGGGATCCTATGAGATGCGGGGGATCGAACCCGGGTCGGCCACGTGCAAGGCAAACACCTTCCCCGGTGTACTATTGCTCCAGTCTCTCCTGTCTGCCATTTCAATGTAGAAAAGGGGATCTGAACTATGTGTAGAATTATTATTATTATTATTTTGCTTTTTGGGTCACACCCGGTGACGCTCAGGGGTTACCCCTGACTCTGCACTCAGAAATTATTCCTGGCAGTGCTCGGGGGACCCTATGAATCCCCCTGAGGATCAAACCCAGGTCAGCAAGGCAAATGTCCTCCCCACTGTGCTATTTCTCTGGCCTCTGTGTGGGATTGATTATCCCAGATTTCTTACTCTAAGCTACTGCTTCCATATGCAAAGAAAGCCTGTCTCATCCAGGCTGGAGCGATAGTACAGTGGGCAGGGCGTTTGCCTTGCACGCCGCTGACCTGGGTTCGATTCCCAGCATCCCATAGGCTCCCCCGAGCACCGCCAGGAGTGATTCCTAAGTGCAGAACCAGGAGTAACCCCTGAGCATCGCTGAGTGTGACCCAAAAAGAAAAAAAGAACAAAGAAAGAAAGCCGGTCTCATCTGTGACCCCAACACCAACTCTACCAGACGTGTCCATTACAACCCAATGAAGCTGGCCTGAATCAAAAGGGATGACATTTTTTTAAATTTTTGCTTCACACCCGGCAATGCACAGGGGTTACTACTGACTCTGCACTCAGGAATTACTCCTGGCAGTGCTCAGGGGACCCTATGGGATGCTGGGAATCGAACCTGGGTTGGCCGCGTGTAAGGCAAATGCCCTCCCCGCTGTGCTATTGCTCCAGCCCCAAGATGACAACTTTTTTAATGAACTCAAATCAAGCGATGAAATGATTGATTGATTGATTGATTGGTTGCAGTGCTGGGGATCAGACTTCATACATGCAAAGTAAGCAGTCTTCCGAGCCATAGCCCCAGCCCAATTAAATTATTTTTGATGACTAGGCTGGAGCAAAGTCCAGCGGGTAGGGTGTCTGCCTCGCAGGCGGCCAACCTGGCCTCCAGCCCTGACATTTTATATGGTCCCCTGAGCCCTGCCAGGAGTGATCCCTGAGCGCAGCCTGGAGTAAACCCTGGGCACATTTGGGTGTGCCCTGAAAAACTTAAAAAGAAAAAAAGAAAAAGCTTATTGATATTTTGTGTATTGCAGATAGTGCTATATCTCTCGTATGAGATAAGGTAAAATCAAGCTTTTTTTTTTCTTTTTGGGTCATGCCCGGCGATGCTCAGGGGTTACTCCTGGCTCTGCACTCAGGAGTTACTCCTGGCGGTGCTCAGGGGACCCTATGGTATGCTGGGAATCGAACCTGGGTTGGCTGCGTGCAAGGCAAACGTCCTACCCACTGTGCTATCGCTCCAGCCCCAAATCAGGCTGTTTTTGATCTTATGATGGTTTGGGGGCCACGCCCAGCTATGCTGAGGGCTGACTCCTGGCTCTGTGCTCAGGGAATACTCCTGGCTCTGTGCTCAGGGCTGACTCCTGGTTCTGTGCTCAGGGATCACTCCTGGCAAGGCTCTGGGGACCGTATGGGGTGCCGGGGATAGAACCAGGGTTGACTGCATACAAAGGAAGCACCTTTAGCTCCTGAACACTGGTTTTAGGGCTGGGGTGATAGGGTATATAGCTGAGGGGGCTGTATAGAATTTGAAATGTTGGTGGAAGTATCAGGCAGAGAGATCGTTTGGTACTGCCTTTCTCCTATGCTGTTTATTTTTATTTTTGGTTGGGGTCTCAGCTATTTCCATGTTTGGGAAACTGTGATTCCAGGGATGGAACGGGGGTCAGCCACCTTAACCCTGGAACAATCTCTCTCTCTGGCCCTCCCATCCTGTTTTTTCGCTACTGGCTCATACTGGTTGGTCAAGATAACTAGAATTTCGGAAATATAGCCTCATCACTTGTAAAGTTCTCATGGAAAGGGTAAGACCAGCATGCCCTGCTTTCGTATCAGAAACAAAACTGTATTAAATGTGTTTAATACAGTGCTGGGTATTTAGCGATCAGGGACTTCCAAATCCCAAACACGAAAACCTCATGGAATGAATTCACGGTGGCCAAGTAGAAGACAAGGAGAAGGAACAGGTCGAAGTTCACTTCTGAAAGACGGGGCTGCTCAGATCAAAGTAATTGGGAGGATTGGACTGTCTGGCAAATTGCTTTAAATCTCCGTTTCCCTTTTGAAGGCTAATCCTTCCTTCAAGATGAGATCTGAAGGGCTCTTGGAAAATTGCCAGGCAGTGGACTAAATACTAGTCTTCCTTCCTCGACTTCTGCTAAGGGTTAAGAGCAAAGCAAGGTTTGGCCCAAGGCTGATGCATTTTTCAATAGTCTCAAGATGATCTGTCCTCACCATTGGGAGAAAATGGAGACAATCTCAAAAAATGTTTAATAAGGCTTATGTGTGGTCAACGCATTTGCGGCTGTGTGACATCTTATTATCTTATTTTTCCTTTGGAGAACCTGGCAGGCTACTAAAAGTATCCTGCCCGCACGGTAGAGTCTGGCAAACTTCTTGTGTCATACTGAATATGCCAAATACCAGTAACAATGATGGGTCTCATTCTCCTAATCCTGAAAGAGCATTGAAATGGCTCTTTTAAAATCTCAGGACTAGGAAGAAGGAGACGTTACTGGTGCCTGCTCAAGGTAATCGACGAACAACAGGATGATCCTGATCGTGATGTGTGCCCAAGGTCATAGTCCAGAGGGGAGAGCGCTGGCCTTGCACGTGGCTGACTGGGTTCGATCTCCAGCAACCCATAGGATCCCCCGAGCACCGCCAGGAGTGATTCCTGAGTGCAGAGTCAGGAGTCAGCCCTGAGCATCACTGGGTGGGACCCCAAAACAAAATAAATCAGCAAGGCCTAAGAGACAGCTCAAAGGGCTGGAGTGTGGGCTTTGTGTGCTGAACCCCATGTAATCCCCTGTCACTGCCTGGTCCCTCGAGTCCCATCATCACCGCACGACCCCCCGGGACCCAGTGTTTTGGGTCACATCTGGCTATGCTCAGGGCCCATGTGGGGTGCTGCAGACCAAGCCAGTGTCACTCTGTGCCAGGCAAGGACCTTACCCAGGAGTAATTCCTGAGTGCAGAGTCAAGAGGACCCCTGAGCATCACTGGGTGTGGATAAAAATAGTACATCGGGCCAGAGCGATAGCACAGCGGGGAGGGCGTTTGCCTTGCACGCGGCCGACCTGGGTTCGATCCCCAGCATCCCATATGGTCCCCCAAGCACCGCCAGGAGTAATTCCTGAGTGCAGAGCCAGGAATAACCCCTGAGCATCGCTTGGTGTGACCCAAAAAGCAAATAATAATAATAAAAGTAAAATAAAAATAGTATGTCACTTTACTATTTTTCCAATCCCAACAAAGCAACAATAAAATTAAGTTTAATAAAAACATCTGGGTAGATGCTAGAACTAGA
This sequence comes from Sorex fumeus, assembly GCF_029834395.1. Taxonomy (NCBI): domain Eukaryota; kingdom Metazoa; phylum Chordata; class Mammalia; order Eulipotyphla; family Soricidae; genus Sorex; species Sorex fumeus. The sequence continues at coordinate 900,755 of NW_026606218.1, read as the reverse complement.
ACTAGAGTGATAGTATAGCAAACAGGGCACTTACCTTGTATGTAGCCACCCAGGTTAAATCCCCGACACCTCTTATGATCATCTCAGAGGCAGGACTAGGTCTTCAGCACCACTGGGTGTGGCCCCAAAACTCCACATGTAAAAAATATGGTTTGGGGGCCACACCTGGCAGTGCTGAGAGCTTACTCCTGGCTCTGCACTCAGGAATCACTCCTGGCGGTGCTCAGAGATGACTCCTGGCTCCGTGCTCAGGGATCACTCCTGGCAGTGCTCAGGGCTAAATCCTGGCTCTGTGCTCAGGGATCAGGGATGACTCCTGGAAGTGGTCAAGGGTTCCTTCTGGCTCTGCACTCAGGAACTCCTGGCGGTGCTCGGGGGACCCTATGGGATGCTGGGGATCGAACCTGGGCCAGTTGCATGCAAGGCAAACGCCCTCCCTGCTGGACTATTGCTCTCATTTTTCAATTTTTTTTGGCTCTTTTGGGTCATACCCAGCGATGCACAGGGGTTACTCCTGGTTCATGCACTCAGGAATTACTCCTGGCCATGCTCGGGGGCCCCTATGGGATGCTGGGAATCGAACCCGGGTTGGCCGTGTGCAAGATAAACACCCTCCCCACTGTGCTATCACTCCAGCCCCTCAATTATTTTTTTAAGTAAAAAAAAAATATTGTGAGTATAAAAATGCACTTGGGGGCTGGAGAGATCGCACAGCGGGTAGGGCGTTTGCCTTGCACACGGCCGACCCGGGTTTGATCCCCAGCATCCCATATGGTCCCCGGAGCACCGCCAGGAGTAATTCCTGAGTGAAGAGCCAGGAGTAACCCCTGTGCATCACAGGTGTGACCCAAAAATAAAAAAAAAACAGTGCACTTAGTATGTTATCTGAAATCTGTTTTTAAAATATCACTCTTCATTTTCCACGGATATACATACATACACGTATGCAACATTCATGAGCCTAACAAACTCTGGTATCAGAGGGGCTGGTTTGAGGCTGATTCTTGATTGTTTTTGTTATTTTATTTTTTGCTTTTTGGGTCCCATCCAGCGATGCTCAGGAGTTACTCCTGGCTCTGCACTCAGGAATCATTCCTGGCGGTGCTCGGGGGACCATACGGGATGCTGGGAATCGAACCTGGGTCAGCTGCATGCAAGACAAATGCCCTACCCATTATACTATCGCTCTAGCCCATTTATTGTTATTTTTTTGCGATGATTTGCTTCCTTCTCTTTTGAAGTAGAGCACAGTCAGCAATACGGGGGACCCTTTCGCGCTGGGGACGGGATGGGCTCCTGCAAATTAAACTCCTTCACCCCTGAACTCTCCGTCCCCAACAAGATCCCTGCCCGAGTGAACGAATTAACGGATATATTCCCATCTACGTTCTACCTCGTTTCCATTGTCTCCAAATTAAGTGTTTCCTGTTAAGAGCTAGAGGAGTCAGGTGTGAGAAAATATCCCGAATATTTTTAGCCCTAGGATTTATATTTTCCTTAGAGCCAGGAACGTAACATGCGTGGCAGACCGTCTGCCTTGATTTTTGTAAGACTTCGGTACTGCCAGGTGTAACCGCAATGGAAAAATTTTAAAAAATAAAAAATATCTAAATTTTCTTTTCCTGTCCTTAATCTCCAGGAACCTTCAAGGATTAGTTCCTTCGAATGCTGAACCTCTTCTTTCCTTTATTGGTTTCCCATCGCTTTGAAGTAGCTGAGCGAACAGACATTAATTATTCCACAATTAACTCCATAAAAGCAACCTGTTTCCCCCCCCCACCCCCTTAGAATACGCTCACAGACAGCAGCAATTAAAAAATTAGATGCATAAAAGACTATATAAGTCAGCGTGGGATTATACGGCAGACAACCACGCTGTTATTTTACAAGGGGTGAGTGTCCCTGTTTGCAGGTGGTGGAAAGTTTTAACCTCTTGACAGGCGGTTTTCTGGGGCGCTTCCCAGAATAGAAAAAGGCAGCTGGGTGCCCGGGCTGGATGGAAAAAGAGCCATAGGCTTTAATGAGGCTTATCAGCCACTAAAAACGCTCTTGGAATCCTGGGATGAAGTACCATCCACCTGTTGAACAAGAACTGAGCACGGAGGAGCGTTCGGTTACAAATCCGATGCAGTTACAGGAGACCCAACAGATATTTATTAACGGGGGCAAGAGCAGCTGGAACTGTCAGGCAGAAAAACAGACAGGCAGAGGCCAAAGGGATATTGAAGGGGGAGCTGGCTAGAAAAATACAAACGTCTGGGGCCGGAGCGATAGGACAGCAGGGAGGCGTTTGCCTTGCACGCGGGTGACCCGGGTTCGATTCCCGGCATCTCACAGGGTTCCCGAACACCATCAGGAACAATTCCTGACTTTGGAGCCAGGAGCCAGCCCTAAGCATCATCAGGTGTGACCCAAAAAGGAAAAAAAAGAAAAAGAAACAGAAAAGTTTGCATAGAATTGGAAATAAGATAATGCACAGAGATGCTAACAATTGGCTGGGAATAATTTGATGCTCTTCTCTGCACTAAAATTCTGCTCTTCCCTATCATACGCCTCTCTGTAAAGAATTCTTGCATCATCTTGGTTATACACACACATTGCCTGTTTTTGTTTTGTTTTGTTTTTGTTTTTTGCTTTATTTTTTTGCTTTTGGGGGTCACACCCAGCGATGCACAGGGGTTACTCCTGGCTCTGCACTCAGGAATTACTCCTGGTGGTGCTCGGGAGACCACTTGGGATGCTGGAATTGAACCCGGGTCGGCTGCATGCAAGGTAAACACCCTCCCCGCTGTGCTATTGCTCCAATCCCCATTCCCCGTTTTTAGTTCCCACCAGAACCTGAGCACGGAGCCAGGGGTAAGCCCTGAGTACCACCAGGTGTGGCCCCAAGCCCCAGAAAAAATAAAGGATAAAATAAATACCTAAAATGCCTTCTACTACATAAATTCTCTGGGTTCCCCCACCATCACCCCCGTTTGTTTCTATCTGAAAGAATTTCTCTTAAACTCATTTTTTTTTCTTTTTTGGTCACATCGGTAATGCTCAGGGCTGACTCCCGGCTCTGCACTCAGGGATCACTCCTGGTGGTGCTCTGGGGACCTCATGGGATGCCGGGGATCGAACCCGGGTCAGTCACATGCAAGGCAAATGCCCTACCCACTGTACTAAAGCTCTAGTCCTTCATTTATTTTCTTTTACAGCTTTATTTCCCAGTTTTTAGGTCCCACCCGGCGATGCTCAGGGCTAACTCCTGGCTCTGCACTCAGGAATCACTCCTGGCATTGGCTCAGGGGACCCTATGGGATGCCGGGGATCGAACCCGGGTCGGTCAAGTGCAAGACAAAGGCGCTCCCTGCTGTCCTATCGCTCTAGCCCTTACAAATCATTTCTTACCTCTCTCCAGCATCAAAGTCGACATACAGGGCCACAGTGATAGTACAGCGGGTAGGGCGTTTGCCTTGAATGCGGCCGACCCGGGTTCGAACCTCAGCATCCCATTGGGTCCCCCGGGCATCGCCAGGAGTAATTCCTGAGTGCAGAGTCAGGAGTCAGCCCTCAGCATCGCTGGGTATGAACCAAGAGAGCCGACACACAGCCGGAGCATTTCTCATTGAGTTATTTACAGAAGATAATTATCACACGAGAAGTTTCATACAAATTCGGGCCAATAAAACCCTTTCGCTATCTAGGAAGTTCGCCTATCTGATAGAGAAGCCGACTGCATTCCTGGAATAAATTCTCGGTTTCATCACGGATTTAGGATGACGATGTTTAAAGCAAGTCGAGTTCCTCGCCGAGTATCTTCGTTTCTGAACCTCTAAAATGGGGGTAATAATATTTGCTCTAAGATAACGTCAGCGAGTCCCTTGGAGAACGCAGAGGGAGGCGCCAGGGAGGGTTTGTTATCTGAACCATGACCTCATTCTGTCTGCAAAGTGAACTTTACCAGGAGTGCTCAACACCGCGCCCCCCCCGCCCCCCCGCCCCCCCCCGCCCCCCCGCCCCCCCCCCCCCCGCAGCTCTGAAGTTCAAAGGACACAGTGTCCTCTTGTCCAACCAAGTTTGGCCTTTGTTAGTGCTCAGACAGATTCTTCCGACCAGAAGGCGAAACATTTGGGTATTTCTTTTTCTGTTTTTTTTTTTTTTAGTCCACACCTGGTGAGGCTCAGGGCTTTGTACTCCTGGCTTTGTACTCAGGAATCACTCCTGGCGGGGCTCGGGGGACCCGATGGGATGCCGGGGATCGAACCCGGGTCGGCTGCGTGCAAGGCAAACGCCCAGCCTGTTGTCTTGCTGCTCCAGCCCAACCTGCTGTATCTTTCTTGTTTTGTAATTGATTTGATCTTTGTAATTTTTTGGTCTTTAGCTTTTAATTAACCTTTTATTGAGGTAAAGTTGGTTTCTAAAAGGGTAAATGGCTGTAGAGGTTTATTTTGTTTTGGGGTCACACCCAGCAATGCTCTGGGCTGACTCCTGGCTCATGCACTCAGGAATTACTCCTGGCAGTGCTTGGGGGACCCTATGGGATGCCAGGGACTGAACCGGGGTCGGCCGCATGCAAGGCAAACGCCTTTCCGCTGTGCTACCGCTCTAGCCCCTGAAATAATTTTTTTTTTGAAAAAAAAAAAAACGTTTCGGGGCTGGAGCAATAGCACAGCGGGTAAGGTGTTTGCCTTGCACGTGGCCAACCTGGGTTCGATTCCCAGCATTCCACATGGTCCCCTGAGCACTGCCAGGAGTAATTCCTGAGTGAAGAGCCAGGAGTAACCCCTGAGCACCATCGGGTGTGACCCAAAAAGAAAAAATAATTATAAAAAATACCCTTTCAACAGCTTTACCCATTACGGATGGCAGTGCTAAGGAGCGCTCTCGTGTTTGAGTTCTAGAGGTTTCATTTATTAGAAATAATCTTATTTTAAAAACTTCTTTTATTATTATTATTATTGGTTTTGGGGGTCACACCTGGCAATGCACAGGGGTTACTCCTGCCTCTGCACTCAGGGATCACTCCTGGCGGTGCTCAGGGGACCCTATGGGATGCCGGGGATCGAACCCAGGTCAGTGGCGTGCAAGGCAGTGCTCAGGGGCTATTTCTGGCTCTGTGCTCAAGTGTGACGCCTGGCAAAGCTGGGAGACCATAGGTGGTGTCCACATTGACCCAATACCTTCCCTACTGTACGATTTCTCTGGCCTCGTGAAGGTCATGTTTAGTGAGCATCTATTTTGTCCCCCACCATACTTCACAAAAGCCTTAAAGACAGTGTTGCAACTCAAGCATTCATGTCAAAGGAATAAGATCACATGAAGATGTGTAATATCTGAATCCTACGAAGAAATTTCCGGGTAACATGGACTGATAATCTTCGGGAAGTCACAAAGGTCAAAGTGACATGTCAGGAATTATTCAGAGTAGAGCTGCTAATTCAACAACTAAAATTTGGAGGTGCGGCTGGAGCAATAGTCCAGCGGGGAGGGCATTTGCCTGGCACGTGGCCTATCGGGGTTCGATCCCCGGCATCCCATAGGGTCCCCCAGACTCTATCAGGAGTGATTCCTGAGTGCAGAGCCAGGAGTCAGCCCTGAGCATTGCCAGGTGTGACCAGAAAAAAAAGAAAAGGGTGGGGGGAAGAAAACTTGGAGGTAAAGTCAGAGGCAGGAAGTTGGCAAAATTTTCTGAATGAGACACAGATCACAGATCATCCTGTTATTCGTCGATTGCCTCGAGCAGGCCCCAGTAACGTCTCCTTCATCCTAGCCCTGAGATTATATTCAAGGCTCTTTAGGAGAATGAGACCCATCATTGTTACTGGTATTTGGCATATTGGGTACGACACAGGGAGTTGCTTCTCGGCCTTTTGGCGAAGATCAAGTGTAGTATCTCAATGAGAAGGTCCTTTTCAATTGTGTTTGTCCATCTCCATTGCCAAGATCATCACAAATATCCCAGAGGAGCAAACTTCAGTTACTAGAAACTAATATGGAACAGAAAAGCTCTTTCTCAGGGGCTATTTCCAAAGACAAGGTGCCACTGGAATCTGCTCACTGAATGGCGCTTCCTTGTTTCTGTGTGGTTTTTGTTTAGTTTGGGGGTTTATTTTTATTTTTTTCCCTTAAATCTTCATGAGTGAAACACCATGAGGCACAGCCGCAGACCCACAAATTTGGGGTTTCTTTTTTATTTTTTTGCTTTTTGCGTCACACCCGGTGATGCTCAGGGGTTCCTCCTGACCCTGTACTCAGGAATCACTCTTGGCAGTGCTCGGGGGACCCTACGGGATGCCGGGAATCGAACCTGGTTCGGTCACATGCAAGGCAAACATCCTACCCACTGGACTATCGCTCGGGCCCCAGAATTTTTTTTTTTCTTTTTGGTTTTTGGCCCAAACCTGGTGATGTTCAGGGGCTGACTCCTGGCTCTGTGCTCAGAAGTGACTCCTGGTGGTCCCTGGGGACCCTATGGGATGCCGGGATAAAATCAAGGCGGGCCACATGCAAGGCCAGCGTCTTCACCCTCTGACCCAACAAGATGTAGCTACTGACCCCACACCTGCCCCTTTGTCACTGTAAGGACAATGGTCACACACTTGCCTGGCCAGGTCCATGGGGGTGGGGGGTGGGGTCCCCACACTCTCCTGCATGCTCTCAGGCTGCACTCCTGGTACTCATCCACGGGCTTTCACATCCTCAAGGCCTGAGTGCTGGCTTGTCATTCATCTCAGTTCCCAGAGCTTGCCGTGGTGCTGAAGCTAAGATCTCAAAAATCACTTTTATAGGTTTAAAAAACATTTTTTAAAAATAAGAAATGGTAACTTTTTTGTGTGTTTTGGGTCACATCCGGCAATGCTCAGGGGTTCCTCCTGGCTCTGCACTCAGGAATCGTTCCTGGCAGTGCTTGGGAGACCTTATGGGATGCTGGGAATTGAACTTGGGTCGGCCTGCGCTGGGGAGAGGGCGTTTGCCTTGCCCGTGGTCGACCCGGGTTCGGTCCCCAGCATCCCATAGGGTTCCCCAAGCAATACCAGGAGTGATCCTGAGTGCAGAGCCAGGAGGAACCCCTGAGCATGGCCGGATGTGACCCCCCCAAAAAAGAAATAGATAAACCATTAAGATCAGACAGTATACAGAGCGTACAAACCAAAAAAGTAAATTTATTTAAATTACTAAAATAGCTTTCAAAAGGTATTTCTAGAGAGATGAGAAATTATAATTCTTTTTTCTGAGAGATATAACATTGATTATTTTCAAATTATTTTGGTCTTATTTTGGTCAATGAAACATTTAATAAAAACATTTCTCCAAAGATAATGTACATAATATATAAAATAAATTCTTCGAAATTCTTTTTAGAATGCTCTGTAAATAAGACCAGGAACCAAGAACAATCCAGGGCGCGAAGTTTGCAAACACCTCATTTACCGTCAGCTCTGGAACAAGCACAGCTGGGAGTCAACCGTGAGCACAGAGCCAGGAGTTGGTCGTGAGCACAGAGCCAGGAGTCAGCCCTGAGCAGAGCCAAGAGACAAAAAAGACAAAGGCGGAAACCCTCAGACTAGCTCTAGTTCTCTGAAAACAGTATTTCACATAGAAGTTAGCTGATAACTTAAAAAAAAAAAGAAAAAGAAATGTGCCTTGAGAATTTGAAGGGTCTACGAATTGCAGAGCAGAGCACAGATGAGCCCTGTCAAAGCATATAGCTTTTGTTTTTTTTTGGCTTTTTGGGTCCCACCCAGCAATGCTCAGAGGTTCCTCCTGGCTCTGCACTCAGGAATCACTCCTGGCGGTGCTCGGGGGACCTTATGGGATGCTGGGGATTGAACTCGGGTCGGCCGCGTGCAAGGGAAACGCCCTCCCCGCTGTGCTATCGCTTCGGCCCCACAGAACATTTCAACACGAAGCCAACGGGGGCCGGGTGGAGCCCGAGGAACTCAAATCACATGGAATTCGGTGTACTTGGCCGATCTTTGTACCCCTTGCGAGAGCATTATGAAGAGGCTACAGAGAGAACAGATGGGCACGGAGCACATCAACCTTTCTCAAGGGCTGGTTACACCAACGGTTTGCAGTTGCCTAAATTACGGTTCCTCAGTCACAACCAAGACTTTGGGGTACACCCGTGAGCAACTACTCAGGATTCACGGGGGCTTCAGCATCAAAGTGGCAAGGACGAAAAAAGCTTCCGAAACACTCCCCACCCCTCCCCTCACCGTTTCTTTAAAGGCAAAGAGCGTGTGAAAAGCACATTCCGGAAGTGGCTCCATGCACCCGGTTTCCTGGTCGGTGTGTGCATATGTGTGGGTGCTCGCCCTGCGGTGCTCAGGGGTTACTCCTGGCTCTGTGCTCGGGCGTGAGTGTGAGCGGTGTCCAAGGAGAACCCTCTACAGTGCCGGGTATCTGCACCGGGGTTGGTGGCATACAAGGCCAGCATCTTCCCCACGGTGGCAGCAGTCTGGCCTGGTCTGATTAAAACATTCTGCGGTGACAAATCTTCCTGTCATTCATTTTCACAGTGTCTCGCTCTGCCCAGGGCCGCCTCCTTGCCTACGACTCCAAAAACAAAGCGGGGAGGGGTGGGGGAAAGAAAAAACCCGAAACACCCCACAGAGACCATCCTTACCACAACCCCAGGACGGACGCCCTGTCGTGCCTGAGCCCAGGTGACGTGGGTCGCTGCCCACGTAAGCGGCTCAGGACAGAAGCCGCCGCCGCCACCAGGGAGACCCCTGCCCTGTGAAAGCCCAAGCTGCAGACACACAAAACAGCACACAGAAAGTGGGGTGCAGCAAAGATCCAGACCCTGAGGTCCAGACCCACCCGGGGGGATCCCCCTGGCCGCGCTCAGGGGTCCGACAAACGAGGCCGCACGCGGGATGGGCCACGAGTCGTGTTGGCCGTGGAAGCCGACTCTCCTGGGAAAGAAACCCGTTCCTCCGCAGAGCGGCGCCGGGGTGGGGGTGGGGGGAAGGCCAGCCGGGCCTTGAACCCGGGGCCGGTCACAAGCAGCTGCCCCGCTTCTGGGACCGCTCGGGCTGCACGGGCAGCACCAGGTGGGAGATGCGACTCCAGAGACCGCTCAGCTTGTCGGCGTCCATGCGGTCGTGCCCGCTGGGGGCGCCGACCTCGATGAACTTGACCCGCAGGAAGTCGCGCACCTTCTCCTCGACGTGCTTGAGGTCGGGGCTGGCGCCCAGCGTCTTGTCCTCCAGCAGGACGGTGAGCACCAGCGCCACGTCCTTGAAGGCCGCGTGCTCGTGGTCGCAGTACTTGTAGAAGATGAGGGTGGCGCCGGCCGGCAGGGACTCGAACCGGTGGACCACGGCCGCCGCCCGGCCGCCCTCGAAGCCGCGGCTCAGCGCCTCGTCCACCTGCAGCTTGGCCGCGCCGCTGTCCCGGGACGCCAGCCCCGCGCCGTCGATGCGGATGGCCGGGGCGCGGTGGTCCAGCGAGGCGGCGTAGGCGTCGGCGATGTGCTCGCCCAAGCAGTGCAGGACGTCCTCGGCGTCGCGGGCGGCCGCCAGCAGCAGGATGGCAGGTTGCGGCCGCGGCCGGGAGCCGTTGAGGTGTTTCTCCAGCAACGCCGCGCTGCGTCGCCAGAGCTTCTCGTCCTGCCCACGGTAGCGCTGCCGCAGCTGCTGCATCTGACTCTGGAACACCTGGACGTCCGGGCTGTCCGCCGCGGGGGACCCGCTGGGCCCCATCAGGTACAGGGCGACGCCGGCCACCACCGCCAGCAGCAGCAGCAGCGGCCAGGAACAAGGACCCGGCCAGGACGACTCTTTGGGCGGCGAGGATGGCGCTTTGGGTGGCCTGGGTGCTTCTGTCCGGGAGGAAACGGACAGGAAAGGACGGTCATCAGCGGTGGCTCGGTGAGCAGGGCACAAGGTTTGTTTTTGTTTTTATTTTCTTTTTGGGTCCCACCTGGCGATGCACAGGGCTGACTCCTGGCTCTGCACTCAGGAATCACTCCTGGCAGTGCTCAGAGGACCCTATGGGATGCCGGGGATCGAACCCGGGTCAGCCAAGTGCAAGGCAAACGCCCTCCCCGCTGGGCTATCGCTCCAGCCCCCAGCTCCCAGCTTTGGGTTTTTTTTTTTTTTTTGCTTTTGAGGTCACACCCAGCGATGCTCAGGGGTTACTCCTGGCTTATACACTCAGGAATCACTCCTGGCAGTGCTCGGGGGGACCATAAGGGGAGCAGGTGACCAAACTTGGGTCGGCCACGTGCCAGGCCAGCGCCCTCCCCGCTGTCCTGTGGCTCGGTCTCTGACAACAATGCTTTCAAACCTGTTGTTCATCGATTTGCTTGAGCAGGCCCAGTAACGTCTCCATTTTGAGACTTGTTGTTACGTTTCTGGCATATTGAATACATCACAGGGAGCTTGCCAGGCTTTGCCGTGCGGGCGAGATACTCTCTGTAGCTTGCCGGGCTCTCTGAGAGGGGTGGAAGAATCGAACCTGGCTCAGTCAGGCTGGCTACGTGCAAGGCAAATGCCCTACCGCTGTGCTATCGCTCCAGCCCAGTAACAACAATAAAAATTAAAAAAAGGGGGCTGGAGCAACAGCACAGCGGGGAGGGCGTTTGCCTTGCACGTGGCTGACCCGGGTTCGATTCCCAGCATCCCATATGGTCCCCTGAGCACCGCCAGGAATAATTCCTGAGTGCAGAGCCAGGAGTAACCCCTGTGCATCGCTGGGTGGGACCCCCCCCCCCAAAAAAAAGAAAACCACACACACACGATGTCAACACTGGGAAGTGGAGTGTTGGGTCAGGGGCTTGGCCCATCTGGGCGCTGGGATACTTACGCTGGGCGGCGCTCGGCGGGCGCTGGTTCCTGAGCTCTGGCTTCCGCAGGCTGTCATCTAGGGAGGGCAGAAAGGACGGTCACTCAGTGGTCCACCCCGGCCCACTCCCGGCAGAGGCGGGAGGGCGGAGGTCAGCCAGGAACACGGACAAGCGGAAGATCCGAGGCCCGGGACAAGTCACCTCTGCCCCCATCAGCCCTGGTCCAGAGACCCCCAATCGGATGTGGCCTACTGCCCACACTGGGGGGAAAGATCACCGCAGAACCACCTGGAAACTGTCCTTCACACACAGTAACAGTCCAGGCGGACGCAGCGAGCCCCACCCCCACCCCTGCCCCAGCCCTCGCTGCTGTTCTGGCGCCCCCTAGTGGGTGGAATCGGCTCTGGCCTATTAGTGCATTAGGTTTTTTTTTTGTTTTATCTTTGTTTTTTTTTTGCTTTTTGGGTCCCACCCCAGGGGTTCGATCCTCCCGGCTCTGCACTCAAGAATCCCTCCTGGTGGTGCTTGGGGGACCCTATGGGATGCCGGGGATTGAACCCGGCTCGCCGCATGCCAGGCAAACTCCCTCCCCGCTGTGCTATTGCTCCAGCCCCCCAGTACATTAGTCTTAAGAGGAAAAACTTGGAGCAGTCGACCCCCGTTATCTATTAGAGCTGGTCAGCCGTCGGGGACAGAGTGAGAACGAAAAGCGCATCGAGGAGGAAAGAAAAGCGTTTACCGTCCGAAAAACCGCCAGGCACGGAACTCTTGCTTCCTGAAGATACTGCAGAGAGAGAAACGCAGACAGCGCCGGTTACGCGTGAGGACACGGGTCAGGCGTTCGAGCACAGTGTTTTGACTTGGGGAGGGTTTGGGGCCACACCAGGCATTGCTCGGGGGTTACTCCTGGCTCTGCACTCGGGGATCACTTCTGGCGGTGCTCAGGGGACCTTAGGGGGTGTCGGGGATCGAACCCGAGTCAGCCCCATGCAAGGCAAGTCAAATGCAAGGCTATACTGTCTCCCTGGCCTCCTTCTTTTGAGTCTTTTTTTCCCCCCCTCTTTTTGGGCAACATCCAGCCATCCTCAGGGCTGACTCCTGACTCTGCACTCAGGAATTACTCCTGGAGGTATTCGGGGGGATGTGGGAATCGAACCCGGGTCGGCCGCGTGCAAGGCCAACGCCCTCCCCGCTGTGCTATCGCTCCAGCCCCTGAGTCTTACTTAACTACATTAAGTATTTCCTCCAGATTTTCTGACCATTACACATCCCGGCTAGATATTGTAAAGATGACATTGAAGAACCTGCCATCATGTCACTTTTCGATCTGTGGTTATGAAATTTCAAAACATTTCCCAGCAACCCCCTTACACGGTGGCAGTTTAGAAAATGAATTAAAAAAAACATCTCGGGCCAGAGCGGTACAGCAGGGAGGGCGTTTGTCTTGCACGCGGCTGACCTGCGTTCGCTCCCCGGCTTCCCACGCGATCAGGAGCAATTCCTGAGCGCAGAGCCAGGGGTAGCCCTGAGCACTGCCAGATGTGGCCCTAAAACAAAAAACAAAAAAGGGAAAAGTGATTTCAGTTTTGGATGATTCATGAGTGGGTGAAATAGAGCAGCTGAGAATTACTCGATTCTTTTTTTTTTTCTTTTTGGATCACACCCGGCGATGCAGAGGGGTTCCTCCTGGCTTTGCACTCAGGAATCACTCCTGGCAGTGCTCAGGGGACCCCATGGGATGCTGGGAATCGAACCTGGGTTGGCCGTGTGCAAGGCAAACACCCTCCCTGCTGTACTATTGCTCCAGCCCGAAACCGAGCCGTTTTCTTGAAAGGTTATACTAACCAATCACCGTCTGTCACCTAAGGAAGACACAGTGAGTAGAATTCTGCTGTCCTCTGAAGGGCTTCTGACAGTAAGAGGGAATGCCCTGCCACAGAGGCAGAAGGGGAAGGGGAGGGAGTGGCAGGACGGATACTGGGAACATTGGTGGTGGAGATGGGCATTGGTTGATCATTATGCGACTGAAACATAATCACAAACGTTTGTTAAGTCTGTAACTGTGTCTCACGGTGATTCACTAAAATGAAAAAATAAATTAAAAAAAATAATAAAGGGTCTCTGATGGGGCTTCAGCGATTGTACAGCAGGGAGGGCATTTGCCTTGAACATAATCAACCTGGGTTCGAGCCCCGGCATCCCATAGGGACCCCCAAGCGCTGCCAGGAGTGATTCCTGATTGCAGAGCCAGGAGTACCCCTGAGCATCGCCGGGTGTGAGCTCTAAAAATAGCCAAAATAATAATAATTGTTTAAGATTAAAGAGTCTCTTAGACCCTAGGGACCTACTGTGATTAGATGCTAAAAGGGAGCAAGCTTAGGTCACTGAAAGGCATAATTTTGTTTTTTCTTAGTAGAGTCAAGATTTTAGGTCTACACCCAGCTAGAGAAACTGGGACATATGGTTCAATATATGACTGTTTCAACACATCTACTCGTGCCATGTAAATAGTTCTGGTATTCCATAAGTAGAGACGAATATGAGAGAAATTATCTATCATAGGGGCTGGGGGAGGGGAGGGGCGAGGGCGAGGGGGAGGGATACTGGGGACATTGATGGTGGAAAATGTACACGGATGGAGGAATGAGTGTTCCATCATTGTGTGAATGAATGAAGCATGACTGAAACTCAAACATGAAAGTTTTGTAACTGGAGCTCATGGTGATTCGATTCAAATAAAATTCTGGTATTTAATATTTAAATAACTGTGGCATGAAACAGCCCTTGAACCTGATCTTAGTAGATTCCAGCCCTTATTTAAAACATGTACAAAAAGCAAGGCTGGAGCGATAGCACAGCAGGGAGGGCGTCTGCCTTGCATGCGGCCGACCTGGCCGACCCGAGTTCGATTCCTCCGCCCCTCTCGGAGAGCCCGGCAAGCCACCGAGAGTATTCGATATGCCAGACACAGTAACAACAAAGTCTCCAATGGAGACGTTACTGGGCCCGCTCGAGCAAATCAATGAACAACGGGAGGACAGTGCGATTCTTCATCTCAAAATATTATTATTATATAAAAATATATGGGCTGGAGCAATAGCACAGTGGTAGGGCGTTTGCCTTGTGTGCAGCCGGCCTGGCCGAGCCGGGTTCGATTCCTCTGCCCCTCTTGGAGAGCCCAGCAAGCTACCGAGAGAATCGCGCCCGCACAGCAGAGCCTGGCAAGCTCCCCGTGACGTATTCGATATGCCAAACACAGTAACAACAAAATCTCCAATGGAGACGTTTCTGGGCCCGCTCGAGCAAATCGATGAACAACGGGAGGACAGTGATACAATGCTACAAAAAGCAAAAAAAAAACCAAACAACAACAACAACAACAAAACCCCCCTCAAAAAACAAGTGCTATAGGTAGCTATTTTAAACAAGGCTGGAAAGACACACAGCAGGTGGGGTACCTGCTTGACCCCAACAATGCACAGGGTCCCTCAACGCAGAGCCAGGAGTCAGCCCTGAGCACTGCTGAGTGTAATCCAAGAAAAGCACGCGCGTATACACACACACACACACACACACACACACACACACACACACACACTCTGACTCTCTCCAAAGTTCATTGATTTTTCAGAAAAATGATCCCTCTTTTACACCAGCCCCACAAACCACCCCCCACATGCTCCAAAATTCGTTGATCTTCAAACAACATTATCTGTATTTTATACTAGCCCATCTCTGCAGTACAAGATGATAGAAATTACCCCACTAGCGAAGCTTGGCTGACTTTCCTTAATGGAATAATTGAAGACATCTAAATGCTCACTGGGACACTGGAATATTTTTATATGTTAGGTACTCGAAGAAAAAAAACGTAAATAAACTTAAGACGATTTCTGCAACAGGTTGATCACTTACTTGGCCTCCGCGATCTTATCCCTCCAATCCGTTCGTTCCATTCCTGAGATACTTTTGGATATCCTGAGCCTGAAACGAAAATGCAGAGAGATCATTTCATGGACTTTTAAAAACGTGCACAGTATTCCAAAGTAGCACTGTAGCACTGTCCTCCCGTTGTTCATCGATTTGCTTGAGCAGGCCCAGTAACGTCTCTATCGTGAGACTTGTGTTTTTTTTTATTCTGCTTTTTGGGTCACACCCGGCAATGCACAGGGGTTACTCCTGGCTCTGCACTCAGGAACTACTCCTGGCGGTGCTCAGGGGACCATATGGGATGCTGGGAATCGAACCCAGGTCGGCCGCACGCAAGGCAAAAGCCCTACCCGCTGTGCTATCACTCGAGCCCCATAAGAATTGTAGTTACTGTGTTTGGAATATTGAATGCTTCACAGGTAGCTTGCCAGGCTTTGCCATTCGGGCAAGATACTCTAGGTAACTTACCAGGCTCTCTGAGAGGGGCGGAGGAATCGAACCTGGGTCGGCCGGGTTGGCAGCGTGCAAAGCAAACGCCCTCCCTGCTGTGCTATCGCTCCAGCCCAAAATCAGAAGGTAAATTCAGGGGGCTAGAGCGATAGCACAGCGGAGAGGGTGTTTCCCTTGCATGTGGCCGACCCAGGTTCGATCCCCGGCATCCCCTAGGGTCCCCCGAGCACCGTCAGGAGGGATTCCTGAGGGCATGAGCCAGAAGTAACCCCTGTGCATCACCGGGTGTGACCCAAAAAGCAAAATAAATAAATAAATAAATAAAAGAGAAGGTAAATGCAACAGAAAGATCAAATGGGGAGCAGGGGTTGGGGGTGAAATAACAAAATCATTTAGTTTCAAAGTACAAGTGAATGTGAAAGGGTAGAGCAGACGACTATTTCTCACAGGCCAAGAGGGACAGGTGAGGGGGCCGGAGCGATAGCACAGCAAGTAGGGCGTTTGCCTTGCATGCAATCGACCCGGGTTCGATCCCCAGCATCCCATATGGTTCGCCCGAGCACCACCAGGAATAATTCCTGAGTACACGAACCAGGAGTAACTCCTGTGCATCGCCGGGTGTGACCCAAAAAGAAAAAAAGAAATAAAATTAAAAGTCTTAAACATGGGGCTGAAGCAATAGCACAGCAGGGAGGGCATCTGCCTTGCACGTGGCCGACCCGGGTTCAATCCCCGGCATCCCATAGGGTCCCCTGAGCCTGCCAGGAGTGATTCCTGAGTGCAGAGCCAGGAGTCAGCCCTGAGCATCGCCGGGTGGGACCCAAAAAGAAAATAAAAACAAAAACGAACCTGCGCGCTGGTTTCACCTGCCTTGCACGCAGTGACCCCTGTTCCGTCCCCAGCACCCCAATCTGATCCCCCAAGCGCACCAGGAGTGACGCCTGAGCACAGAGCCAGGAGCAAGCTCTGAGAATGACCAGGTGTGGCAACAAACAAAAAAGTCTTGGACATATTTTTACACCACAGGGTAATTATCACATATGATACCCAAAGGTCAAGAGATTAAAAGGGCAAGAGAGAAAAATGACTTAACACCTCAATTTGGCTGTAAAGAGAGGACAGTTGGGAAGCCTTACACATGACTGACCTAGGTTCAAATCCTGAGCACCACCAGGAGTGATCCCTGTGCACGGCCCGGTGTGTGCCCTCCACCTCTGCAATAAAAGTCCTAGTCAAAATTTTATTTTTTTTTTCTTTTTTGGGTCACACCCGGCGATGCTCAGGGCTGACTCCTGGCTCTGCACTCAGGAATCACTCCTGGTGGTGCTTATGGAACCCTACGGGATGCCGGGGATCGAACCCGGGTCGGCCGTGTGCAAGGCAAACACCCTCCTCCCCGCTGACTATCGCTCAGGTCCCACCTAGTGGAACTTCTTGTGGGTCAAATAAGGCAGGGCACGAAATGACTGAAAAAAGAACAAATTGGGGCTGGAGCGATAGCACAGCGGGGAGGGCGTTTGCCTTGCACGCAGCCAACCCAGGTTCGAATCCCAGCATCCCATATGGTTCCCTGAGCACCGCCAGGGGTAATTCCTGAGTGCAGAGCCAGGAGGAACCCCTGAGCATCGCCGGGCGTGACCCAAAAAGCAAAATAAAAAAAAAAAAAAAGAAAAAGAAAAAAGAACAAATAACCAGCCACTTACTCAGCCCCGAAGGTTGATGATCACGGGTTGTAAAGTCTTGATCTGCAACAGAGAACAGAAATGAGGGACAGAGTACGTGGACACCAAGACACCAAATACAGGGCCGGAGTGATTGCACAGGGGAAGGGCGTTTGCCTTGCATGCAGCTGACCAGGGTTTGATCCCCGAGATCTGAGAACCACCAAATTAACGCCAGGTCGTGCTCAGGGATCACTCCTGGCGGTGCTCAGGATTCGAACCTGGGTCAGTCATGTGTAAGACTTCCCAACTGTCCTATCTTTCCAGCCAAATTGAGATGTTAAGTCATTTTTCTCTCTTGCCCTTTTAATCTCTGACGCTTTGGGTATTATATGTGATAATTACCCTGTGGTATAAAACTATGTCCAAGACTTTTTAGTTTGTGGGTCCAACTGTTTTGGGCCACACCTGGTGGTTCTCAGAGCTTGCATCCCATAGGGTCCCCCGAGCACCACCAGGAGTGATTCCTGAGTGCAGAGCCAGGAGTCAGTTGTGAGCACTGCCAGGTGGGACCCAAAAAGCAAACAAAAAAAATAGGTTTACTTACACTGTGATGACTGCCGATCTGCATAGTGACTTGATCTGGGGATCGGGTCTGAAATTTAAATACAGTCCACGCTAAAGCATTCTTAACTATTAAAACGCACATTTTCCAATAGGCTAATCTGAGTCTTCAAAAGGGGGAAAAATACTCAAATTAACTCCTGGGAATTAAACACAGGTGCATTAGTTATCTAGAAAAACCCTTCCTGGGGCTGGATACCAGAGAGGCAAGACAGTTGTCTGGAAGCTGAGGGGTTCCATCTGGGCACCCCCTTCCCGCGCCCCAGGCTCGCTCCTGAGCACAGAGACAGGTGCTACCTCCGAGAAACTTGAGTATGGCCCCAAACAACAACAGCAAAACTCTTTCTAATGAGTCTCATGTTAGGGACTGGAGCGATATCACAGTGGAGAAGGCATTAGCCTTGCACGCAGTCAACCTGGGAACAATCCCCGGCATCCCATAAGGTTCCCTGGCCACCGCCAGCAGTAACCTCTGAGCATCGCTGGGGTGACCCAAAAAGCAAAAAAAAAAAAAAAAGTTATGTTATAGCTAAAACAAACTGTCATTCTTCTAACCACTTATTGAAAAACGGGAGAGACTGAGAAAGACAGAGAGAAAGAGAATGAGAGAGAGAACTGAGAGAAAGAACTGAGAGAGAGAGACAGAGAGAGATTAAGCATACTATGAGGTAAAGGAGAGAACAAAACCAAAAAGGTAGGGGGAAAATCTTTTTTTTTTTAATTTACAATGATGAATCTTCTTGAAATCATTAATATCCCACTTTTGCCTTAAATGTTTCTTTTAAATGGTCAATCTATTAGGTATTTTGATCTAGGCCTCTTATTTTTTGTTTGTGTGTTCTTCATAGAAAAGTCAACATTTGGGAGCTGGAGCGATAGCACAGCGGGGAGGGCGTTTGCCTCGCACGCGGCCGACCCGGGTTCGATCCCCAGCATCCCATAGGGTCCCCTGAGCACTGCCAGGAGTAACTCCTGAGTGCAGAGCCAGGAGTAATCCCTGTGCATCGCAGGGTGTGACCCAAAAATAAAAAAAAACAGCAACATTTGAATTAAGCTAGCTTGTTTAAGTGATCACACTGCTCCTGAGCTTTTTTTAAATTTTTTAATTTTTTTAATTTAATCTTTACTAGAAAAACCAGCTCCCAGAAGAGAACAGTGCAGTCTCCTGCCCCCGCACCTGGCTGCCCTCGCCGGGGCCCCTTGGAGGGGAGCGGGTTGAGCTTTCCTCCCCGCCCCGACCAGGGCTCCGGCAGCCGAAGACCTCCAGGACCAGCCACCACCATGCTGAGACCACTCTCCGCACACATGAAGGTACTGGCAGAGGGACAAAGCCACGCGGGTTCCGGGGCCGAGATCTCCAAGCCTACTCGGATCTGGGCCGAGCATCCTCCACCCAGATCCTCCAAATTCCAGTAGGCGGGGGTCACACCCACCAACTGGCCCCCTGGCGCCGTGTAATCCCATCAATGGCCAAGACTCAGAGACTATAAAAACCAGCTCCTGGAACCGCGCGGCCGCATTTGTGGCCGCACAACATCTTATTATAACATCTTATTATCTCATTCCTACTTTGGACAAACTGGCAGTACCGCCAGGAGTGATTCCTCAGTGCAGAGCCAGGAGTCAGCCCTGAGAAACCCTGGGTGTGACCCTGGCTCTGCACTCAGGAATCACTGCTGGTGGTGTTCAGGGAACCCTATGGGATGCTTGGAATCAAACCCGGGTTGGCCACGTGCAAGGCAAATGTCCTCCCTGCTGTAGTATCACTCCTGCCAGCCCCAAATTGCTCTTTTTCAAAGAGTACTAAACACATCTCAATATTTGTTTATTTATTTGCTTTTTGGGTCACACCTGGCGACGCACAGGGGTTCCTCCTGCCTCTGCACTCAGGACTCACTCTTGGCGGTGCTCAGGGGACCCTATGGGATGCTGGGAATCAAACCCGGGTTGGCTGCGTGCAAGGCAAACGCCCTTCCTGCTGTGCTATTGCTCCAGCCCCACATCTCAGTGTTTAAAAAAACCACTGTTTAAAAAGTGTTTTAAATTCTAGCTCACTTGTCACGTTTACAATGTTCTCTGGCTCTCCCTTAGCGCAGCTGTCCTCAGCATTTGGTCGTGCACGTCTCAATGGGCTCCAAGAATTTACTGGAAGATCAAAGAGCCACGGCACAAAAACTACTGACGATATGAATTAGTTCACTGTGTTTAGTCTGAGGCATATATATAAAAAATATACATATACAGGAAAAGCAACTAAGTGAGTGTATACTATGAGCCAAGCACTTTTTTGGTTTGTTTTTGGGCCACACCCTACAGTGCTCAGGGCTGACTCCTGGCTCTGCACTCAAGGATCCCTCCTGGCAGTGCTCGGGGGGCCCCTATGGGATGCCGGGGATCAAACTTGGGACGGCTGGGTGCAAGACTAACAACCTCCACGCTGTGCTATCGCTCTTGCCCCTCAGTGATCACTTCTGGTGGTGCTCAGGGGACCACACGGTGGCAGGGACTGAACTGGGGTCAGCAGCGTGCAGGGCACGTGCCTCACCCTTTCTCTGTCCCCTTTAAGTCGTTCTTCAGAATACAAGCACACAAACCCCCATCTCTATGAGCTAAGGGGCAGCTCATGCCAAGGTCCTGGGGTCTCCGCCTGGTTACCTGCAGATTCCAGAGCCTCCCTTGAACGGAGCTGGGGTGACGAGGCCTCACTGTCGGAGCTTTCCGGTTCTTCCTCCTCCTCCTCAGCCTCTTCCTCCTCCTCCTCCTCCTCGTCGCCTGCAAAGAAGCAAAGAACAGGTGGGCACGGCTGGCCTTGAACATCTGGACACCCAATCTAATACCCAAACCCAAATGAGGTGACTTGGCAGGACAATGAAACTGTCTCCAAAAAAATGAGAGTGAAGCAAAACAGAAAAAGGAAAAAAAAAAGTGTTTGACTTAGGGGTCAGGAGGGGGTGGGAGTGACACTGGGACATGGGCAGAGGCAAGGGGACATGGGTGGAGGGATGAGCTTGGGGACACTGCACGCCTGGAACGTCACTGCAAGTAACTCTGGGATACGTCATTCACGGTAATTAAAAAAAAATGTAAATAAATCGGGGCTGGAGCGATAGCACAGCGGGTAGGGCGTTCGCCTTACAAGCGGCCAACATGGCCGACCCGAGTTCGATTCCTCCGCCCCCCTCGGAGAGCCCGGCAAGCTACCGAGAGTATTCGATATGCCAGACACAGTAACAACAAAGTCTCCAATGGAGACGTTACTGGGCCCGCTCGAGCAAATAAATCGAAAAAAATTTAAAAGTAAGAACCAGGGGCCGGAGCGATAGCACAACAGGAAGGGCGTTTGCCTTGCATGTGGCCAACCCGGGTTCAATTCCCGGCATCCCAGAGGGTCCCCTGAGCACTGCCAGGAGTGATTCCTTGAGTGCAG
Source organism: Sorex fumeus (assembly GCF_029834395.1). Classification (NCBI taxonomy): domain Eukaryota; kingdom Metazoa; phylum Chordata; class Mammalia; order Eulipotyphla; family Soricidae; genus Sorex; species Sorex fumeus. The sequence continues at coordinate 879,883 of NW_026606218.1, read as the reverse complement.
AGCCAGGAGTCAGCCCTGAGCATCACCAGGTGGGACCCAATAAGCAAAAAATAAAAATAAAAGTGAGACCCAGAACTGTGACTTCCTTGCTAAGCTTCCTATTTTGAATCACGTGACTCTCAGCAAACTTCAAATTGAACTCATTGATCTACCTCCAAAGCACATAACTGTATCCCAAAGCAAATTCTAGAATGTTCTCAGGCTTTAAGGGAGAGTGAGAGGGTGGAGAGGTTCCCGTGACGGGCGGGAGGAGATACACACAGCGTGTTCAGACTGACCCGGCTACGGCCTTGTGGACCAGCCAGGGCGCGTGTGCTCACAACACTTGACGCTCGCCCCTTTCCTCTATGACGGGACTAATCTAGGATGACGGAGAGGTTAAAAATGGACAAAAATCGGGGCTGGAGCAATAGCACAGCAGGTAGGGCGTTTGCCTTGCACGCGGCCGACCCGGGTTCGATTCCCAGCATCCCATAGGGTCCCCTGAGCACCGCCAGGGGTAATTCCTGAGCGCAGAGCCAGGAGGAACCCCTGTGCATTGCCCGGTGTGACCCAAAAAGCAAAAATAAATAAAATAAAAATTTTAAAAAAATAGACAAAATTTGTGCTTCCTGGTTCACACGTTTACTAAAACTGAAGCAGCGAGAGAGCAACGTCGGCCCTGAAAAATGCCAAATTCAGGGGTCCAGATTTCAAGAACTAACAAATGATGAGATTGTACTGCATCAAGCCCACTAGTTGCGGAAAAGTGGGCAGAACACTGCTTTATTTTTCACTATTACAAAAAAACCCCATAAAATGGCAATAAATTTTTTTTAGGGGAGCTCTTCTGGACCAACCCGGTGATGCTCAGGGGTTAATCCTGGCTCTGCACTCAGGAATCACTCCTGGCGGTGCTCGGGGGACCCTATGGGATCAAACCCCGGTCAGCTGCATGCAAAGCAAACACCCTTCCTGTGGAACTATCTGTCTAGTCCTGTGACTCTTATTATTTATTTATTATTATTATTATTATTATTATTATTATTATTTTGGTCTTTTGGATCACTCCTGGTGGTGCTCACAGCTGACTCCCAGCTCTGACCTCAGGAATCACTCCCGGCAGTGCACAGGGGACTCTATGGGATGCCGGGGATCGAACCCGGGTCAGCGGCGTGCCAGGAAAACGCCCTCCCCGCTGTGCTATCGCTCTGGTCCCACATTCCACATTTTTGTATCACTGCTAAGGTAAAGCAAAAAATATTCTTTATCAAAAAGGAACAATTTTAATGCCACAATCAAAGGTCGGCATCAGTGACACTGAGCCTTTGCTGGACTAAGCACCACTGACCAAGGCCAGGCGCTGGGGACCAGGGTGAGGGGACCCCTTCCTGCTTGGGCCTGCACGTACCCATCCATGCGGGGGTTTGCAGAAGCCGATTTTGTCTGAGGCAAGGGGTACTGATTTCCACTCGGGGCACCCATCTTTCCCCGCGCCCCTGAACCCCAAAATACCCCGCGCGCTTTTTCAGAGAAAAGTACCTTCAGGAGAACTGGGCCCCTGCTGGGCGCTGGCGGCTTCTAGAACGTTAAACACACACACATTATGCACGGCAAAAGGGAATGCACTGGAGTCAAGAAGAGGAGAGAGAGAGCGAGGGAGAAAGAGGGAGGGAGGGAGAAAGAGAGAGAGAGAGGAAAAAAAAGTGCCTGTCACAGAGGCAGGGGCAGGGACAGGAGGGAACAGGACACTGGCATTGGGGCATGCGCACTGGTGAACTGACGGATGTTGGAACATTACATGACTGAAACCAAACCATGAACAACTCTGGAACTGTGTATTTCATGATGATTAAATAATAATAATAAAGTTTCCAAAAAAGATGCTCCCCTCCCCCCCCGCTATCATGAGCAAAATCACTACTTCCTTCTAGAGCAGAGAAGGCCCCGAAACTTTCGTGGCCTCAAAACTAGTGTGGTTTACCACACCCTTTTCAGAAGATACACAGCACTGGGCGCCCCCCAGAAGTCCACCTTCCAAGAAAGCAGCCCCCAACTGTCCTCCAAGCCCACACCTCATCCCCCCTCACCCCCACCCCAATGTCCCAGAACTCCCTCTCTAGGCGACACTGTTCTAGATTATTCCACCAGGAAGTCAGACACGGACTTGAGTCAGAGAGACAAACCATCATGGGCCTGTCTGCCCTCGCAGAGAAGCTGAGTTTGTAGAAAACATGACGCCCGCCCCCACCACCTTTGGGGCTGGAGCGACAGCACAGCGGGGAGGGCGTTTGCCTTGCACCCGGCTGGCCCAGGTTCGATTCCCAGCATCCCATATGGTCCCCTGAGCACCACCAGGAGTAATTCCTGAGTGCATGAGCCTGGAGGGACCCCTGTGAAAAGCCAGATATGACACAAAAAGCAAAAATAAAATAAAATAAAATAAAATAAAAACAAATAAAAATCAAGGGATCGAAGTGATAATATAATTGGGTAGGGCATTTGCCTTGCACGTGGCCGACCCGGGTTCGATCCCCGGCATCCCATAGGGTCCCCTGAGCACCGCCAGGAGTGATCCCTGAGTGCATGAGGCAGGAGTCAGCCCTGAGTGTCACCGGGTGTGGTCCAAAAAGCAAAACAAAACAAAACTGAAAATCAGGACGCCCCCATCCTGCAGGGTTTACTCTGGTCTCACCCCACCCCAACTTGCCAGGCGCCCCTCCACTCCGCCCGAAAGTCCTACCACGCCCAGCTGGCAAGACGGTTCTCAAACGCATTGCTGCAGCCCAGAAGGAAGTCGCCTGCCTGCTTGTGCCTGTGAGAGGCGGCACCACTGGCGGGCACGTGGTACGTGCATGTGGGAACCCCGGATTCGGTCCCGGCACCAAACGGTCCCCCGGCACCCAGTTATAAGTTCTCCCTGGGCGTTGCCGGAAGTGATGCAAAAATGAAACGCACCCGCAAAAAAAAAGGAAAAGAAAAAACAGAGAAAAAGAAAGTTTCCTCATTCCAGCAGGGTCACACACCCGTGGCTTCTCGAGGCAGGAAACTGGGGTGAGGGGCCTGAGTCTTGGTGTGGAGGACAGTAGCTTTTCTGAATTTCCTTTTTTTTTTTAAAAAAATAAAGGAAGGCCCATTCCAACATTGCACAAGAGGCCCAAATAGTGCTGAGTAAACAGAAAAGGGGAAGCCATGGGAATGAGATGCATTCCGCCCTTTGCCTTTATTGGTTTGAATTTGTCTTCCAAACGTGTGTGTGTGTGTGACGTGTGTGTGTGTGTGTGTGTGTGTGTGTGTGTGTATCCGAGAGAGAGCGAGCGAGCAAGAGAGCAAAACTCTTTCAAAAGGTATGAACGACACCGTTGAAAAACGGCCGCTATTGCCACAATGGAACCAGATTAGAATAATGCTAGGCTCAAGAGTGACACGCAGGGCTGGAGCAATAGCACAGTGGGGAGGGCGTTTGCCTTGCACGCGGCCGACTCAGGTTCGATTCCCAGCATCCCCTAGGGTCCCCCGAGCACCGCCCGGAGTGACTCCTGAGTGCAGAGCCAGGAGGAACCCCTGAGCATCGCCGGCTGTGACACCAAAAAAAAAAAAAAAGAGTGACAGGCAGCTTCCTCCCTGGCCTCCTGCAGCCGTGCCGCCATCACGAACGACACAGTCACCATCCGCACCAGGAAGTTCACGACCAACCAACTGCTCCAGCGCAAGCAGATGGTCATCGATGTCCTTCACCCTGCGAAGGCCACGGTACCCAAGACAGAAATCCGAGAGAAACTTGCCAAAAATGTGCAAGACCACTCCAGATGTCATTTTCGTGTCTGGCTTCAGAACCCATTTCGGTGGCGGCAAGACAACGGGCTTTGGCATGATTTACGATTCTTTTGGATCATGCGAAGAAAAATGAGCCCAAACACAGACTGGCAAGACCTGGCCTGTATGAGAAGAAAAAGACCTCACGCCAACAGAGAAAAGAACGGAAGAACAGAATGAAGGAAGTCAGGGGGGCCGCCAAGGCCAACGTTGGCGCTGGCAAAAAAGTGAGCTGGAGACTGAAGAACAGAAGGAGTAAAAAGATTCTGCAGAGGGCTGGAGTGATAGCACAGCGGGGAGGGCGTTGGCCTTGCACGCGGCCGACCCGGGTTCGATTCCCAGCATCCCATATGGTCCCCTGAGCACCGCCAGGGGTAATTCCTGAGCGCAGAGCCAGGAGGAACCCCTGTGCATTGCCGCTGGGTGTGACCCAAAAAGCAAAAAAAAAAAAAAGATTCTGCAGATTCTGGTGATTGTGCAGATTTTTTTCATGATTAATAATTTTTAATTAAAACACAGTAACAAGTGTCACAATGGAGACGTTACTGGGTCCGCTCGAGCAAATCGATGAACAACGGGAGGACCAAGACCGTGAATTAAAACAAAATAAAAACAGGGCTGGAGCGATAGCACAACGGGGAGGGCGTCCGCCTTGCATGTGGCTGACCTGGGTTCAATGTTCAATTCCCAGCATCCCATAGGGTCCCCCGAGCACCACCAGGAGTAATTCCTGAGTGAAGAGCCAGGAGCAACCTCTGTGCATCGCCAGGTGTGACCCAAAAAGCAAAAAACAAACAAACAAACAAAAAACAGTGACAGGCAGGGGCTGGAGCGATAGTACAGCAGGGAGGGCGTTTGCCTTGCACATGGCTAACCCGGGTTCGATCCCATGAAGTTTCTCAACAAGGTCAATGGTGGGGTAAGCCGCGAATTGCAAGGTTCAGTTCAGAGCTCAGATGTTTGGAATCCCAAGTCTAGAGCCAGAAGCCTGAGGAAGGGATAGAAGCCTGTCGCAGGCGAAGTGGCAGCTGTGTAGACTGACAAGAGAAGCTTCCCTCTTTCGACTCATCTCCAAATTTAGAAAAGGACCCTGGCCCCAAACTAGGTCTCACCACAGCCGCTGGCTCACAGCCAGCCACAGACCTTACCACACCTGTGCCCTCCACACGGTGAAACACGAAGAAGAATTCAGACCAGTCTGAGACCCAGAGCGAAGGGCAAATGGTGACAAACATCGCAAATTCACTTTTGGCTTTTTGGGTCACACCCGGCAATGCTCCAGGGTCACTCCTGGGGCGGCACTCAGGAATATTACTCCTGGCAGTGCTGGGGGGATCCTATGGGATGCTGGGAATCGAACCCGGATCGGCCAAGTACAAGGCTAACACCCTACCCGCTGTACTATTCCCTCAAACTCATTTTCAATTTTTTTTTTTGGGAGGGGGGTCATACCCAGCGATGCACAGGGGTTATTCCTGGCTTTGCACTCAGAAATCACTTCTGGCGGTTCTCAGGGGACTCTATGGGATGCCGGGAATCGAACCCGGGTCGGCCACATGCAAGGCCAACGCCCGCCCCGCTGTACGATGGCACATTCCCTCAAACTCACTTTCTAAGCGAAGGGAAACCTTCAGAGCTAATTTGGCGTCTCCTTTTTCTCTCTGGCGTGACTCTGTTTAACAGAGTCACACTCCAAATCCAAATCAATCAAAACAATGTGCAACAGGCCCGCTGCCGTGAACGGAAACGGTAAGACAGGGAAGGGCCTGATTTTTTAGACGGCAGAAACCCCGGCGCTCGCTCGGGACAGTCCCTGGCCGCAGTGACCTGTGTCCTGGCAGCTTGAAATCATGAAACTGTTGGGGCTGGAGAGATAGCACAGCGGGTAAGGCATTTGCCTGGCACGCAGCCGACCCAGGTTCGATTCCCAGCATCCCATAAGGTCCCCTGAGCACCGCCTCGCCGGGTGTGACCCAGAAAAAAAAGAAATCATGAAACTGTCACATTTCCTTCGGCCAGAGACCAGAGGTGAGCTTGGGATGCCAGCAAGAAGTGGCATTCTCGAAGGAAAGCAGGAAGAAGAAATAATCCACAAATAATCCACAAACCTAGTTCACTGGGGTTAGAATTTCCGTTTGGTTTGAAAGGCGAACCTGTAAAGAGAGACAGGAAGGAGATTAGCCAGAACAAGGAAATGCATCGCCTGGTTCTCGGCCCCGAGGCCACGTCAAGCCCAGAACCAGATCTTTATCCTAGGGCTGCTTGAAAGGGCCTAGAACCAAGAGTTGGTCAAGAGTCAGGGGAGTTATGCGGTTCAGTGACAGCAAACTCCAGGCCCCAAGGGATAGGGAACGGGTCGGTCCTTCTCATCTCCTCATTCCAAGGGACCCTGGAGGTCTCGCCCTACTTAAACTCCTTAATAGCCATGATCCAGAGACACAAAAGAATCTCCAAACCATTTCTCCAGACCCTGACCATCTAAAATTTTAGAATTCCAGGAGAGCGCTGCCAGAGATCATTTTACGCTATTCATAACAAGCAACACAAAAGAGGGTATGGGGGGCATTGTCTGCCATAGAGGCAGGGGGGAGGGGTGAATTGGGGACCCTGGTGGTGGAAGATGTGCAGGGGCGGAGGTTGGGTGATTGATCATTGTATGACAGGAACTCAAACAGGAGAGCTTTATAACTGTATCTCACGGAAATAAAAAAAAATAATAATAATAAAAAAAATTTTAATTTAGGGGCTGAAGAGAGAGCACAGCAGGTAGGGCGTTTGCCTTGCATGCGGCCGACCCGGGTTCGATTCCCAGCATCCCATAGGGTCCCCTGAGCACTGCCAGGGGTAATTCCTGAGTGCAGAGCCAGGAGGAACCCCTGTGCACCACTGGGTGTGACCCAAAAAGAAAAAAAAATTTAATAAAAGAAATTACAAAAGTAAAAAAAGATTCAGGGGAGTGGGGGAGGGCGGGTGTCTAATCTGAGTTTTTTGCACAGTTGCGGCCTGAACCCAGGGCATCACCTCTGCTGAGAAAGTCCTACTGAGGTATGTCCCAGGCTGGGCCCACACATTTGAATATGACTCTTTTCTTTGTCATTTTTTTTTCTCTTTGGGTCACACCCAGCGATGCACAGGGATTACTCCTGACTCATGCACTCAGGAATTACTCCTGGCGGTGCTCGGGGGACCATGTGGGATGCTGGGAATCGAACCTGGGTCAGCCGTGTGCAAGGCAAATGCCCTTCCCGCTGTGCTATCGCTCCAGCCCCTTCTTTTTCATTTTGAAGCTAGAGGCTGACCAAGCAGTGCCCAGGGTGGTCGCTCCTGGGGGGGGCTCAAGGAACCACACAGTGTTGGAATCGACCCTGGTCCTTTCTGCGAGCAAGCTGGACTCAGACCACTGAACCACCTCTCTGGCCCCCACGTGACTCTTTCTGAAAGAGAATGAGGAACGAAAACCTAACGGGAAGACCAGTCAGCTGCCTCTTCGGCTGCCAGGTTAAAGCTTCCTGGTGGGACCTCGGACCCAGAATTAAGTCAGAGTCAGAGCACAGAACAACTCTGGTATCATTTTGTGACCATATCAGTGTTAATCCTTAAGGCAGGAGTACCCAAAAAAAAGGGAAAAAAAAGGAATTGAAGGGAAATATTATTATGCCTCTGAGCTAACAAACATCAGTTGTGAATATTTAATTAATATAATACTGCTGAAGAATTAAAAAATGTGCCCTGACCAAAAAAAAAAAAAAAAAAAAGAACTTTAGCGGCTGGAGCGACAGCACAGCGGGGAGGGCGTTTGCCTTGCACGAGGCCGATCCAGGTTTGGTCCCCAGCATCCCATATGGTTCCCCGAGCACTGCCAGGAGCAATTCCTGAGTGTAGAGCCAGGAGTCAGCCCTGAGCATCGCCGAGTATGACCCAAAAAGCCAAAAAGAATTTAAAGAATTTTAAAAAGAGCAGAAAAGGGACAAAGTCCTTTCTGCAGGAAGGCACACAGGCCAAGTAAATATAAACCAGGTCAAAAAGAGTATCAGCTCCAATTTTGTGTTAGAAACGGAGAAAAGGACCATGAATTTGGATTTTTGTGTTGTCTGGGAGCCAGATGTGCCCAGGGCTCACTCTTGGCAGGGACCAGGGGACGAGTGGACTGACAGAGACAGAACCCGGAGACAGGACAACGGCCTGTCTGCCGCACCATCTCTCAGCCCTCATGAATTTCTTTTTTTTTTTTCTTTTTCTTTTTAGGTCTCACCTGGCGATGCTCAGGGCTGACTCCCAGCTCTGCACTCAGGAATCACTCCTGGCGGTGCTCAGGGGACCCTAGGGGATGCCGGGAATCGAACCCAGGTCGGCTGCATGCAAGGCCAATGCTCTATCTGCTGTGATATTGCCCAAGTCCCTGGTTCATCACTCTTTATTGATTGATTGATTGATTGCTTTTTGGGTCCCACCTGGCGATTCTCAGGGCTGACTCCTAGCTCTATGCTCAGGGGACCCTATGGGATGCTGGGAATCAAACCCAGGTCGGCCGCGTGCCAGGCAAACGCCCTCCCCGCTGTGCTATCGCTCCAGCCCCGCCATGAATTCCTTTCTAGCATTATGACTCTCTCTGGGAAAGAAGACCCGAGAAAGGATGGGGAGTGTGTGACGGGGCAAAGGCAGGGACGTGCGGGGACTGTCCCTGTGGGCGTATCCTGCGACCCTGGGACCATGTGAGCACGTGGATTACCACTAAGACTCTTTCCTGCAATGTCCAACCAATAGACAGAAACAACCTCTTACCAAGTCTCGGACTCCTTAGCGGGGGTCTTCGGAGCTCAGAGATGGGATCGTCAATCAAAACTATATAGAAAGAAAAAAGAGTCTTAAAAAATACACAAAACACACACACACACACACACAGTTAACACAATCAATTAAATTGAAAGGATACGACGTCAAACGGGTTCATTTACTATGCAGATCAAGACAAAAAAGTTTTAACCTCACACGTCGGAAGACTCAAACTGGCAGTGCTCAGTTCGGATGGGCATGAGTGAGGGGATAGTTTACAAACCCCTGGAGTCACACAGAGACCCAAAAGGCCTGAACAGAAGGTCGCCCGCACAACTGGAACGAGGGCAGCAATTCTACCTGGGTCTGTCAGCCCAAGGAGTCTGAGAGAGAATTAAAGTCCATTGGGCTGGAGCGATAGTACAGTGGGGAGGGCATTTGCCTTGCATGCGGCCAACCCGGGTTCGATTCCTGGCACCCCATAGGGTCCCCTGAGCACTGGAAGGAGTGATTATTGAATGCAGTGCCAGGAGTCAGTCCTAGTATGGCCCTGAAACAAAAAAGACAACAATGAAAAGAATTGGAGTTGGTGCTTGAGTTTAGCATTGGTTATTGAGAACTCCCAACTGTAGTGTTTTGTTTTTTTTGCTTTTTGGGTCACACCCGGGGATGCACAGGGGTCACTCCTGGCTCTGCACTCAGGAATTATCCCTGGCGGTGCTCAGCGGACCATATGGGATGCTGGGAATTGAACCCGGGTGGGCCACAGGCAAGGCAAACGCCCTACCAGTTGTGCTATCGCTCCAGGCCCCAACTGAAGTCTTAAATCAACCCCTAGGTTGACTAATGAAGGCACCCGATTACTCATCACTACTCCCATTCTTACTCACCTTCCTTAAGGAAAAAAAAATTTTTTCTATGCTCTGTCCCTTTACAGGGTAAATGAAAACCTCTCACTTAATCTCAGACTATCCCAGGCCCCATCTTTTCATGTTAGAAGCTTTGTTATATATTCTCTAGAGATACCTGGTTTGGGGTCACGCCTGGCTGTGCTCAGGGCTTACTTCAGACTGTGTTTATGGGCAAGAGCAATAGTATAGTGGAGAGGGGCTGGAGTGATAGCACAGCGGGTAGGGCATTTGCCTTGTACGCGGACGACCCGAGTTCGATTCCCACATCCCATATGGTTCCCTGATCACTGCCAGGAGTGATTCCTGAGTGCAAAGCCAGGAGGAACCCCTGAGCATCGCCAGGTGGGACCCAAAAAGCAAAAAGAGAAAAAAAAAAAAGAAGTATAGTGGAGAGGGCGTTTGCCTTGCACGTAGCCGACCCAGGTTCAATCCCTGTCATCCCACAGAGTCCCCCGAGCACTGCCAGGAGTAATTCCTGAGTATAGAGCCAGGAGTCAGCACTGAGCTTTACTGGGTGTGACCCCCCCCCCAAAAAAAAAACAAAACAAAAACAAAAACAGACTGACCAGGAATCACCCCTGATAAGGCTCTGGAGACCCTATGGGATGCTGGGGACCAAACCCAGGCTGGACATTGCAAGGCAAGTGTCCCACTGCTGTACATAGCAGGAACAGGCAGTTAGAACCACAGTCGGAGACCAGCTGTCTTTAAGTTTTCTACACCCACGGACCCACACTGATCTGTGGGCAGGTGTCGAACCTAAGATGCCAGTCCTAGGAAATACTAGCTGAGTTTTCCTAGTCCCATCCAAAAGGCAAAAATGCGGCCCTATAAACAGCATATCCTGGGGCCGGATATAGCACAGCCGGGAGGGCGTTTTCCTAGGCACGCAGCCGACCTGGGTTCGATCCCCAGCATCCCATAGGGTCCTCCGAGCACCGCCAGAGTGATCCCTGAGTGTTAGAGCCAGGAGGAAGCCCTGAGCATTGATGGATAAGGCCCCAAAACAAACAGAAAGAGTATCTCCCTTTGAGATGGTTTTGGGTCCCCGTTTCAAAGCTAAAAGAGTTGCATCCTTGTACCAGGGAAATGGGCCACAGTTGAAAGGCCGCTCAATACCCAGAAGCCAGCCAGAGATGTCCAGTAGCAGGATAACGACTCATCTGGTGAGGCCCCAAGTTTGATCCCTGGCACGGCCAACGACAAACCAATCGAATGCTTCTCTGAGTAGCAGATACTAAAATCGAATTGTCCAGACTGTTCGGGAAAGTCCTGGCTGCCAAGTTTTGTTCACAGTATATTTAACCTGGAGACGCAGAGAGTTACCGCATTGTAAATGTGGAAGAGGCGATTTATGACAATCATGGAGGGGCTGGAGCAACAGTCCAGCAGGGAGGGTGTTTTGCCTTGCACACGGCTGGCCCAGGTTCGATCCCCAGCATCCCATAGGGTACCCCAAGCACTGCCAGGAGTAATTCCTGAGCATCGCTGGGTATGACCCAAAAACAAAACAAAACAAAAAAAAATCACAGAGTTTGAGTAAAATGATGTAAGAAGTGCACCACCCTACAGGCCGCTGTTTCTTAATTTTTCAACATTTTCCCAGCCTTGAACCCCATCTAGCCCTGTTTCCCTCCTGTGCCCCCTACCAACGTAAAAACTTCAGATTAACCCCCTTCAACTCTCCCAGAGATGCACAGAGGACCATATGGCCCCAGTTGAGAAAATGCTTCTATAGAACATTCTAGAACTGCTCTATGGTAGACGATCTGGAGCATGGGGGGGGGGGGGGGGTTCGTATTCAGCCTGTCTGCTCACCGACGAGAGCAGGCACAAACCATTGGATTTTGGTTGTGTCACCAGCCGTCTCGGACCTTGGGCCTCGATGTATGTGATTCGCCCTGCCTCACTGTAAATGTGTCAGCACCCAGAAAATGACATGGACATGCAGATAAGTTTCCTTCACCCAGGGCACTGCATAGGAGAGGGCGTTGTCACGACTGTTCGGTAGCCTTTGGGCATCTTCCGCCAGCCATGTGTATAGTAGATCGGTTGTCACTAGCCATCCATCCACGGGTCAGCCACCTGTCTGATCACAAACTTGATGGCACTGGCTAGATTACAGCGCGGCTGGACCTTGCGGTCTGTGATACCCACTGAAACCTCAAGACAGAAGGACACTGGCCTCTGCCTCTCCAGATTTCGCAGACAGGCTAGTCTGAGGCAAGAACAGTGCAGTCCTGGGGGGAAACGAAAGGGTTTTGGAGAAGACCACCCTGCATCTGATGCTTAGCTCAGTCACCTGTCTCCTGTGTTCCCTGGGAAGTGCCACAGCTACTGAGAATCACAGTTTCCTCATCTCCAAGATGGGTGGGATCTCTGTCCTGCAGTTGTATGAACTATGCCATCGCGCTGGCTGCTACCCGGGGACCTGTCCCTCTGTCCTCCCTGCCCCACTTCCCTTAACCCGGGCCTAGATGCGATCACTGCATTCCAGAAGTAAATGACAAAGATCATCCACTGGGATGAGATGCAGGAACTGTGATGTGGGTATGATGTGGGGCTTTGAGGAATCAGACTATCACAGTGAACACATAAAAATACATATATTATATACATGTATGTATATATAGGAGCTGGAATAATAGCACAGCAGGGATGGTGCTTGCCTTGCATGTGGCCAACCCAGGTTTAATTCCCAACATTGCACCGGGTTCCCCAAGCAGCGCCAGGAGTAATTCCTGAGCACAGAGCCAGGAGTCAGCCCTTAGAATCATAGGTGCGGCCCAATATTTAAAAACCAAAAACCCAAAAAGCACATATAGAATGGCAGCAAATGAACAGAAGAAACTCATGGATCTTACCCGGAACCTCCTTGGGCGACCTCATACTTTTCCTTGTGCCTCTTGGGCTTAACGCACGTTGTGGAGATGGCTCGTCCTCTAAAGAATGACAAAAATTGTGCAAATTCAGAACATATTGGGAAGGCAGAGAATAGAAACTTTCACAGCAGTATATAAGCAGAATCACAGTTCACTTCCTCAGACGCAAATTTAGGAAGAAATTTAGGACTTTCACTGCTAGAACCCTCAAGAGCAAATCTATTACTCAACATTGACACTTCTTAAGAGATGATGTGTGAGGCTGAAGCGATAGCACAACGGGGAGGGCATTTGCCTTGCACGCGGCCGACCCGGGTTCAATTCCTAGCATCCCACAATGTTCCACTGAGCACTGCCAGGTGTAATTCCTGAGTGCATGAGTGAGGAGTAACCCCTGTGCATTGCCAGGTGTGACTCAAAGAGAAAAAAAAAGGTGACGATGTGGAAGAAAGCAGCTCTCAGCGTGAATCACGGTTAGCCCCTTAGAGGTTCACTAAAATAGAGGCAACCCCTTCCTGTTCCTTAAAAATTCTAGCTGTGGGGCTGGAGCGAAAGTACAGCGGGTAGGGCATTTGCCTTGTACGTGGCCAAACTGGGTTTAATCCACAGCATCCCATAGGGTCCCCCAAGCACTGCCAGGAATGACTCCTGAGTACAAAGCCAGGAGGAATCCCTGAGCATCACCGGGTGTGACCCAAAAGGAAAAAAAAATTATTATAGCTGAGGATAGTCTACTGGGGAGGGCATTTTCCTTGCATGTGGAAGATAAGGGTTCTAATTCCTGGTACCCCATAGGGTGCCCTGGGACCACTAGGAGTGACCCCTAAGTGCAGATCCAAGAGTCAGGGGTGAGGGGCTGGAGCGATAGCACAGTGGGGAGGGCGTTTGCCTGGCACACAGCCAACCCGGGTTCGACCCCCAGCATCCCATAGGGTCCCCTTGAGCACTGCCAGGAGTGATTCCTGAGTGCAGAGCCAGGAGTAACCCCTGAGCTCTGCCGGGTGTGACCCAAAAAGCAAAAAAATAAAATAAAAAACAAGAGTAAGGGCTGAACGCTGATGGGTGTGGCAGTGAATCCAACCAGAAACATTGAGTTGATGCAAATGTACTGGATGGAGAAGATGAGGTGTAATAAATCGGTGTGACAAATCTGTCGCCTATCCAGGGCAAGGCCACTTGCAGCCCCCCCAAGGTGGACTAGGGTCCTTCAAAGGCGCAGCCTGGGATGTCTGATCGTCGGTAGTTTAACCCTCTCATGAGATAAAAGATGGGACAGCGACATGAGTAACAGTTTCAGCCACTGACACAATGTCCCACGTGTCACCCAGCCCCAGCCTGCAAGACCCCCAGCTCCGTGGCCCACCCTCTGGGGCATCCCCTCACCCTGCTCTCCAGGCCGACCCCCACCAAGAGCCCCCCAGCGACGACCCGCTTGTCCTGCTGTGGGGGGTGGGGGTCGCTGACCACCCCGATGTCACAGTGGGGGGCGCTGGGGGGGAGGGGGCGCCCGGTGGCTGCCTGAGGCCATCGCAGACCAGAAAGAGGACCGTGGAGGGATTTTATCAGACACGTGGGAGGATGCGGGAGGCGGGGTGCGGGGGTCTAGCCCTCTTGAGGGGGGTGGGGGGTCCCGATTGCGGGGGCGGGGTTTCAAGTTCATTCATTCGCAAACTGGGCGCGCACCGCCCACGCTGGGGGGGGGGGAGGCGGGATCGCGAGCACGCGTGACCCTGGGGGTGCCCTGCAAGCGCTGGGCGATGGGGGGGAAGCCAGAGGGGTCCGAGCCCGCAGCCCCCCAGGCTCGGCCCCAAGCGGGGGCGGGGGGGGCGCCTTCCCGGGGACCCTCGCTCGGCCTCGCTCACCGTCGGAGAAGCGGGAGTCCCGGAGCCCCCTGCGAGCCGGGGCCGAGGTCAGCGGCTGCTGCTGCTGCCGGCGGGTGACCCGGCGCGTCGTCATCTCGGCGGGCTCCGGGGGTCGCGGCGGGCTCCGCAGCGAGCGCAGGTAATAGGTGCTCTCGGGCACTGGCTCCGGCGCGGCCTCGGCCCGGAACTCTTCTCGCGGGCTTCGCGTTCCGCCCGGAAGCCAATCCCCGCCGCCCCCCGGCGGCTCGTCGTCGTCGCCGTACACTTCCGGCGGCGCGTCCGAGAACCTCACTTCCCGCCGGGCGGGGCGGGGCGCCGGGGAGGCCGGCGCGGCCGGAAGTGCGTCACTGCCGGCGCCCGGCTGCGCGGCGGCGCGGCGCAGAGGAGGTCGGGGCGTGGCGACGCGGACCTCCCCCCGGGCTTCCGGCCCCGGCCCCGCCCACCGCCCCTCGCCCGCCATCGCTGCTGACGCACTTGGGTCGCCGGCGCTGGGGGTCCCGGGCGCGTCCCGCGGGGCTCGCTGCGCTGCTGGCGGGCGTCGGGCGCGGCGCGCGGCGGTCGGCGCGGCGGCCGGCAGCCCCGGAGGCCTCCGCCCGCGTCCTCGCGGCCGCGCTGCCCGCGCGCATCTGGGCCCGCGCTGCGTCCCGCGGGCTGTGGGCGCGGCCGGGCCAGCGCCGGGTCAGCTGTCGCGGCCACTCCCGCCTCCTGGCCCGCGGCCGCCGGGGGCGGAGGACGGCGCGGTCCGGCGACGCCGCGCCCCCGTGCAAGGTCCGAGCCGCTCACGCCCCTGCTGGGCCCGCTGCCCGGCTGTGCACCTGCCAGGGAGCGCGGAGCGAGCTCCTCTCGCGTTGCAGTTCCCCCCGCCCCCCCCCACCGCCCGGAGGAATGCAGGTGGATCCTTGGAGGAGGCTGCGCGCTGGCCCTGGGTCCGACCCCCCCTCCCCAGCATGCACTCCTCGCCGAGATATATTATTTATAATAATAATATAAAATATATTGGGGCTGGGGCGATAGCACAGCGGAGAGGGCGTTGGCCTGGCACGCGGCCGACCCGGTTCGATTCCCCCAGCATTCCATATGGGCCCCTGAGCACCGCCAGGAGTAATTCCTGAACGGATGAGCCAGGAGGAACCCCTGTGCATCGCCGGGTGTGGCCCCAAAAGCCAAAAAAATAATAGTATAAAATATAATAATCTAGGGGCTGGAGCAATAGCACAGCGGGTAGGGCGTTTGCCTTGCACGCAGCCAACCCGGGTTCGATTCCCAGGATCCCATATGGTCCCCTGAGCACCGCCAGGGGTAATTCCTGAGCGCAGAGCCAGGAGGAACCCCTGTGCATTGCCGGGTGTGACCCAAAAAGCAAAAAAATATATATAAAATATATCAATCACTTAATCACTTAATCCCCGTTATTCATCGATTTATTCGAGCGGGTGCCAGTAACGTCTCCATTCATCCCGGTTGCGTGCTAGCGTAGCCCAATGGTATCTGTTCGTTTTAGGAACATGTAGAGCCTCAAACCGATCATTTAGGGTCTTGACGAAGAAGTCTGACCATCTTATAGGTGGGCGTCCACGTGATCTTTTGATGTCTCGTGGAATCCAATCAGTAATGGCTCTAGTCCAGCGGTTGTCTGTAAACCTCATTACGTGTCCAGCCCATCTGATTTTTGATGTCTTGGCAAATGAGACAGCGTCCCTGATTCTTGAGCATTGACGAAGATCAGAACTCCGGATTCTATCTCTCATTTGAGTGAATCGTGATATTCCAAGCATAGTTCTTTCGATTCCTCTTTGAGAGATCCGAATAGTGTTCTCATCCTGTTTTCGTAGGGTCCAGGTCTCTGAGGCATATGTTAATGCAGGAAGAATAGTGGAATCAAAGAGATGTGCTCGTAGCTGGAGGTTCTTTGTCCTTTTAGTTATTTCTTCAATGCTCTTGAAGGCATTCCAAGTCGCTCTCTTCTTCCTGCGCAACTCAGGTACCAGGTCATTCATCATGTTGATTTCTCGACCTAGGTATATATAACTGTTGCATTCGGAGATGGTGGTTCCGTTGAGAGCGAATGGAGCGTCAGGAACAAGGCTGTTTCTCATAAACATTGTCTTCGCAAGATTCAGCTGTAGTCCGACCTTTCCACATTCACGGTCAAAGTCGTTCAGCATTTGTGCCGCTTGGTTGATGTTTGGTGTTATTAGAACGATGTCATCAGCAAAGCGGAGGTGGTGTAGTTGCCGACCATCTATCTTCACTCCCATGTTTTCCCATTCCAGTCGTCGCATGATGTTCTCGAGGGTGGCACTGAAGAGTTTTGGTGAAATGGTATCACCCTGCCGAACCCCTCTCTTGATATGGATGATTACTTCTTTGTAGAATGGTGAGATCTTGGTAGTGAATCCGCAATAGAGCTCACGAAGGATCCTGATGTATTTATTGAGTTTGTACGCCCTGATTGGCTAGGGCTTCTATGACCGCTTCCATCTCAACAGAATCAAAATATATCATAAATAATAATAAAGGCAGAACTGTTATTTTTAACTGGGGATCCTATAAAATTAGGGGTTTGGAGCAGCAGTAGAGCGGGTGAGGCATTTGCCTGGCTCTCAGCAGACCCGGGTTCAGTCCACAGCATCCCATTGGGTCCCCAGAGCACCGCCAGGAATAATTCCTGAGTGTAGAGCCAGGAGTCAGCCCTGAGCATTGCCGGGTGTGGCCCCAAAACCAAAATAATAAAAATTTAAAATAGATTTTGGGGCCGCTTCTGGCTATACTCAGGGCTAACTCCCAGGTCCTTTTTTTTTTCTTGCCTTTTTTTGGGTCACACCTGGCGATGCACAGGGCTTACTCCTGGTTCTGCACTCAGGAATCACTCCTGGCGGTGCTCAGGGGATCATATGGGATGCTTGGAATCGAACCCGGGTCAGCTGCATGCAAGGCAAATGCCCTCGCCAATGTGCTATCGCTCCAGCCCCTAACTCCCGGGTCCTAATCAAGAGTAAGGGTCAAGCCCAGCGGGTCAGCGGGTCTCAAGAGACCCTATAGGATATTTGGGGTGGAAGTCGGTGGGCTGCATGAATGCAAGGTTAACACCTTACTTGCTGGACTTCCTGGGGGTCCTTTTAATAATATGATTTGGAAACAGAGGACTTAGCAGATAAAGTTTTGAAAAGTGTTCATTCCTAACTTCCGTTTTATAAAACTTTCTACTTTCTATAACACAGAACAATTACTAAAGAAGCTAATAGTCATTAATATACAACGTTTATATTACTCCTAAATTCACGTGTATTTTAAGAGCCTCTTTAAAACACAGGCCGCATAGGTGGTAAACTTGAATACACACTTGTAAAAAAAAGGACAAGAGGTTATATAACATTATTGGAATATAAAAAAAGGTCAATAGACATTAAAGATCAGAGAAGATGAGATGGTTTTTAATTATTAAATAAGTGTGTCGCTTTAATAAAAGAAGAAAACTTCAATCCAGGTGTCCCCTCCAAATAAAAAATAAAATGCCTGCAAGGCTCAGAATGGCCTTTTCAAATAGGTCCTGAGGATCCTCAAATAGGAGAGGTATGGTAACAATTTGGACCATGGGAGGATTTCTCCCGCCCCTTGAGCAGGTAATAATGCATAATCCTAATTTCTCAGCGGCTCCCACACCTAGCAACCTCACAAATACCAAACTCAAACGGCGGCGAAATACAAAACACCTGTCAGACCAGCTACTCCGCTCTCTGCGGTTTCCAACCACCTTGTAGGGACTAAACAATGGTGAAAGCGAATCGCCAGGCTCCTGAGCCCAGCAGAGGCATGAGGGCCTTAGATGTTACTGTGGAAGTTTGAGATGTCTGAAGCAAATCAGTGACTCAAAACAAGGGTTAGGGGCTGAAGTGATAGAACAGTGGGCAGGGTGCTTGCTGGACAGGCGGCTGATCAGTTGTAATCCTCAGCACCACATATGACCCCCCAAGCCCACCAGGAATGATTCCTGAGCACCGTTGGCTGTAGCCCAAAACAAAAATGTTAAAACGATAGCAACAGAATACACCATTTTTATTTATTTATTTTTGCTTTTTGGGTCACACCCGGCGATGCACAGGGGTTCCTCCTGTCTCATGCACTCAGGAACTACTCCTGGCGGTACTCAGGGGACCCTATGGGATGCAGGGAATCGAACCCGGATTGGCCGCGTGCAAGGCAAACGCCCTACTCGCTGTGCTATCGCTCCAGGCCCCTACTAATTTTTTTAATTAAACATTTATTTTGGCACAGAATATAGCACTGTAGCACTGTCCTCCCATTGTTCTTCAATTTGCTCTAGCGGGCACCAGTAACATCTCACAACAAATTGTGAGACTTGCTGTTACTGTGTTTGGCATATTGAATACGTCACGGGTAGCTTGCCAGGCTTTGCTGCGCGGGCGAGAATATGTTTAATAAGTGAATTGAGTATATATAGTCTTCTCATGGAATATAACACGTGCTGGAAATCGGTCTGTTATCAAAGAGCGCCTAACAGTGTCCTCAAATCCTTCTGGCAAAAGAGGGCAGATAACAGAGGTGAAGGTTCTATTCATGGTCACTGCTTACGTGACGGGAACTGCAAAAAATACTTGAGCTTCTGTGTACCCGTCATCCCATGCTAGGCGCTGAAAATACAGCAGTGGATGAATGGATAGGAAAAAAAAAAGAAAAGGAAAACCCTTCTTGCCCCTTTTTTGGCTTTACACGCTTTTTGGGAGCTAGCTAAAAGTCTAAATAGGGACTGAAGTGACCTTCCCCAGCACACGACCCACCTGGGTTCAATCCCCCATAGCCCAGATGGTCCCCAAGGACCCCCAGGAGTGATCCCTGAGGGCAGAACCAAGAAAAAGACCTCAGCACTATGACGTGGCCCCAAAAGAAAACAAATAATTTGTATACTGGGTGGAGGGGGGAAAGGGGGAGGAGAGGGAGGGACTTTATAGAAACAGGTGTTTCCTGTGGCTGGAGCGATAGCACAGCGGGTAGGGCGTTTGCCTTGCACAATGCCGACCCGGGTTCGATTCCTAGCATCCCATAGGGTCCCCTGAGCACTGCCAGGAGTAATTCCTTAATGCATGAGCCAGGAGTAACCCCTTTGCATCGCTGGGTATGGCCCTAAAAGCAAAAAAGAAAAAAAAAGAAAAGAAACAGGTGTTTCCCGTGTTGTCTGGATATGATTTAGGATTTTTTTGACTTAAAATTTTTCATGATGGGGGGCTGGTGCGGTAGCACAGCGGTTAGGGCGTTGGCCTTGCACGCGGCCGACCCGGGTTCGATTCCCAGCATCCCATAGGGTCCCCTGAGCACCGCCAGGAGTGATCCCTGAGTGCAGAGCCAGGACTCAGCCCTGAGCATCGCCGGGTGTGACCCCCCAAAAAAATAATCTACAAAAGCTAATTTTCCCCTCCTCTTGGCCCAGGACCGCAGCCTGGTCCCCTTGCTCGCCGGGGACGCCCCCTCCCGGGCTCTCCGGGACTTGCACGTCCCAGAGGCAGCGGGAGGCGGGACGTCTGTCCATCAAAGCAGGTCCCCGCCGGGCCCGGCCGCCGGGCGGGGCTTTGAGGCCCCACTGCGCATGCTCGCCGCGCCCTCCCCGCGGCGCAGGCGCGGAGGGGCGTGGCGCAGGCCCGGAGGGGCGGGGCCTGGCGCGGCCTGTCCCGGCATGCCCCGCGCGCCGCCCGCCCTCCGCGGGGCGGTCACGTGGGCGGGCTCGGGGCGACGCCGCGATCGGCCGCCGCCGCCGCCGCAGGACCCCGCGGACCCCCCCCAGCCGGGCCGTGGACCCCTCGCCGGCCTCTGTGAGTACCGGGGCGCCCCGCGACCCCCCGAGACGCAGCCCAGCGCGAGGCCGCGTTTGGTTAAAAAATAAAAAGAAAGAAAAGACGCTGCGGGAGGGCGAGGGCGGGCCGGGCCTCGGGGCGGCGACCCCGCCTCGCTTTTTTATTATTTAAAAAAAAATTTTTAATTACAAACATCCTCGCCTGGTGCCATTTCCCAGGTCCGCGACCCCCTCGGGGGCAAAGGTTTGCAGCGCGATGCCCGTTCGGCCTCCGCGGCGCATCCGCGAGCTGCCCGAGCCGGTTTCCCCGAATTTCGCCTTCCAGAAGGGTCTCCGGGCCCCTTTCCAGAAGGGTCCCCGGGCCTTGCCCTCCGTCGGAACCGCCGGGCCCGCTTGGACTCGACGCGCAGGCCCGCCCGAGGCCCGGCCGCACCCCTGCCCCGGCGCCCTGCGTCGGATCCAGCGCGGCCGCTTGTCTTTTTCCATTCATTTATTTCGTTTTTAACCCGCATCTTTTGGAGTGGGTTGAAAATAAATGGGTTTAAAGCAGGAGGATTTCTTCTGATTTTTTTTTTTTTTGCAAAGACTTCAGGCCCTTGGGCCTGGATTCACCCCTCTACACACACACACACACACACACTCACACTCACACTCACACTCTCTCTGTCTCTCTCTCTCTCTCTCTCCTCCACACACAGCCCTGAATTAGTTTATAACACACACACACATTCTCCCTACACACACACACATTCCCCCTATACACACACAACACACACACACACACCGGCCCAGCCCTGAATTAGTTTATAACACAACACACACACATTCTCCCTACACACACACACACATTCCTCCTATACACACACAACACACACACACATTCCTCCTACACACACACAACACACAAACCGGCCCAGCCTTGAATTAGTTTATAACACACACTCATTCCTCCTACACACACACACACAAACACACACGCACCGGCCCAGCCCTGAATTAATTTATAACACGCACACACACACACACACACACACACTCATTCCCCCTACACACACACACACACACACACACATCTGCCCAGCCCTGAATTAGTTATAACACACACACATTCCCCGTACACACACATGCACACACACTCATTCCCCCTACACACACACACACACACACACACACACACCCCGACCCAGTCCTGAATTCGTTTATAACACACACACACACACAGACACACACACACTCCGGCCCAGTCCTGAATTAGTTTATAACACACACACACACACACTCATTCTCCCTACACACACACACACACACCTCGGCCCAGTCCTGAATTAGTTTATAACACACACACACACTCATTCCCCCTACACACACACACCCCAGCCCAGTCCTGAATTAGTTTGTAACCGGCCAGTTTATTCGAATAAAATGAGTTTATTTGGGGGGAGGGAGATTCTCCAGGCTAGAGCCCCTGGAAACAGGCTTTGGTGGATTCTGCAAGTCAGAGCCCCCGAACACGGGCTGGGAGGATTCTGCAAGCGACCCCCGACAAAACAGGCTGGGAAGGTTTTCGTGTACCTGGTGGGAGCAACTGACAGTGGTAGTTTTCTGTTCGCGAGTGTGATGCAGAGTCCATGGGGTTCCCATCCCCGCCGCTGGCTTATCTCGCCAGGGAGTGACTCATGGAAACGCTATTTCACTTTCCTTCTCCAGGAACGAGCTGGAGGTCCGCCGCCAGCCCAGCGGCAACCCTGGACCTTGGCCCACGATTGGAGGGGTCTGGGGCCCGCGCCTCATATGACATGCATAGGATTGCTGTCGGCCTAGAGCTTAGCGTTGATTTGGTCTTCCAGGAAAATCCACAGTTTCCCCGAAAAGGCACTTGAAATTTCTAAAAGCAAAGTTTACTCAAAGGGACCTTGTCCTTTCGATTCCTCGGGTTAAAGCTTAGAAAGCAAGAGAAATCAACTGTGTTGTTGTTGTTGGTTGGTTGTTTTTTCTAAGAAGCTTAGAAAAAAACAGATGAACTTTTTTTTCCCCTAGAAGCTTAGGGGGAAAAAAGAGATAAGCTGATTATTTATTTATTTATTTGCATTTGGAATTTGAATTGTGTTAAAAGAAAAAAAATTTTTTTCTGGCCTCACCGATGCTGATGGGGAACCATACACGCTGCCTGCAATCAAATCCCCTGTCTCCGTCCCCAGATTCTTGTCAATATTTCTGTATCTTGGTATCGACTTGTTAGGCCGTGTCCCCCAAGAAGCACTCGGTATATGTTGTTTGTGACGGGCCATAACTGGGGCTGGTGCTACCCCCAGCCCCCACCCCAACACAGGAAAGCAGGCGAAAAGCCCCGTGCCTGGATTTAAAGCGGCGATTTCGGGACTAGAGCCAAATTGGATTTTTCTGGCCTCTGACTCAGGTTGCCCGGTCGCCTCTGAAACGGAGCTTCATGGAGTTAATTGGAGGTTTTTTTGTTTTTGTTTTTTTTTTGGGTCACGCCCAGCGATGCACAGGGGTTACTCCTGGCTCTGCCCTCAGGGGACCCTAAGGGGTGCTGGGAATCGAACCTGGGTTGGCCGCGTGCAAGGCAAATGCCCTACCCGCTATGCTCCAGTCCCTAATTGGAGTTTCTAAAGGCAGAGTCCAGGGGCTCCATAAAGGGAAGCTAATGACTTAATTGGGCTCCTTCCCCTTTCACTAGAAAGGGGGGGAATTAACCCCTTCGCTTCCACTACCTCAACACATCAGGTCGTTTTGATCTCTGGGTTGAACCCTTGGCAGACGGCATGTAAAAAGACGTGATGTGCTAGGCTCATTGCAAATTGACTTTTGTGTTGCTTTGGTTTGTTGGGGGAGGGGGGCCACACCCGGCGACGCTCAGGGCTGACTTCTGACTCTACGCTTAGGACTCACTCCTGGGGGGTTGAGGGGGGTAGCGGGAATTGAACCCAGGTCGGCTGCACGCAAAGTAAGCACTTAGCTGCTGTGCTCTCTGCAGCCTCGCCCCAGGTCCACTTTGAATGCCACAGTGCGCCATTCTGGCTTCCCCATTCCAGAAACTTCCAAGCCCTGCCGGCCGTCGGGCAGCCTTTCCTGCGCTATCTGTACTTTGTAAGACCGCGGGGCACCAGCTCTGAAACCCCCAGTGCCCGCCCCCCTCTGGGGTGTTATTTTTGTCCCTAAAACCAAGGCCAGAGGTGGCAGGGCGCATGTCTTGCATGGACAAGACCTGGGTTTCACTGCGCCCCCCTGCCAAAGAAAGAGAAAAAAATCAAATTATGAAAATAATAGTAGCCTGGAGGAAGTGCCTTTTGTCGTACCGGAAGGACTCGAGATGTCCAGTCCCTAAACTGCAACTCCCAGAAGGAACCAGGGCGGGGCCTTTCGGGTTCAAGTTTTGTGAGACGGTTTCCAATGCACGGGAACTTGGGGCGCCAATAAAACTGGGGATCTGACAGCGGGTGCGAGCTAGAAGTCCAGTTTTCAAGCCCGAAGACCAGGGGTCTGGGCTGCTCACGGATTACTCGGGCTTGGGGAGAACGCGCTCTTGGCCGCTGTCTGTCGACCATCAAGAATAGCTTGCTGGGTTTTGTTTTAATCTGAAACTAGGAGGACTAGAGCCATAGCACAGCGGGGAGGGCGCTGGCCTGGCACGTGGCCGACCCGGGTTCGATTCCCGGCATCCCCTAGGGTCCCCCGAGCACCGCCAGGAGTGGTTCTTAAGTGCATGCGCCAGGAGGAACCCCTGAGCATCGCTGGGGTTGGCCCCCAAAAGCAAAAAGAAAATCTGCAGCTAGGGACGCAGGGACAGTCCAGCGGGGAGGGCGCTCAGGAGTGATTCCTGAGCACAGAGCCAGGAGCATCACTGGGTGTGGCCCCAAGGCTAAATCGAAACTTGGTGGAGTGTGCACTTTGGACTTGGGACGTGGAAGCAAGGTGGCCTGAAATACGCCCATAAATCTCTCGGCTCTTGTTCTCGCTGTGGGCTGCCAGCCAAGCCCGACATCACCTGTGCCCACAGTTCCAGCCCGAGGACCCTGCAGCTGTTCCTGCCTCGGTCTGCTTCCCCCCGGGTTTATCTGTCCCTTGGTGGGGACAGCGTGTGCACGCGGGCATCTGTCCGTGATGTACAATTGTGCAGAAGAGAAGCGCCTGCCTTCTCCCCCTGGCATTCAGGGTGGCCAATTTAAAAGTAGTTCCTCACAAAACAGACTGGAGACTCTTCCCCACCCCCGGTGCTTAGTTTTCATTTTTTCATTTTTTTGTTTTATTTTGGGGAGGAGTCCACACCCGACAGCGCTTGGGGATTACTTCAGCTCGGCACTCAGGAATCTCCTGGCAGTACTTGAGGGACTCTATGGGATGCCGGGATCAAATCCGGGTCGTCCCCAGGAGTACGTATTTTTAGACTTATTTTCCCAAAGATTTATTTTGGGTGAGGTGAGCTCAGAAAGAAGAGGGACTCTGTGGTTACACTTAATTTCCCATCATCTCCCTTCAGAACTAGTTGCTGTGACAGAAAACCCTTAAGATTCCTACCCGGTATGAAACTGGCCAAAGATACTGATCAGAACCCAGAATTTTGAAGGATAGAACACTCCAGGGAAGGAAATAGTATTTGTTTGCTAACCGCTGGCAATTACTCTCTGCACTCAGGAATCACTCCTGGTGGTGCTGGGGGACCAGACGGGATGCCGGGAATCGAACCGGGGTCTGCCACGTGCAAGTGAACGCCTGCCCTCTGTCCCATCACTTCGGCCCCCTCCCCCTTAATTTTTGGACCTTCCCGAATTTCCTGTGATCTCTTTTTAATATTCATCATAAGTCCTTGCCCTGAAATACACAGTCTCGGTCTGAATTTCCCGAAGAAGACCAATCCAGTTCTTCTCTGTGCCCCTAATGCTTAGCTTTGGGCCTTAGAGTATATGTGATGATGGTCTTCACAGTCATTTAAATCATTGTTTCCTCGTCATTAGAATAATGGTGATTTGGGTTTTGTTGTTGTTGTTATTTTTGCAGCATTTCTCATAATTGTATATTTGCCTCAGATCACCAAAAACTTCATCACAAAATCACCCAGAATTTCTCTTAAGGCTCAGCATTGCCTGTTTGACCTCTGATCACCCAAAATTAAGCTCCTTTGCTTTGACATCAGCATACTGCGTGTTATCTGTAACTGGAGCCCCTGAGAAGCCCGACCCAGGGCTAGAGAGACAGGTTGCAGCTTCTTCCTTTTAGAAACTGCGATCTGGGGCCCGACAGATAACAGTGGGGAGGCCTTGCACCCTGTACTCCCCCTTGCCCAGGAGGGATGAGCACTGAGCACCGGCGGGGGGCGCGTAGCTTTCGTGAAGGAGAGATCGATGAAATTCCAAGGCATCCAGGCCACCCGGAAGTGGGAAATAGCTCTGATCCCCCCCCCCCGCCCCCCCCCCCAGTTCACTCACACAGAATCGAAACTGCTTTGCAGGCGGTTTGTGAAAGGGCCTTTAAGCATCTCTGTGCCCCAGCCAAGCCTGAGTCGCCCGGCTCCCTCCGGGCCACCCGGGTGTTGGCGTCCAGGCTTGGATGCACCCCCACTTGGCTGGCCCTGCCTGAGTAATAAATCACCCCGTGAGCTCAGACTGTGGGTGGCTGCAGCCTCTCCAGAGCCCTGAGCAGTAGCCGGGAGGTGGAGAGAGTTAGGGTTCAAAGGGGCACTCGGGGCCGGAGTGATAGCACAGCGGGGAGGGCGTTTGCCTGGCACGCGGCCGACCTAGGTTCAATCCCCGGCATCCCATATGGTCCCCCAAGCACCGCCAGGAATAACCCCTGAGCATCGCTGAGTGTGACCCAAAAAGAAAAAAAACAAAGGGGCACTCAGCCCCTCGCTGCTGGGGGGGTGCAGGTTCATCAACTGACCTGGCCAGGCATGGCTCCGGGCAGTGGCCCCCTTGGAGGGCGAGTTTTTTGCACCCCTCCCCGGCTCCCTGTGAAGGAACAGCACCCCTGCACAAACCAGCCTGGCCTCTGTCCCCAGGAATTTCCCTGGCCATGCCCATGCTAAGCGGGGCGAGTCCTCGGGGTGCTTTGGGGACCATTGGGTGCCGGACTCACTGGGCATGCACTCAGCCCCTCGGCTTATTCTGTAAAGGGAAGATGCTTTAAATTTTTTTTTTTTTGCTTGAGGGGATGAGAGGTCAGGGGCTGGGCTTAGCTGTTAACATTATTCACTTAGACTATTCACTTATGGCCAGAGCAGTAGTACAGCTGGTCGGTTACCTTGCACCTGGCTAACCCGGGTTCGATTCCCGGCATCCCACAGGGTCCCCTGAGCACCGCCAAAGAAAATCCAAGCCAAACCAAAAAAAACGGCATCTTACGCATCTTGTTATTTCTGTGGTGCAAAGAAGCAGAACAAGAGAAATCTTCCCCCCTCACTTAAAAAGCGAATTTTATAAAAATTGATGTTTATGCATCTAAAGTGAAGCCTTTTGTAGTTCCCGAAGAAGCGTAAGAATAAACCCCGACAGACCAGCCCACAGTGCCGTAGGGGTGGGCCCTGGCCTGGCACGCAGCGTCAGGTTCAATTCCTGCCACTCCGTCCGGGCCCCCTGGCCTCAGAGACAGAAGTAGGCCCTGAGCACAGCTGGGGGGAGCCCCAAAATCTACCCCCAAAAGAAGAAAAGCTGTGGAGCCAGAGAGGTAGCACAGCAGGGAGGGCATTTGCCTTGCATGCGGCCGACCCAGGTTCGATCCCCGGCCTCACATGTGGTCCCCTGAGCACCGCTAGGAGTGACCCCCGAGCATCACCGGCTGTGACCCCAAAACAGAAAGGAAACGGTGCCGTGTCTGAAGCCTTGTCGTCCGCAGGTGTCCGCTGCCTTCCCGCCCGCCGCCACCAGCTGCCACCGCATCCGGGTCCCGAGCGAACGTCCGTCTAGAAGAACCACCGGAGGCCTTGGGACTTGGGTACGTGCATTAACAGCGGCCAAGCGCGCCAGCGCCAGCGCAGGACACCCAGAAGGCGCCACCGGCTGCTGCCACCAGACCCCGGGCGTCACGTAGCCTGAGAGGGCCCGTGTCCTGCGCCGCGGGGCTGTAGGCGGTGGCAGAGACTTGAGCGGCCACTGAGTGAGACGCGGCCCCGCGGGGGTCGTGAAGATCCGAGGCAGAGGGACCGCAGCAGAGTCATGTCGGGACTGGGGCGTCGCTAAGGCCCGCCCTGCCGCGGGCCCCTCCGAGTCGCTCTGTCACGGTCCCCACTGCCTTGTCGCTCTCTGTGTGTGTGTGCGCGCGCGCCCCCGCCGGCCCGATGTTCTCCGATAACTCCCACTGCCCCGACTGCGGCCAGCAGTGGTTCCCGAGCCTCGAGCTGGGCCACTGGCTGTACCAGACGGAGCTGGTGGAGAACGAGTGTTACCAGGTCTTCCTCGACCGCATTAACCGGGCCGACTACTGCCCCGAGTGCTACCCCGACAACCCCGCCAACCGCAGCCTGGTCCTCCCGTGGTCCTTCCCCCTGGAATGGGCGCCCCAGAACCTCACCAGGTGGACCTTTGAGAAGGCCTGCCACCCCTTCCTGCTGGGGCCCCCCCTGGTGCGGAAACGCATCCACGACTCCAGGCTGGCCGGGCTCAACCCCGCGCTGCAGCTGGTCTTGACCAGGACGGACAAAACCTTGAACAAAAAGTTGGGCCAGAGCAAATGAGTCTGTGCGCGACCGGTCCCGGCCCCGGAGCCGTCTCGGGGCTGGGGGCAGCTGGGGAGACGGTTCCTGGCGGGAGGAAGGCCTGTCCGCGCACGTGCGGGGACTGTCCCCATGTGGGTGGCACAGCTCGGCTCGGATGAGCGGATCCCAGCCGGGCTGCGCCCCACCCACCCCCCCCCCCCCCAGAACCGTTAAGCGTTTGCCTGCCTAAAAAGCCCCGCAACCCGATTGGCACACTGGCAAGGCGGTCCCAGCAGAGTCCCCTCCCGGGTGCTTCGTCTTGACAACGGTCTCTCTGGCCCCTGACTCTGATGGGGAAGCATCCTTATAATAGCTGGCTTCTAGGTTATTCCAGCAAACAGATGACTTTGTGGGGCCAGAGAAATCGGACGGGGATTAAAACCCTTGCCTGGCACGTGACCAACCCCGGGTTGGTCCCCGGCAGCGCATAGGACCCCCCAAGCTCTGCCCGGTGTGGCCCAAACTCTTAAGTCCCCAAATAATAACACTGTTAGAAATTCTCCCTTTGGGGCTGGAGCGATAGTACAGAAAGAAGGGGGTTTGCCTGGTGTGTGGCCAACCTGGTTTCCATCCCCGGCATCCCAGAGGGTCCCCAGAAGCACCCAGGAATAACTCCTGAGCATTGCTGGGTGTGACCCAAAAACCAAAAAAAATAAAAAAGAAAAAATTCTCCTTCCTTTATACATTAGTGATAATGATACGTATATTAATGTATGTATAATTTTCCCCCCTGTAACGTTTAATCTCATCGGCTCTGGCCCATTCTCAGTGTGGCCGTGACATTCTTGCGAACTGGTCCCCGTCCGAGAATCGGCATTTTGTCCGTTGGCACCCCAGAGGTGCCACCAGAACCCGCAGGATGGCTGCCAACCCGACTTCTGGGACTCCCGGAGCCAACAGCTTCCCTGAGAACCTCAGCGGGTCCCCGTGCTGGGCTCTGCATGTAAGATGCAGCTCTAGGGGGCGACTAACGCCTTCCCCAAAACCCAGCCTGTCCCCCGTTTCTGAGAATCCCGGAAGGAGACGCAGGCCTGAGAAGCAGGAAGTGTTGGCAGCTCACTGGCC
Source organism: Sorex fumeus (assembly GCF_029834395.1). Classification (NCBI taxonomy): domain Eukaryota; kingdom Metazoa; phylum Chordata; class Mammalia; order Eulipotyphla; family Soricidae; genus Sorex; species Sorex fumeus. The sequence continues at coordinate 851,081 of NW_026606218.1, read as the reverse complement.
GGTTTTCAGTCCCAAGTTGTTATCAAAGCCCCAGATCTTTCTGCCCTTCCCCCCCTTCCTCCCGGGATCCAGTTTCCCTGCTGACCCCCGTGTGGCTTATGGCTTTCTCTGCAGTTCTTCCATGCAAAAAGCTCAAAGTGGAGGGCAGGGGGCTTTTCTTTCGACGCCGTCCTTGGCCCGCGCTGGGAGCGGGGTGGAAGACCCCCAAGCACGCCTCCGATTGCTTCCAGCGTCTTGTTAGAAAGTCCGGTGCAGGGAGGATGCTGGGTGACCTGGCAGAGGTGAGGCGCGGGGAGCCACTGGCCGGTGTGTCACCCGTCCACGCCTGCCCCGTGCTGTGGCCCCTCGGCCGCTTGTTCCCCTGCGCCCACCCCGTGTCTCACGCTGTTGTAATTGCTCAATAAACGGTGTGCACTGCAGACTTGCCTAAGACCCCTCAGTGTTCTCGCGAGCGCCCAGCAATGCACTGCGTCCGTTGTCAGACAAGTGGGGGAAAACGCCCATTGGTGGTGCGGCGTGGGGATTCCACGGCGTCAGCACCTGCAGAAGCCTCAGAGCCGTCACCCCCTAGAGGAGAGGGGGGTTCTGATCCCCCCCAGACCAGCCTCTCATCGCTCCTTTGAGTGAAGGAGAGCTTTGGTGTTTCCCTGGCAGGGCTTGGCGAACAGTGCATATGCCTGGCTCTCTAGAAAGGTTGATGCTTTGGGGCTTGTTTCATAAGGTTGCGCTGGGGACCCAGGAATCTGCATTCTATAAATAGTCCCGTAGATGATTCTCGTTTCGAATCTCAAGGGCCAGAGTGATAGCACAGCGTGGAGGACATTTTCCTTGCATGTGGCCGGCCCAGGTTCAATCCCCAGCATCCCATAAGGTCCCCTGAGCACCGCCAGGAGTGATTCCTGAGTGTGGAGCCAGGAACTCTGAGCATCGCCGGGTGGGACCCAGAAAGAAAAAAAGTCATATAGAGACTCTAGCTTGAGAACCCCAAAGTCTGGTTATAGGACAGAAAGGTACAGGTGGTGACAATGACCAGGCCTTGCTATTGACGTCAGACTTCGCTTGTGCCGCTGTTTCCAGATAACTTGCCTTTCTCTCGTTTATTCCAATATTCAGGACTAATGAATTCTAGTTCTAATGCTCCTCCCAGACAGTTCTGTTCAGTGTTCCCATTTAAATCATCCTGAGCCCACGGGGAGGGCGTTGGCCTGGAACACAGCCAACCCGGGTTCAATCCCCGGCACCCCACATTGGCCCGCTGAGCCCCGCCAGGAGTGATGCCTGAGCACAGAGCCAGGAGCCAGCCCTGAGTACCGCCAGATGTGGCCCCAACATAGATGAACGATGGACGTGACCTCTGGGCCAAATAAAGGAATAAAACCCACTCGTTTTTCATGTTACTTGTAGGAAGGTACTTGGGAGCTGTCGAGGTAAGACTTCTGCATTACACTCCTGTGTTTGATTCCAGCACCTCAAAAAGGCAGGAGATGGGAGTAGAGGGGCCGCTTTGCCTTCAGGTGGGTTAACTCCTTGCCTGCTGTCGGCCAGCACCCAGCAGTCACATCGTGTTCATCCCACGGATCAAGGATGCGCTCCTCCGCCCAGCCCTGGACCGTAGGAGCACAGGCAGCCAGCGGGACTGGGTTACCCCAACCCACCCTGTCGTCCTCGGTACAAATAACCAGCTTCAAGGCCCCAAGGCTTGTTCTTAATCCTCACCACGAGTGATCTGGAGGTCTGGAGGGTGGGCGGCTGTTGGGCCCGTGGGGACACACTGCTTTGGGAGACTAGACCGGAAGGGCTTCTCGTTCAGCGGCCTGTCGGCGGGGCCGTTCCTCAGAGGACTTTGCTGTTTCTCTCCGGAGGGAGCGAGAACAGATGAAATCATGCCGGGCTGGCTGAGAAGGAAAAGGCCCACGGGACCTCACCTGGCAGGCCCAGAAGGAAAACCGTTTCTTGGCACCGCAACCCACAGTTCCACGGGGTCCCACCTGCCCCGTTTTGTCCGTCTTTAGACCTTGGGGTCCCTAGAACCCGGGGATGCAGTTGCGACCCATGCACTGCAGAGGGAGACAGACTGGCTCTGTTATCTGGACCTCTATCCAGTGACACTGGGGTGCCCCAACTTGCCTCCGGCTTGGTAACACTGAAAGTTAGGTGCAGGGCGACACAGCACAGGTCAGAGCTACAGGCCAGGGAGTGTCTGAGAAGGATTCGAGGTTTGTCAGGGAGAGCCAAACCTTCCCCGAAAGCACAGTGCCCCTCGGCTGGGCCTTTGGAGTCGGTGTTAGCCTAAGTGGCCCGACGTGATGAATGACTTCAGTCTCGCTTAGGAAAAGGGGCGTGTCGACAGCACGGAAATCTGTAACGTTGGGAGGCCAGTGGGTGCCCTGGGAGGAGCCACCCAGCCCAGATGTCTGGAGACTCGCGTCAAGCTCAGACTCGGAGGCACAGCACTAGCACAGCTGCTGACCTGAGTTCGATCCCAGGCATCCCGTATCCCGGAGTACCGCCAGGAGTAATTCCTGAGCGCAGAGCCTGAGTATCTCCAGGGGCACCCCAAAACAAAGCAAAAACCCAGACTCGGCGCTCCAAAATAGGTTTGCTATCAGCTGTGTGGCATCTTGGTTCCAAGTCTGCAGGGCACACAGCCGGCAGAGTTCAAATCCTAACGCCTGGTGCCCTGGTGTATTCCTGGGCAAGATTCTCACCCTCTCTCTGCACCCACTTTTCCTCATGTATATGGTGGGAAGGACCAGGCGCCTCCCTAAGACTGAGGGTTATGGACTGGAGGGGAGGGTACTTCCTTTGCACACAACCCACCCCGACTCGAACTCCAGCGTCCCATATGGTACGCAGAGCACTGCCAGGAGTGATCCCTGAGCACAGAGCAAGGAGTAACTCCTGAGCATCGCCAAGGTGTGGTCCCAGCACAAAACAAGGCGCTTAATAAAGGCTCACAGCTGCGTCTGTTTCCTTGCGTCTCCCCAGCGGGACGGTGCTTTGAGGGCCACCAGAGCAACCCCCTTTGCTCTCAGGAACCTAAAAGATGACGTCGGGCACAAAATAATAAGTGTGGGACGCTTTTAAGCAGACAAAGCGTCGGTTGGGTCTGACGACCGTGCACTGGTCATAATAGTTGCATCTGGCCCACCATGCAGTGACAAACAAATCATCAAGGGACTCGGCAGGGCCTTGTCCCAGCTGAGGCCCCTGACCTTCAGGCTGGTTCTTGAATTGGCATCTGAGGGCAGATTCCAGCCCTTCTTGCTCCTTGCCTCCCTGCCGGGGTTCATGTCCGGCTCTTCCTGGTCTCTGGAGACTTCAGAACTGTCAGGGTGAGGATGCAGTGAAGGTTGGGACTCAACAAGCCTCGTTTTTGTCCATATGGAGGGGAGATGGTGGTCGACAAAGACCTTGGACCAAAATTCAGGGCAAGCCTGGTGTTTTGGTAGAAGCCGACTTAGGACCATTTTCAGAAATTAAGACTCTCGAGCCTTGATCCCAAGAGCAGGAGCGAGGGCCAGAGCGACAGTACAACGGGGAGGGCGTTACCTTGCACGCGGTCGACCTGGGTTCGATCTCTGGCATCCCATAGGGTCCACCAAGCACCGCCAGGAGTGATTCCTGAGTGCAGAGCCAGGAGTCAGCCCTGAGTATCACCGGGTGGGACCCAAAAAGCAAAAAAAAATAAAGGAGGGAGTACAGGGGTGCAGACACCACATGGGGGTCTCCTAAACGCTGCCAGGACTGGACTGGGCACTGGGCTGCAAGTGAGTGTGTCCACTGCCCACCCAACAAAATGCCCCAAGTCAGCAAGCAGCGCTGGCCTGTGTGCCCAGGTGTAAGGCCCTCGAGCACACACCTGTTCTTTCTCGAAGCTTCTATGCGTCAAGGTGAGTCCCCACCTGCCACCTGCCCCGTTCTGCTATTTCCCCCTCCCCCCAACCCCTCTGTACAGGGCAAGCGCCAAACGGAAGGTGAAGAGTCTATTTTCACGTCACAGATCTTTATGGGTTGGAGGTGGTGGGGGCTGGGTTGGAAGACTCCTTAAGCAGTGCTCAGGGGCTATTCTTGAGCCAGTTGGGTTGGGGCAGGTCAGCCTCAGTCCACGGATGCAGTGTTGCTTGGTTCCTCTGCCGGGGCTCACTGCGAGCACCCCTGGTGGAAATTAGGGACCCCAAGACTTCCGGCACCCACCACATGCCCGAACCCCGGGCCCTTAGGGTTGATGACATCGGCCCATCCTTTAAGCCCTCATGTTCATTTTAAGTCTTTTTCTATGCAGAGCGATAACACAGCGGGGATGGTGTTTGTCTTGCACGCAGCCGACCCGGGTTCGATCCCCAGCATCCCATAGGGTCCCCCGAGCACTGCCAGGAGCTGAGTGCAGAGCCAGGGGTAAACCCTGAGCATCGCCGGGTGTGGCCTAAAAGAACGAAACCCCTTTTTCCTTGTGTGCAAAGAATGCAGTGTAATAATTTTTAAAAGGCCAAAGTTTCTGAACATCACAGCTCAGTGCCCAGGGCACAGATAGCCTGGCTCCCTCACTCCCCCCTCCCTGCACCGCACCCCCCCACCCCCACCCCCTACAGAGCTTGGGGTTCTGTTTCCTGGAAGCAGTGACCATGCTGTGGGACTCCAGTTCTATCAGCGTCCCAGAGCGTGAAACGCACCAGGGTATCACCCAGTGGGAGGAGATAGAACAGAAAGTTCTGGAAATCCAACCCTGAGTGACCTGAGGCATAGGACCAATTGGTGTCCCTTTTACTTTGTGTTTTGTGTCTCCGGGATGGAGCAGTAGTACAGCGGTAGGGCGTTTGCCTTGCACACAGCCAACCTGGCCGAGCCGGGTTCGATTCCTCCGCCCCTCTCGGAGAGCCAGGCAAGCTACCGAAAGTATCTCGCTCGCATGGCAAAGCCTGGCAAGCTACCCATGACGTATTCGTTAATGCCAAACACAGTAACAAGTCTCAAAGTGGAGACTTAAGCAAATCTGTGAACAATGGGAGGACAGTGTCTCCGGGAATTGTACCCTCCCCAGCCCCCTTTAGAATGAAGTGAGGTCCCCATCCTCACACAAGAAGACTTCCTGCTTAAACCAGTTTGCAGCCCTCAAGGCAGTTCCCGCCAGAGGCAGCAATTGTCCCAAAGCGAGAGCAGCTCCCTCTGCCCAGGGCTCTGTGAGCCCCCCATCACCTGAATGCACAGTGTCCTCTCAGGCCTGTGATTTCCTGCAAACGGGCAGAAGGCCAGATGTGTTTGGGGGATTTTTGTGGTTTTAAACCCCGGTCCAGTGGCCTTACCCACAGTACTAGCGCTCTGGTCGCAGGACAGAAAGTTCCAGAACCTCTGATATTGCCACTCAACCAGATCATCAAACACTTGACAAAACCCTTTCCTGGCTGGTTCTATCCAATCCTCGCCGCCCACTTCATCATTTTCCCAGACACGGTTTAGTAGCTTTGGGTGACTGTTATTTTGACTCTTCCCCCAAATAAGATTGAATTATAAAACCAAATTTAATTTTTCTTTCTGGGTCGCACCCGGCGATGCTCAGGGCTGACTCCTGGCTCGGCACTCAGGAATCGCTCCTGGCAGTGCTTGGGGGACCCTAGGGGATGCCGGGGATCGAACTCAAACTGGCTGCATGCAAGGCAAACGCCCTCCCCGCTGTGCTATCGCTCCAGCCCCTCGTCTTAATTCTTTTTAAGGAATTTTATTTTCTGTTTGGGGGCCACACCCAGCAATGCTCAGGGTTTACACCTGACTCTGCACTCAGGAATCTCTCCTGGCAGTGCTCAGCAACCCTATGGGATGTCGGGGATCGAACCTGGGTTGCCTGCATGCAAGGCAAGTCTTAGACCCTCCGCATGCTCTCTGACCTCCCGAAAAAAAATATTATTTATAAATTGCTGGTGCTTTTATAAAAAGAGCGTGTCTAGAGACGGTAACCTTTGTCTTCTACAACGAAATTTTAGTCCAGCAGGGCGGGCATTTGCGTTGCACGTGACCGACCCGGGTTCGATCCCCAGCATCCCCTAGGGTCCCCCGAGCACCTCCAAGAGTGATTCCTGAGTGCAGAGCCAGGAGTCAGCCCTGAGCATCACCAGGTGGGACCCATAAAACAAACCAACAAAAAGTGAGGGCAGAAACGGGGGTGATGACCTGGGTACAGCTTCCATTTCCGCTGAGAATCGCACTTATTCCTATCCTTGGGGGCTCTGGGGTTCTCTCCATCCCTCACCCTGGCACCTGGGGAGAGGGGGCAGGTCACAGCACCTGTGTCAAGGTCACGCTCTCTCTCGGATGTGGAACAGGCTCCCCCGCTGAAGCCCAAGGACCGGTTTTGGGTTTTCTCTTTAGTCCAGCGTCAGAGGGGTTCAGCTGGCTGGCATCACCGACGAAGCGGAAACGGGGCACTTCCCGCCTGGTGCCGAGAACGGAAAGTCATTTCACGTTTCTCCCTTTCATTCCAGCCACCGTTAGCATCTTGGCGCTGGGTCCGCGGGGAGCATGACTATATTGGGACAGGGGCCCTGAAGACAGCAAGATCTAAGCGAGCACTAAACTCAGAGCAGCCCGAAGAGCTAGCAGCCCACAGCCATGGCCGGCAGAGAAGGACTTAGGGGACACCCGGAGGGTAAGACCAGCCTGCCACCAGCTTTGCACCCGAGGCTGGGAGATACCGTATTTCACTGCGTGACTGCCACCGATTTGATGCCAAATTATTTTGCCCCCAAAAGTGGGGTGCACCCATTCCGTGAAGCTTAAAAAATAATATTGCAAAAAAAAATTATAATAATACTATTGCAGGTATTACTGAAAACAGACACCCAGATGGTTGACGGTTACTTGGTGAAATATGGTAAAAAACTAACCGCTTCCATTGGCTCTATTTTACTTCTTCATACTTGCCACATCTTATGCAGTGCCAGCCCTAGTCATAAAGAAATGGAATCCTGGAGGCCGGAGCAATAGCACAGTGGGAGGGCGTTTGCCTTGCACATGGCCAACCTGGGTCCAATTCCCAGCATCCCATAGGGTCCCCCAAGCACCACCAGGAGTGATTCCTGAGTGCAGAGCCAGGAGTAGACCCCTAAGCATCACTGAGTGTGATCCAAAAAAAAAAAAGAAATCCTTCCAGACTTTGATGTAGGAACCTTTAGCTTGTAACTCTACAGTGCATCTTTCAAACTTGGGCAGGAAACACAGTTTAGTTACTTTTTTTTTATGCCAGTAAAAGAGACGTGCTATATACTTAGAGAGGATCTTCTAATGACAGGAGAGATGAAATTTAAATTGTTCATCCCGGGGCTGGAGAGATTGGACAGCGAGGAAAGTGCTGGCCTTGCACACAGCTGACCCGGGTTCGATCCCCGGCATGCCAGAGGTTCTCCCAAGCACCACCAGGAGTGATCCCTGAGTGCAGAGCCAGGAGTCAGTCCTGAGCATAACGGGGTGTGCCCTCCCCCCACCCCGTGCCACAAATAATAATAAATTCTTCATCGTGAGGATATGACTTAGCAATAAAGCCCTCTCCTTCCTCACCTGAGGCCCTGGGTTTCTTTCCCAGTACCCCAACAAATAAATATTTAAAATACCGTTTATGGGAGCTGGAGCAATAGCACAGCGGGTAGGGCGTTTGACTTGCACGCGGCCAACCCGGGTTCAATTCCCAGCATCCCATAGGGTCCCCTGAGCACCACCAGGGGTAATTCCTGTGTGCAGAGCCAGGAGTAACCCTGTGCATTGCCGGGTGTGACCCAAAAAGCAAAATAAATAAATAAATAAATAAAAATAAAATAAAATATCATTTATGGGCCAGAGAGATACTACAGCATGTATGACGTTTGCCTTGCACACGGCTGACCTGGGTTCGATCCCCGACATCCCATAGGGTCCTCTAAGCACCGCCAGGAGTAATTCCTGAGTGTAGAGTCAGGAGGAACCCCTGAGCATCGCCGGGTATGACCAAACCAAACAAAACAAAACAAAAAAACCCAAAAAACTATGTCTTGCAGAAGGCCCGGGTTCTGTCCCTAACTGTTTCCTGAGCACTTGTGGGAGCAGCCCCCAAAACCAGCCTTGTGTGACTCCCAAACCAGTACACCTATATGTATCTATTATGTAACATACATACTTTAGGATTTTTTGTTTTTGTTTTTGTTTTGCTTTTTGCTATCGCTCCAGCCCCTAGGATGTCTTTTAAATGCACCAAAGTAAAACAATACAACAAAATCCTGAGTGCTTAGAACCTGCCTTGCCTGTCCCTCCAGAATGCTGATTTTCCTGTTGGCCTCAGCCCAGAAATGCAGATCTGATCTATCAGTCTATTTGTAAATTCTGTATTTCTTTCTAAGTTCAATTATTCTTTTTTTTTCATAGTTACAAAGCTGTTTGTGATTGGGTTTCAGACATATAATGTTCCAACACCTATCCCTTCACCAGTTTGTAAATTCTTTTTTCTTTTTATTTGGACCCCACCTAGTGATGCTCAGAGTTTACTCCTGGTGGTGCTCGGGAGACCCTATGGGACGCTGGGTCGGTCATGTGCAAGGCAAATGCCCTCCCGCTGTGCTATCGCTCCGGCCCCCAATTTGTAAATTTTTTAGTTGAGTTATCTCTCTCTCTCTCTCTCTCTCTCTCTCTCTCTCTCTCTCTCGGTTGTGGGGAGCACATACTGGGCAGTGTCTGAAGCCACCATTTAGTCCTGGGGTGCTTGGAGACAGGCAGTTTTGGGGATCCAACCCAGGACTGTCCAACTGCAGGCCCTGTCTCTGCACTGAGATGCATCTCTAGCCTCTCCTGGACGTCTCTTAAAGATAATGGTGCGGGGGAGGGGAACTGCATCTGAAACCGATGGCGGCTCCTTCATCCTCTCACCTTCTGGCATTTGCCTTGCATGTTGCCGACCCAGGTTCGATCCCCGGCACCCCTTATTGTGCTCCAGGCCCTGCTAGGAGTGATCCCTGAGGCTGAGCCAGGACTCAGGCCTGAGCATCACCAGGTGTGGCCCTAAAACAGAACAAACACAACCAGGGCTGGAAAGATAGTCCAGGGCGAACTGAGTCGGCCCTGCGCATCGGTCTACTCAGCGCTGTCTCATACGGCCCTGAGCATCGCCTGGTGCACCCTGGGGCCCTGCTATATTCTTGGTGGCTATGTGATCCAGGCCACCACATCGCCTGGCAGCACCACGTCCTTGAACCCTGGCATGGACCACTACGAGGGGACTCCTGAGCACGCTTGGGAGAATTCCAGCAAAAGTAACGTAAAAATAGCATAGAATGAAAGTTGTCCAAGTAGAGCCAGGAGTGACCCACAAGCACAGGACGAGGGGGAAGCCCACACTGCCAGGAGTGGTCCAAAAACCAAACAACAAATATATACATATATATTATATACAAACACACATGTATACAACACAGTACCTTAAGCATATGTAAAGATGTGAGTCATTCCTTAGTATCAACTATCTGGCATGTATATTTTTCAGATTTACCTCATCAATATCTTTATATCCATTGGTTTGTTCAAAACCAGACCTAGGGGCCAGAGGGATAGCACAGCAGGGAGGGTGTTGGCCTTGCACACGGCTGACCCGGGTTCGATCCCCGGCATCCCATAGGGTCCCCCAAGCATCGCCAGGAGTGATTCCTGAGTGAAGAGCCAGGAGGAACCCCTGCGTATCACCGGCTATGACCCCAAAATACCAAAAAGAAAAAGATTAATTAAAAAAAAAAACGCGCTGGAGCGATAGCACAGCGGGGAGGGCATTTGCCTTGCACGCGGCCAACCCAGGTTCGATTCCCAGCATCCCATATGGTCCCCTGAGCACTGCCAAGGGTGATTCCTGAGCACAGAGCCAGGAGTAACCCCTGTGCATCGCTGGGTGTGACCCAAAAAAAGTAAAGTAAAGGCCCTCCCGTTGATCATCGATTTGCTCGCGCGGGCCCAGTAACGTCTCCATTGGAGACTTTGTTGTTACTGTGTCTGGCATATCGAATACGTCACGGGGAGCTTGCCAGGCCCTGCCGTGTGGGCGAGATACTCTCGGTAGCTCCGAGAGGGGCGGAGGAATCGAACTCGGGTCGGCCATGTTGGCTGCGTGCAAGGCAAACGCCCTACCGCTGTGCTATCACTCCAGCCTCAAAAAAAGCAAAAAAAAAAAAAAAAAACCAGACCTAGGGGCCTGGAGAGGTAGCACAGCAGCGAGGGCGCTTGCCTTGCTCACAGCTGATCCAGGTTTGAGCTCTGGCATCCCATAGGATCCCTCAAGCCCCGCCAGGAGTGAGCCCTAAGCACAGAGCCAGGTGTCAGCCCCGAGCATTGCCAGTTTGTGGCCCAAAACCAAAAAATAAGAAACGAAGATATATTTCACACAAGGAAAAGTTGATTTCCAACACAGTGTCAGCTGTGTTATTTCTTAGCTGTATCAATAAAAGAAATGGGAATTGTTTGGGGATATCTTGCGGGGGATGGTTGGCTTTTTTGGTCCCACCCGGTGATGCTCAGGGCTGATTCCTGGCTCTGCACTCGGGAATTACTCCTGGCGGTGCTCGGGGGACCCTATGAGATGCCGGGAATCGAACCCGGGTCAGCCACGTGCCAGGCCAACGTCCTCCCTGCTGTGCTATCGCTCCAGCCCAAAGGGTTAAGATTTTTAAAATCACCTGTAGGGGTAGTCAAGATATGCCCCCCCAAATACACGATTTACTACCAGTCAGAAGACCTTTAAAACTACACCGATCTGGGTCAGAGCCATTGTACAGCGGGGAGCGCGTTTGCCTTGCATGTAGTCGACCGAAGTTCAATCCCCGGCATCCCATAGGGTCCCCCAAGCACCACCAGGCATGATTCCTGAGCGCAGAGCCACATAACCAGGAGTAAACCTTGAACATCGCCAGGTGTGACCAAAAAGCAAAAAACCGAAACAGAACAAAACAAAAAATACCACCAATCTGGGTTCATCATTTTTTTTTTCTTTTTGGGTCACACCCGGCGATGCACAGGAGTTCATGCACTCAGGAAATACTCCTGGTGGTGCTCGGGGGACCATATAGGATGCTGGGAATCGAACCTGGGTCGGCTGCGTGCAAGGCAAACGCCCTCCCCGCTGTGCTATTGCTCCAGTCCCTGGGTTCAGCTTTTCCAACGGTGATTTTTCTCTCCGTAGACTCCGAGGATTTGGAGAAAGAGTCAGCGACCCGCCCAATGGCCCAGGAGGCCCCAGCCCCCGCCAGCACCGGGGAAGCAGCTCAGCTGGGGGACCCCAACTCTGATCCCCACCTGGGCCACGTGGAAGTGGAGGAAATAGGCCCCGCGAGTGTAGATCCAGAGATCGGGTCAGAAGGTCCGACCGGAACCAACGATGCAGAATCCCCAAAGGATGGCGAACCTCGAAGCACCTTAGAAAATCTGGGCCCGGAGCTGTCCAGGCAGGGGGAGGCTCCCCGTCCTCTCCATGACGAGGCAGGCCGGGTCGAGGGGCTGGAAGACCCCCAGGCCTGTCTCCGTGAAGAGGTCGGCTGGGCTGAGGGCCCCTCAGAGAGCAGCTGTGAAACATCCCCGAAGCAAGCAGGGGACCCCCCCGCAGAAGTGCCCGCCGCCCAGGAGTCCTGGGAGACAGTGAGGCAACGGCGGCTGCCACCGGTATCAGGTGAGAGAATGTTCCAGAATGCCAGAATGGCTGAGAAGAAAGTCAGGCCGGGGAGAGGCGGAGCATGAAGGCCGTTGGGCCTCTCCCGAGTCGCAGAGATTTGAGAACTCGACTTCCTTTTTTTATTTTCTTTTTGGGTCACACCCAGCTCCTGGCAGTGCTCAGGGGACCCTATGGGATGCCGGGGATCGAACCCAGGTCAGCCACAGGCAAGACAAACACCCTCCCCTGGCCCACTGCTGGACTCTATAAAAGGCTGTGGGGAGCGGGCAGCTCTCCCAGAATTTTATCATCATCATCTTTTATTTATTTATTTATTTATTTTGCTTTTTGGGTCACACCCGGCAATGCTCAGGGGTTACTCCTGGCTCTGCGCTCAGGAATTAACCTCTAGCGGTGCTCGGGGACCCTATGGGATGCAGGGAATCGAACCCGGGTCGGCTGCGTGCAAGGCAAACGTCCTACCCGCTGTGCTATCGCTCCTGCCCACCTGCGGGGTAGTCAAGAAAAATAATATTTGGGGACCTTGGATGCCCCAAAAATACACGGAATTACTAGCAGTCGGAAGCCCTTTAAAAATACACCAATCGGGGGCTGGAGAGATAGCACAGCGGAGAGGGCATTTGCCTTGCACACGGCCGACCCGGGTTCGATTTCCAGCATCCCATATGGTTCCCCTGAGCACTGCCAGGAGTGATTCCTGAATGCAGGGCCAGGTGTAACACCCCCCCCCCAAAAAAAATAGACCAATCTGGGTTCAGCTTTTCCAAGGGTGATTTTTCTCTCTATATAGACTCCGAGAGTGTAGACCCAGAGAACCGGTCAGAAGGTCCGGCCGGAATCAACGATGCAGAATCCCCAAAGGATCGCGAACCTCGAAGCACCTCAAAAAATCTGGGCCCGGAGCTGTCCAAGCCTGGGGAGGCTCCCCGTCCTCTCCATGACGAGGCAGGCCGGGCCGAGAGGCTGGAAGACCCCCAGGCCTTTCCCTCTGAAGAGGTCGGCAGGGCCGAGACAGCCCCCAAGCAAGTAGGGGACTCCCCCACAGAAGTGCCCGCTGCCCAGGAGTCCTGGGAGACAGTGAGGCATCGGCGGCTGCCACCGATATCAGGTGAGAGAATGTTCCAGAATGCCAACTGGCTGAGAAGAATGTCAGGCCAGGGAGAGGAGTGTGAAGGCCCTTGGGCCTCCCCAGGGTCGCAGAGATTTGAGAATTCGACTTTCTTTCTTTCTTTCTTTCTTTCTTTTTTTTTTATCGTATCTGTTTCTTTTATTTTATTATTATTTTTAAAAATTTCTATTAGTGAGACACCATGAGGTACAGTTGTAGACTTACAAATTTTTGTGCTTGGGTTTCAATTATACAGTGATCAAATACCCATCCCTCCACCGGTGCCCATTTCCCACCACCACGGGTCCCAGTATCCCTCCCACCCCCCATCCCCCCATCCCACCCTGCCTCTGTGGCAGGGCATTCCCTTCTGTTCTCTCTCTCCTTTTGGGTGTTGTGGTTTGCAAAAGAGGCATTGAGTGGCAATCCTCTTCAGTCTATAGTCTACTTTCAGCGTGCTTCTCCCATCCTGGGAGGATCCTCCCAACACCCTTTACTTGGTGCTCCCTTCTCTATCTGAGCTGCCTTTTCCCCTAGAGTGTGCGTCTGGCCTCCAAGTTATGGAATAAAATTCCTGGTACTAATCTCGGCCACTCTTGGGTGTTAGTCTCCTATTTTGTTACTTTATGTTCCCCAGATGAATGCAATCTTTCTATGTCTATCCCTTTCTTTCTGAGTCATTTCACTTAATACGATACTTTTCATGTAGTACCACTTGTATGTAAATTTCATGACTTCATCTTTTCTAACAGCTGCATAGTACTCCATTGTGTGGATGTACCAAAGTTTCTTTAACCAGTCATCTGTTCTCGGGCACTCAGGTTTTTTCCAGATTCTGGCTAGAGAATTCGACTTTCTTAACTCTGACGCTGCAAGGTAAATGCCCTCCCCGCTGTGCTATCGCTCAAGCCCCGCCTCACAGTTCTATCAGAGAAAATTCTCCAGTGCAGGGAAGACCTCCAATGAGAGACAGACACGTTCTCACATCTAAATATAACAATCTGTTTGATTTTTATCCCCACCAGAAGCTGAAGGTCAGCGCCAAGAGCCACAGCGACTGGAAGAAAAGAGAGAATCCGGCCAGGACACTGTGAGGAAGAGCAGTCCCAAGGGTATTTTGAGCTGGGGTGAGAACCAGAAGGGTTTTCCTACCATGTGGATTTACGCTCAGAAGCCCACAGAGAACAGAGCGAGTAGACTAGCTTTGGTTTTTGTTGGTTTCGGGGTCACACCCGTCAGTGCTCAGGGCTGACTCCCAGCTCTGCACTCAGGGCTCACTCCTGCCGGTGCTTGGGGGACTCTATGGGATGCTGGGGCTCGAACCCTAGTCAGCCACGTGCAAGGCAAATTCCCTCCCCACTGTGCTATCACTCTGGCCCTGACTTAAGTATTTTTGACTTGGTATTCATATCATTTTTTTGTTTTGTTTTTGGGTCACACCTGGCAATGCACAGGGGTTACTCCTGGCTCTGCACTCAGGAATTACTCCTGGTGGTGCTCAGGGGACCATATGGGATGCTGGGAATCGAACCCGGGTTGGCCGGGTGCAAGGCAAGTGCCCTACCCGCTGTGCTATCACTCCAGCCCCTTCATATCATTTAAAAAACAAAAAGTCCAATTAGAAATGGAATAGTTGAGATTTAGGCATTGTTCTTATGGGGATGCTAATATTTGGCTATCCTGAGTGAAAATGAGAATTCCAAAGAGGGAGGACTTTTAATAAATCAGAAAAAAATACCCAAATATTGCCTTTTCAGTTTTGACTGTTCCAATGGCCTTTTTTTCTTTCTTTTTTTTTTAATGCTTTGCTCTTTAGGCAAAAATGGCCCTTCTCACCTTGGTAGACAAGGAGAGGAAGACTTTCCCCAAAGCACCAGAGGAGGAGGCGTGAATATTTTTTTTTTCTTTTTGGGTCAGACCTGCCTGGCAATGCACAGGGGTTACTCCTGGCTCATGCACTCAGGAATTACTCCTGGCAGTGGCTCAGGAGACCCTATGGGATGCCGGGAATCGAACCCGGGTTGGCCACATGCAAGGCAAACGCCCTATCCGCTGTGCTATCGCTCCAGCCCCACAGGTGTGAATATCTTTGTCATCACTGATAGTCAGCATCTCCATAACAGTTCACATTTTGTTGTAGCCACACCTGGCAGTACTCAGGGCTGACTCCTTGCTCTGTGCTCAGGAATCACTCCTGGCGGTGCTCGGGGGACCCTATGGGATGCTGGGAATCAAACCCAGGTCAGCTGCATGCAAGGCCAGCACCCTCCCTGCTGTGCTATCAGTCCAGTTCCTAACTGTGTCTTTTTGGGTCACATATGGGATGCCAGGGATCGAACCCGGATTGGCCTTGTGCAAGGCCACTGCCTTCCCTAATGTGCCATCGCTCCAGTCCCTAATTGTATCTTTCTTTTATAAACCTTTTTCTTTCTTTCTTTCTTTTTTATTTTATTTATTTATTTATTTATTTTTGCTTTTTGGGTCACACCCGGCGATGCACAGGGGTTCCTCCTGGCTCTGCACTCAGGAATTACCCCTGGCGGTGCTCAGGGGACCCTATGGGATGCTGAGAATTGAACCCGGGTCGGCCGCATGCAAGGCAAACGCCCTACCCGCAGTGCTATTGCTCCAGCCCCTCTGTCTTTTTTAAATTTTTAAATTTTTTGCTTTTTGGGTCCCACCCAGTGATGCTCAGGGGTTCCTCCTGGCTCTGCACTCAGGAATCACTCCTGGTGGTGCTCGGGGGACCCTATGGGATGCGGGGGCTCGAACCCGGGTCGGCTGCGTGCAAGGCCAGCGCCCTCCCCACTGTGTTATGGCTCCAGTCCCTAATTGGGTCTTTTATTTATTTATTTTGCTTTTTGGGTCACACCCAGCGATGCACAGGGGTCACTCCTGGCTCCGCACTCAGCAATTACTCCTGGCAGTGCTGGGGGGCCATATGGGATGCCGGGAATCGAACCCGGGTAGGCCGCATGCGAGGCAAAGAACACCCTACCTGCCATGCTGTCGCTCCAGCCCCTAATTGTGTCTTTCATCCCCTCTACCAGGCGTCGTCTTTCTCTCCATGGTGGCTCTGGTCGTCTTCTTTCCTCTCAGTAGCTTCTATTCGTCTTCGGCCCAGCAGGCCGAGAGGAAACCAGCCCTGGACGCCTTCCTGATGCAGTTCAGCCGCTTGCCGGAGAAGTACCCGGGCCAGAGCCCCTACCTGTGGCAGAGAGGCCGCAAGTTCCTCCAGAAACACCTCAACGCCTCCAGGCCCACGGAGCCCGCCACCATCCTGCTGGCCGCCGCCCGCGACGGCCGTGAGACCCTCCGCTGTCTGGGCCACCAAGTGGCCGACGCCTACACGGCCGCCCAGAAGGTAGCATCCATCCGCCTGGACGGCGCAGCCCGCGGGGCGCAGGACAGCGACACAGTGAAGCTGTGGGTGGACCTGGAGCTCAGCCGGGGCTTCGAGGGCGGCCAGAAGGCGGCCGTGGTCCACCGGTTCGAGTCCCTGCCCGCCGGCGCCACCCTCATCTTCTACAAGTACTGCGACCACGAGCACGCGGCCTTCAAGGACGTGGCGCTGGTGCTCACCGTCCTGCTGGACGAGGAGAGCTTGGTGGCCAGCCTGGGCCCCCGGGAGACGGAGGAGAAGGTGCGGGACCTGCTCTGGGCCCGTTTCACCGACGCCGGCGCCCCCAGCTCCCACGACCGCATGGACGCGGACAAGCTGAGCGGCCTCTGGAGTCGCATCTCCCACCTGGTGCTGCCCGTCCAGCCCGTGGCGGGCATTGAGGAGCACGGCTGCCCCGTGACCCTCAGCTAGGCCCCCGTGGGGGGGGCACCCAGGAGCCTAAGACTCGGGGGACAGCGGGAGAAAGCACGGGAAGGATGCCCCTGAACCGAGTTCAAAGCTGATCGTTTTCCTCGCCGGTGTTCAGGGAGCACCTCCACCCTTCCTTGCAGTTTCCCCGAGCGCCTCTACCCTTCCTTGCAGTTTCCCCGAGCACCTCCACCCTTCCTTGCAGTTTCCCCGAACTCACGTCAGCAAAAGCCGGCGTAGCCCCGGGAGGCTGTAATCGCACAGAGCGCACCCTCCTTGCCTTAGGGGCTGAGGGGGACAGTGGGCAGAGCTGTCACAGGCCTGTCATCAACGCCAAGGCTGATTTTGAGGGAGGAAAGGCTCTCGCGCATGCTAGGTGGTTTTTCAGAAGGCACCTGGATAACCTGCAGGCTGGAAGGAATCGGGTGTTGATTTGCACTTTTGAATGATGAGGAAATAGGAAACGCAGTGTTTCACTGCAATCTCCCTAGGGACTGTGATTGTATTCCGTTAATGAGCTAAGTTGGAAAAGCTGCTTATCTGCAAGGAATCTTCTTCTGTTCTTTGGGGGGTGCTGCGGTACGTGGTCTTCCAAAAACTTCACCCCCAAAACCGCCATCAGGAAATACAAATTGGAGGACCAGGGTGAGAGCACAGTGGGGAGGGCGTTTGCCTGGCATGCGGCCAACCCGGGTTCGATCCCCAGGTCCCCATAGGGTCCCCCGAGCCCCACCAGGAGTGATTCCTGAGTGCCGAGCCAGGAGTCAGCCCTGAGCATCACCGGGTGGGACCCCAAAAGCAAAAAAGATAAAATAATGTAGGATTATTGTATAGATGCACTAATTTTGTTCTGCTTGGGGGCCGCTCCTGGCAGTGTTCTGGGGCTGCTCCTTTCTCTGTGCTCAGGAATGACCCCTGGCAGTACCAGGGACCCCCAATACCAGCGTGTTGACTCCTAGTACCAGAGGTGCCTTGAGACATCCTTGAGCTGACCCCAGCTCCTGCCCGCTCCGATCAACTCAGATCAAAGTCGAAACAAAGATTTCTAATTTCTCTGTTTGATTCAATGTGGTTTTCCATTTCAGTATGATTCAGAAAAATTTCAAAGCGCCAATTTTTTAAAAAAATGTTTTCGCTTCTGTAAACCTCCAGGGTTCAGTGTAATTCCAAGCAACGATGTTTCAGTATTTCTGCTGCTACTTCCAAGTCATTTAAAAAATAAAAATAAAAAAGCAGAATATTTACGTAGGAACAAGGTGATTATTTTTAGAGCCAAACTTTATATTGTATTTAAATTTTTTTTCAGATCATTAAAATCTCGTCTGAATGTATTCGTAGTTCCATTTCTGGTTTCAGAGCAGTGTCAAGTTTCTGCGTTTTCTCTTTTGCATCTGTTTTTTACTTCTTTAGTTCCTTTCTCTCTTCTCCCTCCCACCCGCTTCTTCCTTTTTCTTCTAATAGTTCAACTTTCATGAGAAGATGAGTCCAGCCTATTACTTTATACCAGCCCTTTCCAATCAATCGTTTTCAAGCTGAATATGGAGGTAAATGTCTCTCTCTGTACTAAACTCTTGGTTCACCAGAATCTCAGCACTTTCTCATTCAAACAGTGATTGGGGGGCTGGAGCGATAGCACAGCAGTAGGGCGTTTGCCTGCCACGCGGCCGACCCAGGTTCGATTCCCAGCATCCCATTTGGTCCCCTGAGCATCACCAGAAGTAAGCCCTGAGCATTGCCAGGTGTGGCCCTCCTCCAAAAAAAATCCCCAGCAAACCTAAGTGAATATTAAAGAGAAAAGAATTATTTCACCTCACTAGGCGTAGCATTTAATGCGAATAAAGGTAGGTTTTTCCAGTTGATTTGTAGAAAAATACTTTCAGAAAGCAAGATCTGACTTTGCCCTTTTGTCCCCCGAAAATAAGAATCATTTGGAAAAATGGACCAGAAAACACCTTTGTGATTCCTTCACAGAAGCGATTTTTAATCAATATCATGTAGACTATGGAAAATGCTAATCTTCATTTTGATGTTTTGTTTGCCAGTTTGAGCAAAATGTATTCTATTTGAAATATAGTTTTCTATATTAAAAATCGTTTTCTTTTTTCATTGCTGCTTTCAAAATTAAAGTACTTTGAACACTATTACTCATTCCATAGGAATAATTGTTTATATATAAGTAAGTAAGTAAAGTAAAGGCCCTCCCGTTGATCGTCGATTTGCTCGAGCGGGCGCAGTAACGTCTCCATTGGAGACTTTGTTGTTACTGTGTTTGGCATATCGAATACTCTCGGTAGCTTGCCGGGCTCTCCGGAAAAGTAAAGGCCCTCCTGTTGATCGTCGATTTGCTCGAGCGGGCCCAGTAACGTCTTCATTGGAGACCTTGTTGTTACTGTGTCTGGCATATCGAATACTCTCGGTAGCTTGCCGGACTCTCCGAGAGGGGCGGAGGAATCGAACTCGGGTCGGCCATGTTGGCCGCTTGTAAGGCGAACGCCCACCGCTGTGCTATCACTCCAGCCCGTTTATATATGGTATATAATATATAGAGTCTCCTGCCTCTGCGCCTGGCTGTCCTCACCGGGGCCCCTTGGAGTGGGGAGGGTTGAGTTTCTCTCCCCTCCCCCCCGCCCCAAGCAGAGCCCCAGGAGCTGAGGACCTCCGGAGCCAACCATGGCCATGCTGGGACCACTCTCCACACGTCCGGACGGGCCTCATGCATGAAAGAACTGGCAGAAGAACCCAGGCATGCGGGTACCAGGGCTGAGGTCTCCAAGCCTACTCGGATTGGGACTGGGCCTTCTCCACCCAGACCCCCCATCTTCCAGTAGGTAAACGTCACACCCACTAGCTGCTGCCAGCGCCAGGTTGGTCCCATCAATGGCCAAGACGCAGAGACTATAAAACCCAGCTGCCGGAAGCGCGTGGCCACAAATGCGGCCGCACGACATCTTATTATCTTATTTTTCCTTTGGAGAACCTAGCAGGCTACCAAAAGTATCCTGCCCGCACGGCAGAGTCTGGCAAACTTCCCGTGTCGTACTCAATATGCCAAATACCAGTAACCATGATGGGTCTCATTCTCCTAATCCTGAAAGAGCATTGAAATGGCTCTTTTAAAATCTCAGGGCTAGGAAGAAGGAGACATTACTGGTGCCTGCTCAAGGAAATTGACGAACAACAGGATGATCCTGATCCTGATATTGTATAGTATGCAGACACAGACAGAAGACTATCAGTGATCAAACATCATTTCTTCATTTTGGGATTATTTTGTGGGGAGGGGGCCACAGCATGGCTAGTTCTTCCCCTGCTCCATGCTTGGGGGTCACTCCCGGCCATTCTGGGGGTGTCGTTCAGTGCTAGGGAGAGAATCCCCTGAGGCCTCCAGCACCCAAAGCACATGCTCGTCTGTTTGGACCATTTCTCAATCGCCCTAACTATGAATCTGTTGGTCGTTTTCTCCCATATCTGAATCAGGATTGAAAATCGGATTCGTTCTTGCAGATTAGTGAAACAAGAACTCGCTTAGAAATCGCTTAAGCCACGTCACGAGCCTTCACGGCGGTGAAGTTGTCAGGGTTCCTGAAAGCGGCTACAGATGTGAAAAAAAATAAAGGAAAACAAGGACACGCTGGAATCCAAAAGTATTAAGAACAGGAGCTTTGACTCTAACAGTGTCAGATCAAGGCAACCCGCTGAGAACCTGAATTGGGGCAGAATAATGAGATTTTGAAAAAATACACAGTCGACCAGTAGAGGGCAGTACATACTTCCACTATAGTCCAGCTTGGGCCTCAATGCTGAAAGCAAATCTTTCTTTTTCATATATTTGTGTGTATATATATATATATATATATATATATATATATATATATATATAATTGGGTCACAACTGGAGATGCTCAGGGCTGACTCCTGGCTCTGCTCTCAGGAATCACTCCTGGTGGTGCTCAGGGGACCCTATGGGATGCCGGTTCTCGAACCTGGGTCTGATACGTGCAAGGCCAACAACCTCCCCGCTGTGCTATCGATCTATCCCCCAAAGCAAATCATTTTAAGGACGAGGACTGCTATGAGTTATTTAGTGACTGGGAATTGTCATTTTGGGGTGGGGAGGAAGGGCTTTGGGTCACACCTGACGGTTCTCAGGGCTCACTCCTGGCTCCGTGCTCAGGAGTCTCTGCTGGTGGTACTTGGGGGACCCTGTGGGCTTCCTCTGTCTGCAGATCCCAGACCTGGCCCCCCAGGCCACTGACAAGTACTCCACACAGGTGAGTGCCCCCATTTCTTTTTTTTTCTTTTTGGGTCACACCTGGCATCGCACAGGGGTTACTCCTGGCTCTGCACTCAGGGATCATTCCTGGAGGTGCTTGGGGGACCCTATGGGATGCTGGGGATTGAACCCGGGTCGGCTGCGTGCAAGGCGAACTCCCTTCCCGCTGGGCTATCGCTCCAGCCCGAGGGACCCCATTTCTGAGGCCCGGGCATCACACAAGAGCTTCAAGGTTGGGGGCATCCGAAAAGCCTTCGTGACCCAGGGTTGCCCCAACCCCAGTCTCCCCCACCCCTGATGGCACAGAGGCTACATCTGGGGGCCACCGGGGAGTGCCAGCTGGCATCAGGGCAGAACCAAGACCATCCTGGATCCTCCACAGGCAAGAACGAGACGCTGCCGCAGGGTGTGTTCCAAACGCCTCCTTTATTCGCTCCTCCTGGGGGTCACCCGCGTGCAGACAAGGCGGCTCCTTCTGTCCCGTCCCGGGGGCCATGTGACAAGTGTCCAGAGGGAGGCCGAGAGCACAGGCCCGAGTGAAACAGAGCAGGGTGCTATCGGGGTGGGGGGAGCCCTGGGAATCCGGCCAGCCAGCCAGTGTGAGTCTGAGCCCCGACAGCGATGGGACCATCGGGAGAAAGGCTGGTGCCCTGAACCCGGGCTCAGCTTCCTGGGATTGCACGTGGGACCCGGGGTCGGGGGTGGGGGGGACCAGCAGTTAAGAGTTGGGGGAGGGGCAAGGACGGTGTGGAGGGGCCCAGTGCGGCACCGGCCAGAATGTGGTGGGCTGCCCAAGTCCAGGGGTGCACTTGGCCTGGTCAGGGCCAGAAGTGAGTGGGGAGTGAGAGGTGCTGTCCCAAGAGGTCCCTTTGGTCTTGGGGGGTCTTGCCCCCACTTTAGATGTCTCCTGAGTAGAGTCCCACAGGGCTGAAGGAACTGGGGAGCTTCTGCCTGTGCTTCAGGACTGTTCCCCTCTCTTCATGTCCTCTTGGACCCCCAGTCCTCCTGGGGCTGGACAAACCAGGGCAGCCCGTCTTCTTGGGGAGTCTTGGACTTGGGGTACAGCTCCGGACCCATGTCAGAGCACGGGGCAGAATGCGGGAGGCATGGGGGACCTGAGGGGGCCCTCTGGCAGGCACCCCACCATCCGCGGCTCCCACCAGTTGGGGTGGCACTGCAGAGCCCCGTGAGGAGCTTGTGACCCCCAAAGATGCCCAGAGCACATCCCCCCCACCCAGAGCGCAGGGCGGGGCTCAGCTTTGGGGAGATGCGGAGGGATCACAGAGCAGGCTTCATGCGTGGGACCCCCCGGAGCTCAGTCCCCAACATCATCCCCTGAAAACATGGCCCCACCCAAAAATTGGGGTCACCGCATTAGGCCCTTGGCATGCAGAAACAGGATGTGGACAAGGGGGGGTGATTTCATCTCTCGCGTCATACGGTCCCCCAGCACTGTCAGGCGTGGCCCCCCAAAAGTGGGGCTAGGGGACAGTGATCCAGGGGTTCTGGGAAGTGTGGGGGTGCAGAGGGGGACAGAAAGCCTGGACCCCAGTTGCTAAGTCACCCCCTCCCGCCTGCCACACTCTGGAATGTGGCTCAGTGACCCCACCCCGTCACCTTCCAGCTGTTTCTGAACAGCTGCCTCGAACCTGCTTCTCATCTGCAGCTCCTGAGGCTGCCGAGGGCCCTGGGGGGTGCAGTGGACAAGGTCCAGCACAGATGACCAGGCCACGGGCCACGGGCCAGCTCAGCTCTGCTTAAGTGACCTCAACTTCTCCCAGGGGACGCAGATGGGATCTGTGTCGCCTCATTGGGCTCTGCTGTGGCTTTGCAGTGAACCCCATTTGAGAAACGGGGACAGGGACCCAGGTGCAGGCTCAGAGCCGCGTGGGGAGGGGTCACAGCTGTGCTCCCGGGGAACATCGCTGGTGTCACCAAACGTGACTGTGTTTGAAGCATCCGGGATGGAGAAATCGCAGCCGCCTCCGGGGGGAGGGGGGCGGGAGGGGTGTGTAACTGGACAGTGAGTCCATCGTGAGGGGCCCTGCAGCCTCCTGGTCACTCTGCAAGCCCCCAGGTCTCGGAGTCTCTGCCCTGGTCCTGTCCTTCGTCCATCCAGTAGTGCCGGGTGCTGGGCGTGTGCTGGGCTGGCTGAGAGCTGGGCATCACTGCCCACTGTGCCCCCAGACCCTCACCTTCAGGGCACGGGTCCAGCCCTGGTCCTTAGCACACCCCGAAATGCAGCCCAGACACCCCCGCGAGCCCGGCCCCCTGGGAGGTGGCCCCCCGGGGGCTGCGGGGGTCCGGGGGTCACACATCCGTGCTGACAGCCCTTGGGTTGGTGAAGGCGTCGCGCGCCGAGCTCGGCCACGTCACCGGGAACGGCTGGGGCGCTGCCACTTTGAAGGGCGGGGGCGCCCCCTCTTTGTAGTAGGCGGGAGCCAGGGTGAGCCGCTCGCTGCCCCCGTTGGGCACCAGGTCAGCCGTGCGGATGTAGAAGGCCGAGCCGTGCGGGGAGCAGGTGGGGCAGGGGCTGGCGCGGGGCTCGCTGGGGAGGGGCGCCAGCCCGCCCAGGGGGTCCGCCCGGGAGCTGCAGGCGTTGCAGGCCAGGCCGCGGGGACCCTCCTCGTCCTCCTCGGCCGCATCGTCCACGCCGCTCTTCTTGCAGCAGTAATACTGGGGAGGGGACACAGGGTGTCAGGGGGCTACGTAATACTAGGAGGCAGGGGGACACAGGGGTCTCAGGGACAGGAGACAGGATGGGAGAGGGACAGAAACTGGGACGGGGCGGGGCAGGTACTGGGATGAGGCGGGGCAGACTGGGATTGGACGGGGGCGGGGCGTGGGCGGGGCAGACTGGGATTGGGCGTGGCGTGGCGGGAACGAGGCAGAGGCTGGAATTGGACGGGGGCGGGGAGTGGGCGGGGCAGAGGCTGGGATTGGACGGGGGCAGGGGCGTGGGCGGGGCAGACTGGGATTGGGCGTGGTGTGGCGGGAGCGGGGCAGAGGCTGGGATTGGATGGGGGCGGGAGGGGGCGGGGAAAATACTGGAATGAGGCGGGGCAGAAACTGGGATTGGGCGTGTCGTGGCGGGGGCGGGGCAGAGACTAGGATGAGGCGGGGCAGAGACTGGGATTGAAGGGGGGGGGGCGGGGCAGAGACGGGTTGGGCGTGGCGTGGCGGGGGCGTGGCCGGACGGGGGGGCGGGAGGGGGCGGGGCAGAGACTGGGATTGAACGGGGCGGGGCGTGGGCGGGGCAGAAACTGGGATTGGGTGTGTCGTGGCGGGGGCGGGGCAGAGACTAGGATGAGGCGGGGCAGGGACTGGGGTTGGACGGGGGGGGGGGGGGGGGGGGGCGGACGGGGCGGGCCAGACTGGGGTTGGGCGTGGCGTGGCGGGAACGAGGCAGAGGCTGGAATTGGACGGGGGCGGGGAGTGGGCGGGGCAGAGGCTGGGATTGGACGGGGGCAGGGGCGTGGGCGGGGCAGACTGGGATTGGGCGTGGCCTGGCGGGAGCGGGGCAGAGGCTGGGATTGGATGGGGGCGGGAGGGGGCGGGGAAAATACTGGAAAGAGGCGGGGCAGAGACTGAGATCGGACGGGAGCCTGGCGGGGGCGGGGCAGAGACTGGGATTGAATGGGGCGGGACGTGGACGGGACAGAGACTAGGATGAGGCGTGGCAGAGACTGGGATTGGGCGGGGGCGTGGTAGAGGGTGGGATCGGACGGGGGGGGGGCGGGAGGGGGCGGGGCAGAGACTGGGATTGAACGGGGCGGGGCAGAAACTGGGATTGGGCGTGTCGTGGCGGGGGCGGGGCAGAGACTAGGATGAGGCGGGGCAGGGACTGGGATTGGACGGGGGGGTGGGCGGGGCGGGCCAGATTGGGGTTGGGCGTGGCGTGGCGGGGGGGCGGGAGGGGGCGGGGCAGAAACTGGGATTGAACGGGGCGGGGCGTGGGCGGGGCAGAAACTGGGATTGGGTGTGTCGTGGCGGGGGGCGGGGCAGAGACTAGGATGAGGCGGGGCAGGGACTGGGATTGGGTGGGGGCGTGGCAGAAAGTGGGATCGGACGGGGGCGGGGAGGGGGCGGGGCAGAGACTCGGATTGGGCGTGGCGTGGCGGGGGCGGGGCAGAGACTAGGATGAGGCGGGGCAGGGACTGGGATTGGACGGGGGGCGGGCGGGGCGGGCCAGACTGGGGTTGGGCGTGGCGTGGCGGGGGCGTGGCCGGACGGGGTGGGGTGGGGGTGGGGCGGGACACACCTGGAGGCGACAGTAGCACAGCACCGCGATGATGCAGAGGAGAATGACGGCCGCGAGGATTCCGCCCGTGATCACCACCGTTCCCGCGGTCATCCGCCCGGCGCCCCATCAACTCTGCAGGGAGGCGCGCGGCGCTGAGGGGCAGCCGGGGGCCCCACCCGGGGTCAGCCCAGTATCATGCCGGGGGGGCCCCGCCCGGGCTCAGCCTGCACCCCAGTATCAAGCTGGGGGGCCCAGAACACTGTCTCCCCAGCGGGGTCACATAGGATGAACCCTGGGACCGCCCCTTCATCCTACCAATAGCCAAGGGGACGTAGGACAGGAAGATGAATTAGATAGAGAGGCGGGGGTGGGTCGGCAGGAGTTGAGGGGCTGCAGTGACCCCTCACTGCAGGGTTCCAGAGTACCCACCCAGCTTCAGAGACAGCGTTCTGGGAGCTTCAGTTTTTTGGGTCACACCCAGTGATGCTTAGGGCTGACTCCTGGCTCTGCACTCAGGAATCACTCCTGGCGGTGCTCGGGGGACCCTCTGGGATGCCGGGGATCGAACCTAGGCCGGCCGCATGCAAGGCAAGCACCCTCCCCCACTGCACTATCACTCTGACCCCATGACGGGAATTTGGGGGACCCCACCCTCTTGGCAGGCTGCCAGACCCAGACTAAACTCGTTTTTCCCCCCTTATCAACCCCCACCCTCCAGTTCAATGGCGAGCACTAAACTGGGATTCCATGACCCAGGGCCTGGCTGATCTAAAGAGGAAACCTCCAGGGGGTAGCTGGGGTGAAGGGGGGCAGCCTGCAGCCCCGAGACCTTCAGACTCACGTGGAGCAGTGGGGGCAGAGCAAGCCCGGTCACTCAGGGGGCGCCCCGGCGGGCAGCATGGGAGACACCGGGGAGCACATCATGGCCAAGCACCTGGTCCCTGCAGGAGAAGAGGGAAGAGTCAGGGGAAGCTCACACAGCACAGGTGGTCCCGGGACCCCATGGGGGCGGCTGTTTGCTCTCTTCGATGGACCCTGGTGTGTGATGCCCCCACAGAGCCGCAGCTGGTACTGTGCATGCGTGATTGACAAGCTCAGCCCCATGAGGGCACAAGTTAATTGAGCCCCGGCCCATCTCAGAATCCATCTATTCCGAAGCAATTAATCCTCCTTTGAGAGTTTCTCATTCACTCAACCCGCCGAGTGGACGCGGGCTTTGCAGCAGCAGAGAAAAAGCGTCTCTGCGTGTCTATCCACTTACAAGCAAATTTCATAAGAGTCTCATTTAGCATGAGAAATGAGTCAGAGAGAGGACAGACATGGAATGACTGCACTCATTCATTCGTGGGATATAAAATAACATAACATGAGACTCACACCCAAGGACAGTAGGCACAAGGGCCAGAAATACTGCCCCATAGTTGGCAGCCTGGACTGGAGCAATAGCACAGTGGGTAGGGCGTTTGCCTTGCACGCAGCCGACCCGGGTTCGATTCCTCCGTCCTTCTCAGAGAGCCTGGCAAGTTACTGAGAGTATCCTGCCCTCACAGCAGAGCCTGGCAAGCTCCCTGTGGCGTATTCAAATGCCCAAAACAGTAACAATTCTCACAATGGGGACATTACTGGTGCCCGCACGAGCAAATCGATGAACAACGGGAGGACAGTGCTACAGTGACAACTGGAAGCCTGCCCCATGAACTGGGGGAGAAGGCAGCTGGCATAAAGAGGGGATCACTAAGTCAGTGATGTTTGGAGGGATCGCTCAGGATGGGAGATGTGTCCTGAAAGTAGATATAGGACCCAACGTGATGGCCTCTCAGTATCTGTATTGCAAACCATAACGCCCCAAAGTAGAGAGAGAGTCTGGGGGAGATTGTCTGCCATGGAAGCAGGGGGAGGGTGGGAAAGGGGGGATACTGGGGACCTTGGAGGTGGGAAATGGGCACTGGTGGAGGGATGGGTGTTCCATCATTGTATGACTGAAACTCAACCTTGAAAACTTGTAACTGTATCTCACGGTGATTCACTGTAGCACTGTCCATTGTGAGATTTGTTGTTACTGTGCTTGACATATTGAATACATCCCAGGTAGCTTGCCAGGCTTTGCTGTGCGGGGCGAGATACTCTCGGGAGCTTGCCGAGCTCTCTCCGAGAGGGGCAGAGGAATCGAACCCAGGTTGGCCATATTGGCCATGTGCAAGGCAAATGCCTTACCCACTGTGCTATCGCTCCAACCCCCAGCCCATGTGATTCAATAAAATAAAATTTTAATAAAGTGTCTCTGGGGGCCAGAGCGATAGCACAGCAGGGAGGGCGTTTGCTTTGTACGCGGCCGACCTGGGTTCGATCCCAGCATCTCATATGGTCCCCTGAGCATTCCAGGAGTAATTCCTGAGTGCAGAGCCAGGAGTAACCCCTGTGCATTGCCGGGTGTAACCCAAAAAGCAAAAAAAAGTGTCTCTGTCCTGGTTACTGAGCTGGGAGTCTGCAACCCTCTGTGGGACCCCAGAGGGTGTCAGAGGTGGTGGTGGGGTGATTTATGGCTACCCCAGAGGAGAGCTGGTCCCGGCTGGGCATTCCATATGAGGTGGACTGGGGGGGTTCTCCCTGGGGGAGGCAGTAGCCCTTAAAAACCATGAAGGAGGGGCCGGAGCGACAGCACAGTGGGGAGGGGACCTGCCTTGCCCGGGTTGCAACCTCAGCGTCCCATAGGGTCCCCTGAGCACCACCAGGAGTGACCCCTGAGTGTGGGAGTACGCTCTGAGCATCACTGGATAGCCCAAAAACACAGAGAAAAAAAATGTATCAAGTAGAGCAAGAAGAGAGTCCCCTGAAAAGGCTTAAGGAGGCGTCAGCTCCTGTCAGTAACCCCTCCCCTGCCACACACACACACACACACACACACACACATACACACACATGCACAAACTGACATCAGCATGGCTGTCACTGGACCCTGATGGCATTACTAGGTGTCAGGGGGCAGAGGGAGCCGCGGGTGGGAGCAGACGAGAGACAGCAGGGTCTGAGCTGGGGGTGTAGCCATGGCTGCTTGGCTCATGCCCCCTGCATATCCCCAGCTGGAGGATGGTAAAGATGATCAGAGTTGGGAAACAGACACAGTTCCTGGGCCTGAGCTCAGGGGCTGAAAGCAACAGACCAGAAAGATGCAGAGCAAATCTAGCACAGGGCAAAGTTTGTCTTAGCATACATGCGCTCGCACACACGCACACACATGCACGCACACACATGTACACACCCATACACACATGCACACACATGCACGCTCTCACACACATATACACATGCACATACACAAACGCACATGCACACACATACACAACCATGCGCACATGCACACACATATCCACACACATGCATGCTCACACACATTTACACAGGCACACACACATGCGGCTCACGCACATATACACACGCACACCCACGCACACACACATACACAACAAATCTAGCATGAAGCTAAGTCTGGCTTAGCTCACACGTGCTCACACACACATACACACCCATATACACATGCACACACACACATGCTCACATACACATATATGCATGCACACACATGCACGCACACACAGGCACAACAAATCTAGCATGGAGCTAAGTCTGTCTTCACCACACCCACACGCACACACACACACACACGCCCCAAATCTAGCACAGAGTGAAATGTGTGTCTTAGCACACACGCTAATACACATACACACATATACACATGCACACACACACATACACACACATACACAACAAATCTAATATGGAGCAAAGTGTCTGTCTTAGCACACACACACACAAAACAAATCTAGCTAAGTCTCTTAGTATATGTGCATACACGCACAAACACACACGCACACACACATGCCCCAAATTCATCCCGTGTGAAATTTGTTCTCACATAGCCTGGCGGGGAACCTCTGGGACAGGCTGATCCAGAAAAGTCTTTGCTCTCCCTGGAAATAGGGAGGGGGAGGGGGAGCCTTGGTGCTGTCCTGCTCCCCGTGCTCCCTGGGGCACCTGAGAAGCCTCCTCCCTCCCTCCCTCCTTCTCCTCCCTCCCATCCTCCCTTCCTTCCTCCCCTCTGATTGGGAGGCTGCGCCACTGGGATTTTTTCTTTTCTCTTTTTGCTTTTTGGGTCCCACCCGGCGATGCTCAGGGCTGACTCCCGGCTCTGCACTCAGGAATCACTCCTGGCGGTGCTCAGGGGACCCTATGGGATGCTGGGAATCGAACCTGGGTCGACCGCGTGCAAGGCAAATTTCCTCCTTGCTGAGCTATGGCTCTAGCTCCACCATTGGGATGTCTAAGGGATAGGTCAAACCTGGCACGAGAGAGAGAGAGAGAGAGAGAGAGAGAGAGAGAGAGACAGACAGACAGACAGACAGACAGACAGACAGACAGACAGACGAGCATTTGAAATAGTTCAGTGGGCAGGACACTTGCCATGCACGAGGCTGACTGGGGTCCCATCCCCAGTACCCCAGGGTCCCCCGAGCCCCACCTGAAGTGATCCTTGAGTGCAGAGCCAGGAATAAGCCCTGGTGTGGTCCCCAAACAAAAAATTTCTGAGCGAGAGAGAGGGAGAGAGAGAGGAAGAGAGAGGGGGTAAGAGGGAGATAGAGGAAGAGGGAGAGGGAGAGGGAGAGACACAGAGAGAGAGAGAGAGAGAGAGAGAGAGCGCTCTTGGTTGCATTTCTGGAAGAAAAAAAAAGAAAAAACATGGGCAATTCCATATTCCAGAGTTCTGAGCTGCAGAAAGATGAAGCCCCCCCCACCCCAGCCCCCCAGGGATATAACTCAGAGAGAGGAAATGAAGGAGGAAGTTCATGGCTAAGAAGACAGCAGCTGTACAAAATTATGATGATTATAACGGAGAAAGACTTGCCTTGGAACCCCAGGTAGGAGAAGGAAGTATAATTAAATTGGAATCAATTAGAAGCAGCCAAAGCAGGAAGTCATGTACACAAGCAAAATTAACCCACGTTGGCAGGGTGAGAGGTAAATGGGCACAAGGAGAGAGAGATCTGGTAGGAAATCTGAATGATCAGGAGTTCCTCAAGGGACTGGAGTAATAGCACAGTGGGGAGGGCGTTTGCCTTGTACGCGGCCAACCTGGGTTCGATCCCCCGCATCCCATAGGGTCTCCTGAACCCACCAGGTGTGATTCCTCAGTGCAGAGCCAGGAGTCAGCCCTGAGTTCCACCAGATGTGGTCCCCAAACAAATAAAAATTATGTGTATCAAGGCACACATAGCCTCAATGCGTTCATACCGTTTGACACAATACTCGTGCTTTGAGAAAATATGTCCCAAGGAGCTGGAGTGATAACACAGTGGGGAGGGCATTTGCCTTGCACGTAGCTGACCCGGGTTCGATTCCCAGCATCCCATAGGGTCCCCCGAGCACCGCCAGGAGTAATTCCTGAGTGCATGAGCCAGGAGTAACCCCTGTGCATCGCCAGGTGTGACCCATAAAGCAAAAAAAGAGAGGGAGAAAAAAAGTAAGTTTAAAAAAAAATGGGGGCTGGAGTGATACCACAACAGGTAGGGCGTTTGCCTTGCACGCGGCCAACCCGGGTTCGATTCCCAGCATCCCATAGGGTCCCCCGAGCACCGCCAGGAGTAATTCCTGAGTGCATGAGCCAGGAGTAAGCCCTGTGCATGGCCGGGTGTGACCCATAAAGCAAAAAAAATTTTTATAAAACTGTCCTAAGGGGCTGGAGCAATAGTCCAGTGGGGAGGGTGTTTGACTGTGCGCAGCTGACCCGTGTTCGATCCCCGGCATCCAATATGGCTCTCCTGAGCACTTCCAGGAGTAACCCCGAAGCAACGCCAGGTGTGATCCAAAAAGCAAAAAAAAAAAAAAAAAAAGTCCCAAAGAAAATGATCCAAAGCGAGGGTAAAACTGGAAGCCAAGAAAAGGTCTCGCCGCAGTTATTTATCACTGAGGAGAAAATTGGAAATCAGCAACACATGCAGTGACGGGGAATGATCCATGGATAGGTCCATCCGCCATCGGACACAAGATAAAGCACCGGGTTATAATTGCAAAGACGTCCTCTCGCCACGGGAAAACGCTGACCCAGACGGACGTGGACATAAATTCACGTCGGATATGACGCCAACCAGGCAGAAAAACTTAACGGGAACTTAACGTGAAAGAAAGGAAATGTGACAAGCAGTTCTGAGGATGCGTGAGTGCACTGTGAGGACTGTGAGATAAATTTTAAAAATTTATCTCCCATTTTAAAAATCAAATTTCTTCTTGTTTTGGTCACACCCGGTGTTGCTCAGGGCTTAGCTCCTGGCTCTGCACTCAGGAATCACTCCTGGCAGTGTTTGGGGGACCCTTGGGGATGCCAGGGACTGAACCTGGGTCAGCTGTGTGCTGGGCAAGTGCTTTACCTGATGTACTAGGGCTCTGGCCCCTAAAAGAATCAATTCTTCTTTCAAATGGGGTACTCTCGGGGCTGGAGCGATAGTACAGCGGGTAGGGCGTTTGCCTTGCACGCGACCAACCCGGGTTCGATTCCCAGCATCCCATAGGGTCCCCTGAGCACCGCCAGGAGTAACTCCTGAGTGCAGAGCCAGGAGTAACCCCTGTGCATCGCCAGGTGTGACCCAAAAAGCAAAACAAAAAAACAAAAAAACAAATGGGGTACTCTCACTTGGAATTAGAAAACGAATGAACAAATGAATGAATCAATGAATGAGTGAGTGAGCAAGTGAATGAATGAATGAGCAAGCGACAGAATGAATGAGCGAGAGAGTGAATGAATGAATGAATGAATGAATAATTGCATGCAGCTTCTCCCAGACCTGTGGATTCCGGGGAACTGATACAAAGGTTCCCTTTAGAGCAAAGCTCAAATGGGCCCCCCCAGGATATAATTGCACAAATGGGGGGGCAGAACACAGGACTCAGGGCTAGGATCGGGGTGGGGGGCTCTGCAGGTAGGAGACAAGACCGAGAGAGATGGTAGAGCTTCAGAGTGAGCGATCCTCCTGGCTGAGCTATAGTACAGCGAAGAGGGCGTTTGCCTTGCACGCGGCCGACCCGGGTTCGATCCCCAGCATCCCAGAGGGTCCCCCAAGCACCGCCAGGAGTCATTCCTGAGTGCAGAGCCAGGAGTCAGCGCTGAGCATCACTGGGTGTGGCCCCCGAACAGAAAACAAAACAAAATTTATTAAAAAAAAAACTAAGATGAGGGGTCAGAGTGATAGCACAGCGGGGAGGGTGTTTGCCTTATACATGACTGATCCAGGTTCGATCCCCAGCATCCCCTAGGGTCCCCCAAGCACCACCAGGAGTGATTCCTGAGTGCAGAACCAGAGATCTGCCCTGAGCATCGCCAAGTGTGGCCCCCGAAACTAAAATAAATAAAACAAAGCAGAGTGAGCCAGCCAAGAGAACAAAAGTGTCACATGTTCAGTTCTTAAAGGTCCAGCCCCGGAGCCCAGCGTTCAGGATGAATGAAGGGGAACTTCAGGGGCCGCGGAGGGATCAGGAGTTGGCCGGGCTGGACAGCTGGTCCTTGTGAGGCCACTTACAGCCCAGGGACTAATCTCATTGCGAACCGGCGGACAATGCGGCTCTGTAAATCAAAAGACGTCCCGTTTCCGCCTAATGGGCTTTAATCGGATCTCTCAGCCGCTGAGATGGGGCCGTTGGTCGGGCCTTTTCCTGGCATTGGGCCCCGGGTGCCTGAGCACAGCTAGGGACAGGGGGAGCTACTGGACAGCGTTGCTAGCCCTCCTGGGGGTCAGGGAAGTCATAGGTTACTGGCCTCTGCATGCAAAACTCAGTTCTCCCTCAAGAAAGACCCCCGATGGGGCTGGAGCAATAGCACAGCGGGTAGGGCGTTTGCCTTGCACGCAGCTGACCCAGGTTCGATTCCCAGCATCCCATATGTTCCCCCAAGCACCGCCAGGAGTAATTCCTGAATGCATAAACCAGGAGTAACTCCTGTGCATTGCCGGATGTGACTCAAAAAGCAAAAAAAAAAAAAAAAAAAAAAAGAAAGAAAGAAAGAAAGAAAGACCCCCGAAGGGCTGGAGCCATAGCACAGTGAGGAGGGAGTTTGCCTTGCATGCCTTGCACGCGGCCCACCCGGGTTCGATTCCCAGCATCCCATAGGGTTCCCTAAGCACCGCCATGAGTGATTCCTGAGTGCATGAGCCAGGAATATAATCCCTGAACATTGCCGGTGTGACCCAAAAAGAAAAAAAAAAAGATCCCTGAGAGACTGTCTACAGTAGAGGCGGGGGGAGGGGTGGGATGGAGGGTTTACTGGGGACATTGGTGGTGGAGGATGTGCACTGGTGGAGGGATGGGTGTTTGATCACTGTATGACTGAAACTCAAACAGGAAAGCTTGTAACTGTATCTCACGATGATCAAAAAAATAATAATAGGGCTGGAGCGATAGCACAGCAGAGAGGACGTTGACCTAGCACGCGTCTGACCCGGGTTCGATCCCCGGCATCCCATAGGGTCCCCCGAGCACCGCCAGGAGTGATTCCTGAGTGCAGAGCCAGGAGTCAGCCCTGAGCATCGCCGGGTGTGACCCAAAATGCAGAAGAAAAAGAATAGCCCCACATACCTGCTGGGCACAGCCCCTTCCCCAGGCCACATCTCCCACCGGAAATGAGAGGGCCTGTGGGGTGAGCAGGGAGCAGAGGGCCCAGGGGGACCCCGGGATTTGGGTACGTGTGGGTCTGCAGCCAACCCCGCCCGCCTCACCCTGATCTCCTTCGTAATAATGATTCTCGTTTGGTTCAGAGGCCACACCCAATGGTGCTCAGGGATCGAACCCGGGTCGGCCGCGTGCCAGGCAAACGCCCTCCCCGTTGTGCTATTGCTCTGGCCCTCATGGGGATATTTTTATAGCCTGGACAGTGCCACCCCTGAAGCCAGCAGCGTGAGTGACAGACCAGCCAGAGCACAGCAGGGGGAAGGGGGGGAGGGGGGGAGGGGGAGAGGGAGGGGGAGGGGGAAGGGGAGGGGAGGGGGAGGAGAAGCTGAGCCGCCCCCCACCGCCCCCGGGAACCTTGGGTTCTGCATGGTGTAGGAGCGAGCTCAGAGCACAGAATCTCTTGATGTTCTATTTCTGGGTCTTCCTGCAGGGGTGTCCTCAGCCCACGGCTAAGGTCGGCCGCCTCTTCTTTTGCTTTGCAGGACAGGGAGGGGAACGGCGCCCGGGTACCTAGAAACAGGCGTCCAGCCTGCCCGTTCGGCTTGCAGGGAACGCGGGGAGGTCAAGGGCAGCGCCTCTTCCAGACACGGGGAAACCGAGTCTATCAGGAGAGTTTGGAAGGAGTGGCCCGGAGCCCCGCCCTGGTGTCAGCCAGCCCCGCGCACGCGCACAGGCTGGCCGCAGCCCCCCATCTCCCCCAGAGTTCTCTGCAGCGTGGACCTGCTCCAGGGTGGGTGGAAGTGACATCGAGCAAGGGAACCGCTGACTGTGACACTGGAGGGTGTCCAGGCCATGCCGGTTGTTGGTGTTATGGGTCGCTCCAGGCCCTGTGCTCAGGGATCACTCCTGGCGGGGCTCGGGGGACCCTGTGGGGTGCTGGGGGTCACGCTGGGCAAGGCAAGTGCCTGAACCGAGTTCTCCTGCTGGAGCTTTGCCTCTTGTGTTTTTTGGGTCCCACCCGGTGATGCTCAAGGTTGATTCCTGGCTCTGCACTTTAGGGATCACTCCTGGCAGTGCTCGGGGGGCCGTAGGGGATGCCAGGGATCGAACCCGGATCGGCCGCATGCAAGGCAAATGCCCTCCCACTGCACTATCACTCCAGTCCCCAAGATTTGCTTCTTCTTTTTTTTTTCTTTTTTTTTGGGTCACACTCAGCGATGCTCAGGGGTTACTCCTGGTTCTGCACTCAGGAATTGATCCTGGCGGTGCTTTGGGGGACTATATGGGATGCTGGGAATCGAACCCGGGTGAGCCACATGCGAGGCAAACGCCCTTTCCACTGAGCTATCGCTCCAGCTCCCCAAGATTTGCCTCTTCTATCTACGTGACAGGGGCACGTTCTAGAATCTTCTCAGGCTCTGCTTCTTCTCATGTATAAAATTAGATTTCATAAGATTGACTTTTCCTGTTTTTTTTTTCCTATGATGTCACTGGAAAGTTGGTGTGTGTGTGTGTGTGTGTGTGTGTGTGTGTGTGTGTATACACGTGTTGGCAGAATCAAGCTGGGGACTTCGCACCTGCAAAGAAGCGCTCTGTCATCCCAGCTGCAACCCGAGTGCTACACGCCAGAGGCCTGGGTCCACTCTCTGGCACCACATCAGTGACCCCTGAGCTCTGAGCTGGGAGTAGCCCCTGGGAATGTAAGGGTGAAACTGAGGCCATGACAGGTGGTCATGGTGTTGTTCATCGATTTGCTCCAGCGGGCACCAGTAACATCTCCATGGTGACAATTGTAACAGTGTTTGGCATATCGAATACCTCACGGGGAGCTTGCTAGGCTTTGCCATACGGGCAAGATACTCTCAGGAGCTTACCGGGCTCTCCGAGAGGGGCAGAGGAATCGAACCCGGGTCGGCAAACGCCCTACCCGCTGGGCTAAGAAATGAGAAAAATCAGCTAGGCCTCAAGTTTAGTTCCTGGGACTGAAACAGATTCAGTTTCCCAACAATGAAACAATGTAACTGGTCAATCTGAAACAGATTCAGTTTCCCAGCAATGAAACAATGTAACTGGTCAATCTGAAACAGATTCAGTTTCCCAGCAATGAAACAATGTAACCGGCCAACCTGAACCCACCTGGGGAAGTCCTTGGACCCAGCAAGTGGGCTCCATCCATCAATTCTCACAATGCCCCCGAAGTCGCTTTTTGTCAACCCGAAAAGAAGGAGAAGTCTATGTAATCATAAAATTGGTACTGATACTGGAAATTATTGTTTAATTGTTGCCTGACCGTTGTTACCCTAGACACTTGCCAAAACACCTTTGTTTGATAGCTAAGTAAGATTCTTTTTCTGGAACAATTAGGCATGGACTGATGATGTCATCAAACCCGAAGTAAACTGCTCGCTGCCTGAAGTCGGGGTCGCTCCCCACTTGGGAACCCAGAACCCTGGGCTTAACAAGAGCCTTTGGGGGTGGGCCCCCGAAAAAAGACAGAGGCAGATAGAGAAGAGAGATGAATGGATACAGAGAGATGGGTGGACAGACAGGTGGAGGGAGGAACGGACGAAGACCCAGGTGCCGGGGACAGGGGTGCAGGGACGCTGTGCTCGGTGGACCTCTGACGAGCCCGGGCCTTTCTAGAAAAAAGTCCACGGAAGGAAGGGTCAGGCTTGGGCCTTGTGGGTTTCTTCCAGTTCCAATGTTCCTTCCTCTCAGGGGCTGGGGGCGCTCACTAGCTGTGCTTGGAACTCCGGGGGTCTCCTATGGTGACACGTGGAACCAGGGGCCACCACTACCACAACTGAGCTGTGCTCGGGCCTCCCTAGACTCCTTTTTTGTTTGTGTTTTGGGTCACACCTAGTGATACTCAGGCTGACTCCTGGCTCTGTGCTCAGGAATTACTCCTAGCAGTGCTCAGGGGATCCTAGAGGATGCTGGGGATCGAACCGGGGTCGGCCGCGTGCAAGGCAAACACCCTCCCCACTGTGCTATCATTCTGGCCCCTCAAGTTCAATTTTATTTTTTCTTTTTGGGTCCCACCGGCGATGCTCAGGGCTGACTCCTGGCTCTGCGCTCAGGAATCACTCCTGGCGGTGCTCGGGGGTCCCTATGGGATGCCGGAGATCGAACCCACATCAGCCACGTGTAAGGCAAGCACCCTCCCTGCTGTGCTATCTCTCTGGCCACTGACTCCAGTCTGAGTGCTCACAGCTGTCAGGCCAGCTCTTGGCACTCAGAGTGGAGATGGCGCCTCTCTGGGGCTCTGGACGCAGCCGCCCCGGGTTCGGGGGATGAGCTCATGAGCTGGGGGGTGGGGTGGGCACCAGCGTCCGTCCCTGCAGGACAAAGGCCAGGCCTCTCTGCTTGGACAGACAAAGGCCAGGCCGCTCCGAGCACGGCTCTAATCAGCTTTGATGCAACGAGGCTGCGGCTGTTTTTCCAATTAGGGCCCTGCCGGGCTCCTGCGGGTTTAATGCAACAGGCCTGGGACTCATTTAATTACTGGCTGAGGGGCGTGGTGGGGGGGGCTGGACAGAGGCTGGGAAAGAGCAGAGGGGCCCCGCCAGGGGGGTATGCAGAGACACAGGCTGGGCACTTTGAGCATCCCAGGTGCCCTGATTTCGAGGTTTCCTGGGGTCCTTTGTCCACAGCTTCTGGACTCTCCAAGGTCACTTGGTCTGTCGGGCCGCTGGACAGCTCCTGGGCCCACCCACCTTCCAGGGGCCTTCGCAGCTGGTCTGTCCTTTCTAGAAGCCAGTCCAGCCCACCAGCCCACCTCCTGCCATGAGAAAGAGCATCAGAATGAGGCCAGAGCGATAGCACCACGGGGAGGGCGTCTGCCTGGCATGTGGCGACCCAGGTTCGATCCCCGCAATTCCATAGGGTCCCCCGAGCAACAGCCAGGAGTGATTCCTGAGTGCAGAGCCGGGAGTCAGCCCTGAGCATCACGGAGTGTGACCCAACACGCATACATATGCACACAAGTTATTTTCTTTTCTTTCTTTCTTTTTTTCTTTTTGGGTCCCACCTGGTGATGCTCAGGGCTGACTCCTGGCTCTGCACTCAGGAATCACTCCTGGTGGGACTCGGGGGACCCTATGGGATGCCAGGGATCGAACCTGGGTCGGCCAGGTGCCAGGCAAATGCCCTACCTGCTGTACTATCTGACCCCCAACTTTTATTTATTTTTTGCTTTTTGGGTCACACCGGGTGACGCACAGGGGTTACTACTGGCTCTGCACTCAGGAGTTACTCCTGGCGGTGCTCAGGGGACCTTATGGGATGCTGGGAATTGAACCCAGGTTGGCCGCGTGCAAAGCAAACGCCCTACCCGCTGTGCTATCTCTCCAGCCTCAATTTTATTTATTTTTTGACCCTTATAAAGCTGTTCATGATGAGGTAAAGGGATACTCATAATCTTTCAGCATCTGTATTTTTTTTTTTTTTAGCAAGCAGAGTATCTCTACGACGGCAGAGCCTGGCAAGCTCCCCATGACGTACTCGACATGTCAAACACAGTAACAAGTGTCACAATGGAGACGTTACTGGGCCCGCTCGAGCAAATCGATGAACAACGGGAGGACAGTGACAGTGACAGTTGCTATAGAACGACACTTGCTTGGGAAGACAGGAGAGGAGGAGGGAAACGTGTGTTCAGGCCTTCTCCAGAGCAGAAATGAGCACAGAGACAGAGACAGAGCAAGCCAGGGTGTATCAAGGGAGAACATGGGCTTGAAACGCAAGTGCTCCTGTTTCATTTATTTCTTTGGGGTCCCACCGGGCGATGCTCAGGACTGACTCCTGGCTCTGCACTCAGGAATCACTCCTGGCGGTGCTCAGGGGATCGTATGGGATGCCGGGGATCGAACCCAGGTCGGCCACGGGCAAGGCAAATGTCCTCCCTGCTGTGCCGTCACTCCGGCCCCCTAGCGTGCCTTTCTGACATATTTGCAGGGGCTCTGGGGGGGGGAGCCCACCTGCAGGACAAGGGTCTACACCCGCTGCTGTGCCCAGCCAGGAAGCCACACTGCCAGCTCACGCATGGGCCTGGCTCTGACGTCACGGCCTCGAGCTAATGGCCCCAGGATAGGCCTGATTACGGCCGCTGGGCAGGGCCCTCCCTTCTTTGCTCTGCGCTTGAAATTTTCCATCTCACACGAGCCTCCCTTTAATGGACTTGCCAAAGGGCAGCAGCTGAGACTTCCTTTCTGCCCGGGTTTCCAGACTGTTTGCTGGGTGAGGCGCAGACTCGTCCTTGAGACCCAAGGAAGCGACCGGGCACCCCCATGTCGCTCAGGCGCACGACCTTCATCCCTCTGGGTCTCCCAAAGCTCAGGGCTGACTCCTGGCGGGGAGCATTCTTAGTAAAAGCAGCCTGGACCCAGATCTTGACCTGCCTTGCACTCCCGGCATCCTATAGGGTCCGCAAAGTCCCGCCAGGAGTGATCCCTGAGTGCAGAGCCAGGAGGAACCCCTGAGCATCGCCAGGTGTGACCCAAAAAGAAAAAAAACGACTTCGTCTTTTCTAACAGCTACTCAGAAAGAAAGGGATAGACATAGAAAGATTGCATTCATCTGGGGAACATAAAGTAACAAAATAGGAGACTAACACCCAAGACTGGCCGAGATTAGTGCCAGGAATTTTGCTCCATGGCTTGGAGGCCAGCCACACATGCTAGGGGGAAAGGGAGCTCAGATAGAGAAGGGAGCACCAAGTAAAGGGTGCTGGGAGGATCCTCCCAGGATGGGAGAAGCATGCTGAAAGTAGACTGTAGACCCAACATGATTGTCACCCATTGCCTCTTTTGCAAACCACAACACCCAAAAGGAGAGAGACAACAAAAGGGAATGCCCTGCCACAGAGGCAAGGTGGGATAGGGGGGATGGGGGGTGGGAGGGATACTGGGATCCGTGGTGGTGGGAAATGGGCACTGGTGGAGGGATGGGTGTTTGATCATTGTATAATTGAAACCCAAGCACAAAAATTTGTAAGTCTACAACTGTACCTCATGGTGTCTCACTAATAAAAATTTAAAAATAAAATAAAGTAAATAAAAAGAGAATCGCACCACTTAGGAGCTCCCCAAAAGCCCAGCTTTCACAGTCCAGAAAGTTGGGGTGTTTGGGGGCTCCTCGTTCCGCCCTGCCCCTGGACCCAAGATCAGGGGACCAGCAAGGGGGCCTCAGAAGGAGCAGAATTAACAGCTGCAACTGAGACAAGCCAACTGTCAGCGTCAGGGTAGGACACCAGACGCGCGTCCCCTCCCCCACAGAGAAAGGACCCCGGAAGGCCCCCAGGCTCAGGGGACCCTGTGCTCCCTGCATGCCCCGCCTGTCTCCGGCCATCGCTGGATCTGGCCTGTCCCTGGTCCCGGGTCAGGAGCAGTAGGAAGTCCTCCAGGACCCAATGGGATGGCGTCTCTGCCTCTCACAGTGACCAGTAGGACAGTTCCCTGAGGTCCCTTCACACATTCATCCCGCAAAGCACTTGTGTCTACCCAGTGCTGGCTGACTTCTAAGTCAAACCCAACAAACAAGACAGTTTCCAAGCTGAAAAAAAAAAAAACAGACCAAAAAAACGCACCCACCACCCCACCCCGAGACAGCAGAGCTAAGACACTTGTCCTGAATACTAATGGGTCCTGGTTCGATCCCCGGCACCCCATATGGTTCGTTGAGTTTAAATCGCTTTCTCCTGTGACTGGAGCAATAGCACAGTGGGGAGGGAGTTTGCCTTGCACAGCGGCCGACCTGGGTCCGATTCCCAGCATCCCAGAGGGTCCCTCTAGCACTGCCAGGAGTAATTCCTGAGTGCAGAGAAAGGAGTAACCCCTGTGCATCGCCGGGTGTGACCCAAAGAGCAAAAGAAAAAAAAAAGCTTTCTTCTCTGCAGCTAGTTTGGATTGAATTGAATGCAAGAAATATTTTGTGACATTGCCTGCATTTTTGTTCTGTGGTCATGAGCCAATGAGGAAAACTAATGTGCGTTTCTGTTATAGATAGAAGATCTCTACTTATTGCCAGGAGTGATCCCTGAGCACAGAGTCAGGTGTCAGCCCTGAGCAGCACTGGGGTTTGTGCCACAGAACCCCCAAAACAGGGCTGGGGAGGAGCACCATTGCAGGAAGCAGGGAGCAAGATGCAGTTCATGGTCTAATTTTTTTTTCTTTTTGGGTCACACCCGGCAATGCTCAGGGCTCACTCCTGGCTCTGCACTCAGGAATCACTCCTGGCGGTACTCGTGGAACCCTACGGGATGCTGGGACTCAAACCTGGGTCGGCCACATGCAAGGCAAATGCCCTACCCGCTGTGCTATTGCTACAGCCTCCAAAATAAATTTTTAAAAATCAAAACCAAAACTTGACTTTTTTCTGTTTTATTCCCCACCCCCCCTCCTACTCCTGCACACCCAGGTGGTGGTGCTCAGGGCTGACTCCTGGCTCTGCACTCAGGAATCACTCCTGATGGTGCTCGGGGGATCCTGTGGGGTGCCAGGGATCGAACCCGGGTCGGCTGCGTGCAGGGCAAAACGCCCTTCCTGCATTATTATCACTCCAGCCCACACCACTGATGTCTTGTAAAGTATTATCTTTGGGGCTAGAGCAATAGCACAGCGGGGAGGGCGTTTGCCTTGCACGCAGTCAACCCGGGTTCTATTCCCAGCATCCCATAGGGTCCCCTGAGCACCCCCAGGAGTAATTCCCGAGTGCAGAGCCAGGAGGAACCCCTGTGCATCGCCGGGTATGACCCAAAAAACAAAAATAAAAATATTATCTTTGCTTTTCAATCCTTCTCGCTCCTGGGCACATTCCACAGTGTCATTCCCCGTGCCAACATCACCAACGACCTTCCAAGGGCCAAGAGGGCACTCCTGGTGAGTTCCGGGTGTTCCACCAGCTGGGCTGAGGGTTTCCAGCACAAAAATAGAATTCTGGCATTGTCCCCCTATGCCACTGGTTGGGAAAAGATTCCGAGACATTTCAAGAGCATTTCTCCAAGTTTCCTTGAAACCCGGCGTGGCTGTGTGTCTGGGGAGGCAGTGACCCAAGGCTGCACTGTGACTTAGTTTAACAGGACAAATTTGGGGCTGGAGCAATAGCACAATGGGGAGGGCTTTTGGCCTTGCACGCGGCTGACCCGGGTTCGATTCCCAGCATCTCATATGGTCCCCCGAGCACTGCCAGGAGTGATCCCTGAGTGCATGAGCCAGGAGTAACCCCTGTGCAATGCCGGGTGTGACCCAAAAAGCAAAAATAAAAATAAAAAGACAAATTCAAGACTGGAAGAAATAGGACAGGGATTGGGCAGCTACCTAGCATTCTGCTGATCCGGGTTCGATTCCCTGAGCCTCACCAGGAGTGATAGGGAGCACCATCACTGGGAGTGATCCCAAAGCAAATACATCCACAGAAGGATTCAGCTGCCAAGGGAATTCAGAGTTACCTGGTGTTCTGCAAAGGACCACCATTTTGGGGGGGGTGCAAAGGGGGCTTACCTGAGCAAGAGTGTTTGAGACTCTCCAGATGAAGCCCAAGACAAGTTTTTTCTCTTTTTATTTGCTTTTTGGGTCACACTCGGTGATGATGGGGAATCATTTTCATCATTTTCTAAAGGTGAAACATGGGGGCATGGTGCTGCCAGGAGGTCACCCTGTACCCGCGGGGTGAGTGCATCAGCAGCCTGATGGTGCCTTCAGGATTCCTGATACCCCCAAATTGCCACTGTGCCTCTGGCTGGACCCCAACAACTCGGGGCTAAATTTCCCGAGAATTTAAACGGTCAAAAGTTAGGGTTGGGGGGGGGCTGGAGCGACAGCACAGCGGGTAGGGCGCTTGTCTTGCATGCGGCTGACCCAGGTTCGATTCCCAGCATCCCATATGGTCCCCCAAGCACCAACCAGGAGTAATTCCTGAGTGCAGAGCCAGGAGTAACCCCTAAGCATCTCCGGGTGGGACCCAAAAAAAGAAAAAAAAGTTAGGTTTGTGGGAGCCATGCCCACAAACTACCTCTGGCTCATCTATACAAGCTCTAAAACTGATCTTACTCCAGAGACTCATAAATAAATCTCAAAAGAGATCAAAAGCCGAAGTTCATCTCAGACCTGCGCATGGATGAACAGACCAGGGTGAATCAGAGGAGGGCAGGTCCACAATCCAAAATCACCACCATACCCTTGGCCTGACTCCGCTGTCTCAGGACAGACCTCGCCAAAATGTAAGGTAAAGGTAAAGGTAAAGGCCCTCCCGTTGATCGTCGATTTGCTCGAGCGGGCCCAGTAACGTCTCCATTGGAGACTTTGTTGTTACTGTGTCTGGCATATCGGATACTCTCGGTAGCTTGCCGGGCTCTCCGAGAGGGGCGGAGGAATTGAACTCGGGTCGGCCATGTTGGCCGCTTGTAAGGCAAACGCCCACCACTGTGCTATCACTCCAGCCCCAAAATGTAATCTGATGAAAATTTGGGTAGGCGGGGTTTGTGACTGAAATCTCCAGGTTTTCTTGGGGTCAGGATGGGTTACCTCCCCCCACTTTTCTCTACTCCAGGACAGTCACCCCCATGAACCAACTCCAGTGCCACCATGCCAGCTCTTCTACTAGCCTTGCTGGAGAGATCCGTAAATTGTGAAAAGAAAAAAATAAAATAAAAATAAAGATTGGGGCGGGAGCATAAGCATAGTGGGGAGGGAGTTCGCCTTGCACGTGACTGAACTGGGTTCGATTCCCAGCATCCCTGAGAGTCCCCCGAACACCACCAGGAGTGATTCCTGAGTGCAGAGTCAGCCCTGAGCATCACCAGGTGTGACCAAAAAGCAAAAAAAATTTTTTAAAAGGTGAAATGGCTCTGACACTCCCAACCACCACCCATCACCGTCTTTTCATTTGGGGGCTTCGAGTGGGTCAAGCCGGCTGACGCTCAGGGCTCACTCCCACCAACAGTGCTCAGGGATTACCGCTGGCGGTGCTGGGGGACCCTTTGTGGTACCAGGGATCAAACTCCGGCTTTCCAGAATGTGAAGCCACGTTCAACCCTGCGAGCACCCGCCCCCAGCCGGAAGGAGACTACAGGCGGGCAGCAGGGATGGGGGTGAGGGGCTGTCCCCATGCAGACTCCATCCCAGGAATTTGGGGCTACGGTTCTCCAGAGTCAAAGGTTTTCTCCTCTCCTAGGGTGCGAGGAGAGAAGTCCCGGAAAATACTCCTTTTTTTTTTTTAAATTTAATTTTTTTTCTTTTTGGGTCACACCTGGAGATGCACAGGAATTACACCTGGTTCATGCACTCAGGAATTACTCTTGGTGGTGCTCGGGGGACCACATGGGATGCTGGAAATCGAACCCAGGTCGGCTGCGTGCAAGGCAAACACCCTACCCGCTGTGCCATCGCTCCAGCCCCGGAAAATACTCCTTAATGGGGAGCTAGGCCTGAGCTTGGGGGGGGGGGGGACACGGGATGCTCCCATCTCACAGGCTGACTTAGAGGCACCCAGTGTTTATTTTTGTTTTGGGGTCGAGCGGGCACCAGTAACGTCTCCATTGTGAGACTTGTTACTGTTTTTGGCATATCGAATACGCCACGAGGAGCTTGCCAGGCTTTGCCATGCAGGCGTGATACTCTCAGGAGCTTGCCAGGCTCTCCGAGAGGGGCGGAGGAATCGAACCCGGGTTGGCCAAGTGCAAGGCAAACGCCCTCCCCGCTGTGCTATCGTTCCAGCCCAATGGATGAACAACGGGAGGACAGTGCTACAGTGATACAGTGCCTTTTGGGTCACACCGGGCAGTGCTCAGGGCTGACTCCTTGGCTCTGCACTCAGGAATCACTCCTGGCGGTGCTCGGGGGACCCTATGGGATGCCGGGGATCGAACCCGGGTCGGCCGCATGCAAGGCAATCGCCCTCCTCACTGTGCTCTCTCTCCGCCCACTGGGTTCTTAGATAAGGCACCTTGGCCACTGCTGCCCCTGGGCAGGACAGGGAGGGTCTGATGGGGTTCACAGTTCCGGTTGTGGTGTGGGCTGCTCCCTGCCCAGTGCTCAGG
Organism: Sorex fumeus; assembly: GCF_029834395.1. Classification (NCBI taxonomy): domain Eukaryota; kingdom Metazoa; phylum Chordata; class Mammalia; order Eulipotyphla; family Soricidae; genus Sorex; species Sorex fumeus. Next base: position 806,300 of record NW_026606218.1, on the reverse strand, counting down.
GATGGCTCTGAGGCGTGTGCAGAAGTGGGCACAAAGACACACTCCTGGGGGAGAAGCAGCTGCTCAGGCCAGGCTCCCCTCTGCAGCAGGGCGGGGTGTAGACCAGGTGGGCACCCTCTGCCGGTTATACCCACGGTTATACCCACGGATCCCCACAACCGCCTCCAGTATGGCCAGGAGTGCAAGTGCTGGCCGGGAGGAGAGACCCCATAAAACAGTGTCTCAAGTCACTGGGGCTCCCCCACCCCCGGCCTCCCTCAAACTCAGGGGCAAGTCAGGCCTCCTGGGAAACACCAACTGCCGGGACCTCGAGGGGATGTGGGGGGACACGCCGGCCCTCCCGAGTGCCCCCAAACTCCTGTCAATTCATCCGCAGATCAGGCCCTCATGCGCACCCGCCCCGACCCCCCCCCAACGCCTGCGCCCCAAGATGCAGGGCGCACCGCGAAACAGCGCAACCCCACACCCAGGCGTGCCTCACCCTGAATCACTCCCGCGCTCCCCAAAACACTCCCGTGCTCCCCAAAACTCAGGCACACCCCGCGCCCTCAAACACTCCCACACGCCCCAAAACTCAGGTGCGCCCCGAGCCCCCAAACACTCCCGCGCCCCCCCAAGACTCCTTCGTGCCTCCAAAGACTCCCGCTCGCCCACAAACACTCCCGCGCCCCCCAAAGACTCCCGCGCGCCCCCAAGCACTCCCTAGTCCCCCCCAAGACTCCCGCGCGCTCCCAAGCACTCCCTAGTCCCCCCAAGACTCCCGCGCGCTCCCAAGCACTCCCTAGTCCCCCCAAGACTCCCGCGCGTCCCCAAGCACTCCCTAGTCCCCCCAAGACTCCCGCGCGCCCCCAAGCACTCCCTAGTCCCCCCAAGACTCCCGCGCGCTCCCAAGCACTCCCTAGTCCCCCAAGACTCCCGCGCGCCCCCAAGCACTCCCGCGCGCCCCAACAATCCCACGCGCCCGCAAACACTCCCGCGCGCCCCCCCAAAGACTCCCGCGCGCCCCCAAGCACTCCAGCGCCCCCCAAGATTCCCGCGCGCCCCAATTATCCCACGCGCCCGCAAACACTCCCCGCGCGCCCCCAGCACTCCCACGCCCCGCACCCCGCATCCCTCCCGCGCCCCCCAAACACTCACGCGCGCCGGGAGGTCCCGCGGGGCGAGCAGCGTCGCGGGCCGGGGCCGCCGCATGGTCCCCGCGTCGCAGAGGGCCCGGCCCGGGCGGTGGCGCGTCGGGGACGCGGGCGAGAGTCGCGCAAACGTCCCCGAGGCGCGGGCGGACGCGGAGAGGGAGGCGCCCTCGGAGAGTGGCCGCGGACCGGGCGCCTCCGCCGGCCACTCGGGGTCCTCGGCCCGCCCCCGCCCCGCCCCTCGGCCCGCGCGTCCTTCCCGGGTCCAGCGCCCGCGGGGGCAGCTTCCGAGACGCCTGATTGGCTTCCCGGGCGGGGGGGCCCGGGGGGGGGGGCCCGGGACAGGGACTCTCAAGGTCCAGCGTGTGTCACTGTCGCGGGGAGGTGACCTCGAGGGTCACCAGAGGTTCCTGTGAGCCCTGATGCCCGTTTTCCATCCGATCCCTTAAGTTCAAGGCTGTCCCTGCCGCGGGTCGCGGAGGGCGGGGACCCGGGTCGCGGTGAGGAGCAGGGGCAGTTGGAACTTCATTTCGTAGAGAAATTTATTTTGTAGAGAAACAAAATGGAAAGCCCAGAAGTCCTGAGCGCAAGTGGAGGTATAAGGGGTGGTATCAGTGGTATCAAGAATAACCTTTATTATTCCTAACGCTTTCTGGAAAAACACACACACACACAAATGCAAAGACCAGCCGCCCAGTCCCCTTCTCCCTCTTCACACGTTTTTAATTTTGACCTCAGATTTTCACCTTTTCTCACACCCTGGAACCTCAAGCCTCACACCTACTCCCCCGACCCAGACCCCAAGCGAAGTGTGGTGAGATGTGATTTTGTTATCAACACTCCAATCCTGGTGTGGACAGGTAAAAGCATGCCAGCACCCCCGGAAATGCCCCTGAAATCTCTTTTATAAGCCCCCTAACTTCCCATGTATCTAAATAATTCTAACAACTTTTTTTTTTTGAGAGGGAACACACACCTGCATCTAGAAATCACTCCTGACAGTGCTCAGGGATGCTGGGAATCGAACCCGGGTCGGCTGCATGCAAGGCAAGCGCCCTCCCCGCTGTGCTATGGCTCCGGCCCCACCAGCAACTTTCTAAGCTCCTCTACGCTGAGGTTCCTTTTATTTCTGAAATTTTTTTTTTTTTTTGGTCACACTTGGCGATGCACAGGTGTTACTCCTGGCTCTGCACTCAGGAATTACTCCTGGCAGTGCTCGGGGGACCCTATGGGATGCTGGGAATCGAATCCGGGTCAGCCGCATGCAAGGCAAACACCCTCTCCACTACTGCTCCAGCCTGTTTTTAAAATTTTGATGAAGGGAACCGCATCTGACTTTCCTGTGTGTGACCTCTTTCACTAGGTCCTGTGGGGTGGGGGGACCCGAACTAGTCCCACTTCTGTGCTCAGGGCCCGTGGTCTCCAGGCCTCCTGCACGCCAAGCTGGTGTCCAGCCCACTGACCTCTCTCCCTGCTCCAAACTGCTTTTTTCTGCTGGTGCAGAAAAGCCAGGTGGGAGGGAGTGGGTCTATTTACCTTGAGTTAGACCGTGACGGGCAGTTTTTCCACGCGGCCATCAGCTCTCCTCGCCCTCCGAGGACGTGCTGGACCGTTTCCAGCAAAAGGAGCCCGCACCAAAGCTCTGGATACCAGTTTTGGGAGTCCCATGCGCCCTCACGCCTCTGAGACACAGGTAGGTGGGCACGCTGCTGTCTCTGCCGGGTCAGGGGGTACATCTCTGTCCCCACTAGTCATGGCCAAGTGACCGGCTTCATCATCACATCCTTGAGTTTTGTGGGGCTGGAGCGATAGCACAGCGGGGAGGGTGTTTGCCTGGCAAGCGGCCAATCCGGGGTTCGATCCCCGGCATCCCATAGGGTCCCCTGAGCACCACCAGGAGTGATTCCTAAGTGCATGAGTCAGGAGAAAACCCTGAGCATCACCGGGTGTGACCCAAAAAGAAAAAAAAGGGGGGGGGCTGGAGCAATAGCACAGCGGGGAGGGTGTTTGCCTTGCAAGCGGCTGATCCGGGGTTCGATTCCCGGCATCCCATAGGGTCCCCTGAGCACCACCAGGGGTAATTCCTGAATGCAGAGCCAGGAGTCAGCCCTGAGCATTGCCGGGTATGTCCCAAAAAAGCAAAACACACACACACACACACACACACACACACACACACAAAACGCCAATGAAACAAACCAAAAAATGTTGGTAGTTAGGCAGAGCTAAAGGCTATTTGGGTGTTTTCCAGAAATGAGCCCTTGTTGGGGGTGGGAGGTGGGCTGGCTCACCCTGCAGTGCTCGGGCTGGCTTACTCCTGACTGTGGCCGAGGACCCATACTGTGGAGTCAGAGATGCCCCATCATCTGGCAAGCCGCCACCCTCCCCCCGGCCCCAGCTGCCGGCAAGCGAGGGGAGGGGACGGCCTTGCTGTCTCGGCTGGATCTCTGGCCACCAGCGCAGCCCGGCCCTGGCGTCCTGCAGGCCCGAGGCTGAGGCCGCGTTCACTGATGCGCGCTGACAGCTGCAGGATTAAAAGCAGCCTCCAGAGCTTTCTAGAGCCCATTCTCCTGGCAGCCGGCTTTCACTCAGAGCTGGGCGGAAAGAGACTCTTTTCATGTGAGTGAGTGTGTGTGTGTGTGTGTGTGTGTGTGTGTGTGTGATGAACAGGTTTGGAGAGGGGGAAAAAGAACGAGGCGGGGAGCGGTGGAAGTAGGTGCCTCTGTCTATACATCAAACTCCCCGCGATGCCGAGGGATCAGGGAGAGGACACAGAGTGTCATCGCGGAAGTGCCTCTGCATTAGCTGCATCCGTTCGGCCAAGCGGCCTCTCGCTCAGCCGGGGGTCAGCAGAGCAAGCCCCCCCCCAAGTTGGAGCCTGGACCCCCACCGGCCAGAAGGGTTGCAAAGCTATTCAGAGGGGCTAGTGGCAGCAGAAGGGGGTCCCGTGAGAAGGGGCTCGCTAGCAGGGCTGCGCAAGTCAGACACACACACAGACACCCGAGCTGAGTGATGGGGACAGTTCGCCACCGCCACCAATCAACTCTGAAAAGGCCACTGATGCTCTAGGGACGTGTGTGGGCTTGAGGCAGGGTCCTGGGGGCAACAGAGGAGTGAGGAAGAGGGTCCCTCTCGCCCTCCCGGCCACCAGCCCTGTGCTGGGTACAGAGGCCTGTTTGTTTGTGGGACCCTGAGGTCACCGTGCCAGACAGACGCCCTGGCTTCCAGACGCACGATGGAGACCCAGTTCGGGAAAGGAGATGCTGCCCGTCACCCCTCCCCCCTACTACTGGGGTGCGTTGCCTCTTAATCCCTGAGACCCTGGGTAGTGGCAGCCGTGATGAGTCCCCATGATTTAAGGCCCAAAGCAAGGAGCCCCTCCCCCACCCACCCGAACCCGGGAACAATTTCAGGGAAACATGAACTTCCCGGAGGGGAAGTGGCCCCGTGCCAGCACCCAGGCCCACGGCCCACCTGGCCTTGGTGTCCCCACAGCTCACAGCAAGCGGAACCCGGTGCCTGCCTGTGCCCTCACCACCCCTGGAATGTCCCTTCGTCCCTGCACTGTCCTGGTCACTTATAGGAGAGCAGAGGAGATGTGTAGCTGAGTGACGGCCCCTCCCTGCTCCTACGGCACCTGGTGTCCAGGCTTGCTGGTTATTTCTTTTTTTAATTTTTTAATTTTTTTTTTTGCTTTTTGGGTCCCATCCAAAGATGCTCAGGGCTGACTCCCAGCTCTGCACTCAGGAATCACTCCTGGCGGTGCTCAGGGGACCCTATGGGATGCCGGGGATCGAACCCGGGTCGGCCGCATATAAGGCAAACGCCTCCTTGTGACTCTATATTATTATTATTACTATTATTTTTTCTTTTTGGGTCACACCCGGCAATATTCAGGGCTGACTCCTAGTTCTGCACTCAGGAATCACTCCTGGCGGTGCTCGGGGGACCCTATGTGATGCTGGGAATCGAACCCAGGTCAGCCGCATGCCAGGCAAATGCCCTCCCCGCTGTGCTATTGCTCCGGCCCCTGGGTGTGCTGGTTATTTCTGTCTGGTTTGTTTGGTGGTGCTCAGGGCTGACTCCTGACTCAATGCTCAGGAATCACCCTTGAAATGCTCAGAACTGACTCCTGACTCAGTGCTCAGTAATCACCCTTGAAATGCTCAGAACTGATGCCTGACTCAGTGCTCAGGGATCACCCTAGAAGTGCTAAGGGCTGACTCCTGACTCAATGCTCAAGGGTCACCCTGGAAGTGCTCAGGGCTGACTCCTGAACTCAGTGCTCAGGGATCACCCTGGCGGGCTCAGTGCTGACTCTAGGTCCTGTGCTCAGGGATCACCCTGGCCAGCTCAGTGACTATACCCGGTGCCGGGGACAGAATCCGGGTCGGTAACTGCACCGTCAGCTTCCTCCCCACTTGCTCTCACTCAGCCCCGCTGAGCCTGTCAGAACCGGCAGCCCTCACTGGGCACCTGCTGGCAGCAACCGCCTCTCACTGAGCGAGGCCACGAGGGATGCAGGGAGGAAGGGCCAGGGCTGCCCCTCTCCGTCCGCCCCCACAGACGCTTCCGCCCCCAGAGCCCGCCTCCCCGGGCTGCCTCCCACCTTCGGGAGCTGCCCCAGATTTCCAACCAGCAGCAGAGGCTGTTACTCATGGGCAGGGAGAGATGGGGGAGGGGACGATGCACTTCCAGCAGGAAATCTGCTTCCGTGCCCCCCAACCCAGCATGTGGCACCCCTCCTCCCAGCCAGTGGGGACGGGCAGGCCCAGCGCAGGCCGAGGAGAGGGCAGCTGTCCCTGGGCTGGTCCCCAAGACCCAGGGCTGGGCGTGCCAGGAAGGGAGAATGAATGGGTTTGGCTTGGCATGGAAGTTTGGAAATGACCATGTGGGGGGTTTCCTGCTCACTGGGAGAGGTGGGGCAGGGAGGGCCAGTGTTGTGGTGAGACCTGTCCTTGGTGCTGAAAACACACATGCACATAGACACACACACACAGACCCACATACCCAGACATAGACACAGACCCACATACACATACACACACATGCACATATACAAAGACATACACAGACACAAACACACAGACACACATACACAGAGACACAGACCTACATACACAGACACACAGACACATATACAAAGACATACAGATACAAACACACATACACACAGACCCACATACACAGAGACCCAGACCCACATACACATACACACATATACAAAGACATACACACAGACACACAAACACAAACACACATACACAGATATCCACAAGCACACACACACAGACACGTACAGAGAGACACATACGCAGACATATATAGACACAGACACAGACACATACACATACACACACACACACACACACACATAGAAAACTCAGAGGCTGATGGGGGTCACAAGGCGAGAGCAGGAAGGCAGGTGGTGTGGCCCAGAGCTGTGGGGTCCGACCCACGAACCAACTCAGACAGCCCCCCTCCCCCCCACCCCCACCTGGGACAAAGCCAGCCCCAAAGCCACATCCTTGTCACAAGATGCCACAGATGCTGCTACCAGGCCGGAGACGGTCCCGGCACCCCGCCAGCCCCCAAACCCAAATCACAAAACCCTCCTGGGAACCTGCTTCTGCTGAATCAACTCGCAATGTTGCTTCTACATATGTGTTATATATGTACATATATATTTATGTGCACACATATTTTTATATAAGTGTATATCTATACATTGGGGGGGCGAGGCTAGGCCACACCCAGAGATGCTCAGGGCTTCCTCCTGGCTCTGCACTCAGGAATCATTTCTGGTGGTGCTCGGGGGACCCTATGAAGGGCCAGGTATGGAACCTGGGTCGGCCACATGCAAGGCAAGTACCTTCCCTGGTACTATCACTCACAGGTGGGAGAGGCAAAAGGAAGAGAGAGAGAGAGGAGAGAGAGGGCTGGCTTGGAGTGAGCTTGCCAGGCAGTTTGTGTCTCTCTCAACACGGATCACAGAACATCAGTTTTCCAACTTTTCGTTTATCAAGGCATGATACATTCCACGAACACCCAACCCCAAGCCCACCCCCACCCAACCTCCTTTAAGTGACTACGTTAACCAAGGGCGAACCCAGAATAGGGAACGTTCGACAGAAACGAAGATGAACTCCAGACCCCAATCCCCACGCAACACGGCGACCCGCCGGCCCCTCACCCCGCTAACAGACACCCCCAGAACTGAAGGCCTTGCCCCGTGCCCCGCCCGGGGCTCCTCGTCCTCCCGGCCTCGCCCTGTGCACGCGGCTCCGGTCCTTCGACCCCAGCCTGCCTCCCCATTACACCTCCATCCTCTTCACGCTGGGGTACCAGTGCAGGAAGCTTCTGGAGGTGGCCAGGCGCGCCGCGGCCCCCAGGGCGGCGGTGGCGGTGCTGCGGGGGATATAAAGCTTCTGTGACATCTGGGGATCGGGGGACAGGATGAGGGACAGCTGGTCCATGGCGCCGGGGCTCCGCTCCGTGAACAGCGTGATGGCGTGGCTGCTCCCGCCGTCCCCGGGGTCCTGGGGGTTCTCTGGGGGGCTTTCCGCTGAAAGAGAACGAAAAGCCGTGTCTCGCGTGGCTTCGCACACGCCCGCTCCCGGTCCTGACTAAGACCCGTGTGACAAGCCCCCTCTGACGGGTGGCGGCGACGGGGACCGAAGTAGGGACACAGACAACGCCAGGCCACAAGGACAGAGAAGTGAGGGCCGAGCATCAGACGCAGACAAGGACAAACGTCCTTGTCAGAAAAGGAGAAGCAGGTCTGAAATGAGCAGGGGAAGTTTTTTTCCCCAGGGCACCCCAAAAGCAAACAGCAGAGGCTGGGGTGGGACCGCGGGGAGGGCGTTTGCCTCGCATGCAGCCGACCCGAGTTCGATCCCGGCATCCCATAGGGTCCCCCAAGCCCCACCAGGAGTGATTGCTGAGCACAGAGCCAGGAGTCAGCCCTGAGCACAGCCAGACGTGGCCCCAAAACCAAACATCAAAATCCCAACCAACCCCCACAGGGGCTCGCACTCCAATCCCAGGAAGAGAATCCTGCAGTTGCCCAACTTCCTTCTAGAAAAATCCAGAAGAGGGGCTAGAGCAATAGCACAGCAGGGGAGGGCGTTTGCCTTGCACATGGCAGACCCGGGTTCGATTCCCAGCATCCCATAGGGTCCCCCGAGCACCGCCAGGAGTGATTCCTGAGTGCAGGGCCAGGAGTCAGCCCTGAGCATCGCTGGGGAGGGAGGGAGGGAGGGAGGGAGGGAGGAAGGAGGGAAGGAAGGATCCAGAAGGCGCTCCCCGGGGTCACCAGGGAAACCCTCGCTAGCCAAGCATCCCAGGGGGGTCACCAACCCTGACGTGAGCCCCTCGGGTGGAGACCCAGGTCAGGTTCTGTCGGAGGCGGCGTCCCCGACCCCGGGCTGGGGGCGTACCCGGGCCGGGGCGCGCGGTGGGGGTCTCGGCAGGGGTCTCAGCGGAGGTGGGTGTGGAGTCCGGTGCAGGGCTCTGCGGGGCGGTGGGCTCCCCGGGGCTCCCGGCCGGCTGCTGGGCCTGGATGAGCGAGATGTAGAATTCTTCCAGCTGTGGCAGCGACGAGAAATCCAGGGGTTCTGGGGAGGCCGACTGCGGGAAAACGGGCAGACAGGAAGGCGGCGTCACTCAAGGAACCCGGAGGACCCCGGACTGTCTCTGAGGGGAGGGGGAGAGTGGTGGGGGGGCCATCCCAGCGGCTCAGCCAAGAAACACGCCCTGGACCTCAAGGATGGCCCCGTGACCGAGGAAGGAGAGAGAAGACACTGGCCGGGCCCCAGCAGACACAGAGCTTGGAAAGCCCCCCGTACCCTCTCTTTCACCGGCCCCTGTCTCTTCACTGACGCAGCACAAGGTCACCTTTGTGGACACCCTGGTACCCACGTCTCCGTTCCTGCAGCTTTATGCTCTTTTCTGGTTTTGTTTGGGGGCCACACCTGGCAGTGCTCAGGGATGACTCCCAACTCTTGTACTCAAGGATCACTCCTGGCGGTGCTTGGGGGACACTATGGGATGCCGGGGATCAACTGTGTGCCAGGCAAATGCCCTCCCCGCTGTGCTATCACTCTGGGGTCCCTCGTCTTAATTTGATTTTTGCTTTTTGGGTCACACCCGGCAATGCCCAGGGGTTACTCCTGGCTCTGCACTCAAGGATCACCCCTGGCAGTGCTCAGGGGACCATATGGGATGCTGGGAATCGAACCCGGGTCGGCTGCATGCAAGGCAAACGCCCTCCCCGCTGTGCTATTGCTCCAGCCCCATTTTTTTTTCTTTTTGGGTCACACCTGGCCATGCACAGGGGTTACTCCTGGTTCTACACTCAGGAGTTACTCCTGGCGGTGCTCAGGGGACCATATGGGATGTTGCGAATCGAACCCGGGTCGGCCGTGTGCAAGGCCAACTCCCTACCCGCTGTGCTCTCTCTCCAGCCCCGCCCCAATTTTTTTAAAATAAATTTTTGTTTTCTGTTTGGGGGCCACACCTGACAATGTTCAGGGCTGATTCCTGGCTCTGCGCTCAGGAATCACTTCTGGTGGGGCTCAGGAGACCCTATGGAATGCGGGGGATCGAACCCTGGTCGGCCACGTGCAAGGCAAACGCCGTTCCTGCTGTGCTAAAAAAAAAGTGGGATAAATTAAATTACATCCCAGAAATGTCCCTATCAGCCAAGATGAGCCCGACCAAGAGCTCCCAGCACCCTGAAATGGGCCTGGGAGCCACAGAAGGACCCCACAGCTAGAATGTCACCGAGAAAGAGGAGAAAACCACGGGACCACCTCTTTCCTGGTTTCAGAAAATATCAGGGGCTAGAGCAATAGCCCAGTGGGGAGGGCGTTGGCCTGGCCCATAGCCGACCCGGGTTCGATCCCCGGCATCCCATAGGGTCCCCCGAGCACCGCCAGGAGTGATCCCTGAGTGCAGAGCCAGGAATCAGCCCTGAAACAAAACCTGAAAGTCGACATCAGGGCCAAGGCCAGCCGACATTTCAAGAATGTTCTATGTAATGTGGCATGTTTTATGACCACTAACACAGTAACCAGGTCCTGGAGGAAATATATCGCCCAGAAGATTCATCTGCCATAAACTTGTCTCCAATAAGTCTGTCATATTTGAGACCTGTATTCTTTTGGAGGGGGGAAGGAGAGGATTTGGGTCTCATCTGGCAGTGCTCAGGGCTAACTCCTGGTGCAGGCATTGCTCCTGGTGGTGCCTTGAGGACCACAGGTGCGGCAGGGATGGAACCCGGGTCATCTGGTGTGTCTCTCCTCTGTTCTCACTGCCTGGCCCCGATTCCTGTACTTATGATTCAACACCTCCTCACCGAAGCCTGATTTCTATCAGCTGTCCTGTTTTGCGGATACTCGTGATATAGCCGAGAAACCGTCAGCGGTGGATTTTGTCCTCGGGTTAATCCTAACGGGCAAAGCACTCTGCTTTCTGTCAAATATCAAAGACGGAACTGACAGGATGGAAGCAGAGTCTATCATTTCACGGCTCAGCTCATGAGAATAGCTCTTCTCTCTGGCCGGGGCCGGGGATCAAAGCCTGGGGCTCCACGCACCAGGCATGCGTTCCGCTAACGAGCCACCGTTCGATCCATATGCTCTATTGCTCACCTGGAAGTTCAAGTGTCTTTCAACGTTTGGTGCAGAATTTCCAGGGGCTGGAGCGATAGCCCAGCGGGGAGGGCGTTTGCCTTGCACGCGGCCGACCCGGGTTCGATGCCCAGCATCCCGTATGGTCCCCTGAGCACCGCCAGGGGTGATCCCTGAGTGCAGAGCCAGGAGGAACCCCTGTGCATTGCTGGGTGTGACCCAAAAAAAGAAAAAAAAAGGAGAGAAAAAAATTTTCCTTCGGAAGAGAGGAATCCCAACATGAACGAGCTGGGAAGCCAACGTCCCCCACTGTCGGCTGTTCTGCCAAGGGCCGAGAGGGGCTCGCTGGGCAGGATTCCACTTTCTGAGCATGCGTGGACCCCCGCACATAGCCCAGTCATCTGCACTGGCCTGTGACCAATGCCTGAGTTTTTCTCTGGCACCTTCAACCCTTTAGGGCTATTTGTTTTGGTTTGTGGGGGTGGGGCACTCCTGGGAGGGCTCAGGGGACCATATGGGATGCCAGGGATCGAACCCTGGTCAGATGCGTGCAAGGCAAACGCCCTCCCCACTGTTCTAATGCTCAGGACCCGCCCTCTGTGTTTCTGAACTTGAGCTTTTTTTTTTTTTTTTTTGCTTTTTGGGTCACACCCGGCACTACTAAGGTGTTACTCCTGGCTCTGCACTCAGGAAATCACTCCTGGTGGTGCTCGGGGGACCCTATGGGATGCCGGGGATCGAACCTGGGTCAGCCACGTGCAAGGCAAACGCCCTCCCCACTGTGCTATCACTCTGGCCCCTTGGGTGATTTTTCATAGACATTTAGTATCCAGACAGCACACAGGAGCTGGAGAGACAGTATGGAGAGGAAGGTGCTTGGCTGGCAGGCGACCGACCCAGGTTTGATCCCGGCACCCCAGATGGTCCCACAAGCCCCCTAGGAGTGATCCCTGATCACAGAGCCAGGAGTCAGCCCGGAGCACAGCCAGATGCGGCCCCCAAACAAAACAAACCAAACAGCAAACATACTAAGAGGCAAGTTAAGCACGACTCTTCTTCCTCTGAGAAAAGATTTTGATTTGAATCCAGTTGTGCCCAAGACTGGCCAATATTCTCCCTGCAAAGACCCAGAGGCCAGACAGGGCCAAAATCAAGCACCGAAGGGAAAAGGAGGGAGGGAGAGGTTAGCATCTTGAGGTGGTGAGGGTAAGATAAGAGTCTTCTTTTTTTTTTTTCTTTTTGGGTCACACCCGGCAATGCACTGGGGTTACTCCTGGCTCATGCACTCAGGAATTATCCCTGGCAGTGCCCGGGGGAACATATGGGATGCTGGGAATTGAACCCGGGTCGGCCGCGTGCAACCCAGGATGGCGTCTGTGCTGCCTGGGAGTTCCACATTTTTATGGGGGTCTTCTCCGCTACCGCCTCTCTTTGCTCTGCTGCTGTCTGGGGTCACACACCGGGGCAGGCTCTGGGGCACCCCGGCCTCTGGCTGCAGGGACCCCAACAGGGCCCCCGGGGTTCCCACTCCACTTCCGGCTCCTTAGTTTTCTCACCGTGGGTCTTTCTGCGCACGTGCCAGCCGGGGGCGACCCGGGGATGCCAGGGGTGGCCGCCTCTCCTCTGCCCACCACGGCCTGCAAGGGCAGCCAGCTGTCATCCCAGATGTCGCCGCTGACGGTCACAGACTCCAGGCGCGGCATTCCAGAGGGGATGTCCTCCTGGGGAGGGGTGGGGGACACACACTCACTGGGGGCCCTGCACGCCAGCCCCACCTCGACTTGCAGAGAGAGGCAGTTTACAGCCACTGGGAGGAGGGGGGACACAGGGGTCGCGGTCAAGAGAAGGGGACCATGAAGAGGATGATGCATTCGGAGTCAGCGGGGCAGAAGACACAGCTAATAGGGCAGCCACAAGAGGCCTGACCTGGGCATGGCACAAGATGGGAAAGGCTCAGACCCAGGACCGCCAGGCATAGGGCGCAGTGGGAGGTGGGGCCGCAGCTGAGGCTGGGGCTTAGTCAGGTTCTGGGGTTCCCTCCTGGACATCAAACCCTCCCCGACACACACACACACACACACACACAAAGTTAACGTGAGTCGTCATGGACTGTCCTTCCCCCGCTTGAAGCCTCTGACTGCCTGGAGGAGGTGACCAAAAGTATGAAGGTGCCACGAGCAGTGGACAGAAGTGACAATCCAGGGGCTGGATCAATAGCACAGCGGGGAGGGCGTTGGCCTTGCATGCAGCCAACCCGGGTTTGATTCCCAGCATCCCATAGGGTCCCCCGAGCGCCGCCAGGAGTGATTCCTGAGTGCAGAGCCAGGAGTCAGCCCTGAGCATCACTGGGTGTGACCCCCCCCCAAAAAATGATGGGGGATGGGGGTGCTGCTTTGTACATGTTGGACCCGGGTTCGATCCCTGGCACCCCTTAGGGTACACTGAGCCCTGCCAGGAGTGATTCCCGAGTGCAGAGCCAGGAGGAACCCGAGCATAGCAGTGTGAGACCCAAAAAAAAAAAAAAGTGACAATCCAGGGCAGTAGGGAGGGCATCTGCCTTGCACATATCTTTCTCGGGTTCGATCCCCGGCACCTCCCAGGGTCCCCCACCCCCGCCAGCACAGCCAGGAGAGAGCCCTGAGCAGTGCAGATGTGGCCCCGAAAAAACAAAGATTTCCCCTCAAAACACCTTATAAATGTTTCCCCTGCTGGGCTGTTGCTGGTCCTCACGGAAAGGTGGGGGGGTCAGGGATGCTCAGAAGCCAGAAACCACCCCCCCCAGTTCTGTCTGAGCCCCTGTGAGGAGCAGCCGAGAGGCCTGTGGGGACGGCAGCGCCCGTGTGCAGCCCCCGCTGACTCGTCCTCCTACCTCGGTTTCCTCCCTCAGTTCCTCGGGCTCGGGGATGGGTCCCGGGGGCGCCAGGTCAGGAGTCTTCCCGGAGCCCGACTCCCTCTCCCTCAGCCCGTCCGGAGGCTCCGACTTCCGGATGCTGCCGGCCTTCTCGTCACTGGCATCGTGCTAGAAGGACAGAGAAGCCCTTTGAGGCCCCACATCTGTGCCATGAACCCCCCCTTTGGGGGTACTGACCAAGCTCCCGGCAATCAATGTCCATCAGGGAGGGGGTTGGAGTGATAGCACAGCGGGTAGGGCGTTTGCCTTGCACGCAGCCGACCCAGGTTCGATTCCCAGCATCCCATAGGGTCCTCCGAGCACCGCCAGGAGTGATTCCTGAGCACAGAGCCTGGAGGAACCCCTGTGCACCACCAGGTGGGACCCAAAAAGAAAAACAAAAGAGCCACCTGAGTGTGAAAATCTCAACAGCACTGGGGTGCAATGAGGGGAGGGCGAACCCCCTGGAATGCTTCAAGACACGGGGTATCGGGCTGGAGTAATAGCACAGCGGGTAGGGCATTTGCCTTGCATGCGGCCAACCCGGGTTCGATTCCCAGCATCCCATAGGGTCCCCCAAGCACCACCAGGACTAATTCCTGAGTGAAGAGCCAGGAGGAACCCCTGAGCATCGCCAGGTGTGGTCCAAAAAGAAAAAAAATAGAAATAAGGGGCCGGAGTGATAGCACAGTGGGGAGGGCGTTGGCCTTGCACGTGGCCAACCCGGGTTCGATTCCCAGCATCCCATAGGATCCCCCGAGCACTGCCAGGAGTGATTCCTGAGTGCAGAGCCAGGAGTCAGCCCTGAGCATCGCCGGGTGTGACCCCCCCAAAAAAGACACGGGGTATTCCAGGGACCAAGCCACAAATGGGGGGTTGGCAACATTCTAATGTAGATGGGGGCTAGAGAGAGGCCACAGGAGTTAAGGTGAACAAGCGTTTTACCCGAGACTGGCACCCCAACTCAACTTGTGATCCCCAAAGCATCCTGGTCCCCCAGGGCCCGCAAGCACTGCATCCCCCGAGTTCTCCCACAGAACTGCTCGACCAGCTGGAGGAATCTCTGGAGGGACCCCTAGACACCCCTGAGCATCGCCTAACACCATCTGCAGAATCACAGGTTTTATTTGTTTTGGGGGCGGAACTGTGATTGTTTCTGGGCCGCACCTGGCAGAGCTCATGACTTAACTCCTGGCTCGGGAATGACTCGGAAGAGCTTGAGAGAACCCTAGCGTGATGGAACCCAGGGCAGGCCCCTGGTGTGATTCAGTGGGTGCTGGGGGGGCCTGCCAGCAGGTCAGGGGGTTACTGAGAAATGCCAAATTGAGTCAAGAGAAGCGTTGGGCTTCGTGCAGGTGAATTCACAAGAGCAGCGAGGCAGCAACGGGATTTAAGAGGCGCCGGAGAGGCAGAAGGAAAATAGAGCAGCAGAGAGGATGCTGGTCGCTGTGCAGGCCACCTTCCCTGGGGCTGGGAAGCCTATGGCCTCCGCCCTAACCAAAAGGTGATGACAGAGGCAAGCTCTTGGGGTGATTGGGAGCGCTACATAACACGTCACAGTTACAGAACTTGCAACACCGTAGCTCTGCAGAGAGAAAGTGCCCAACTATTAGCAATAACAAAAATGATGGGGCTGGAGCCATAGCACTGCAGGGACGGCGTTGGCCTCGCACGCGGCTGACCCAGGTTCGATCCCCCGGCATCCCACGGGATCCCCCGAGCACCGCCAAGTGTGATTCCTGAGTGCAGAGCCAGGAGTCATCCCTGAGCCCCGCTGGGTGTGACCCCCAAACTATCCTGTCAAGAAGGGAAAAAATGACAATAATAATAATAATAATAATAATAACATAAAGGTAATATCAGCAAAGCTCCTACCGGGGCACAGGACTCGCCCTCCTTGGGCTGCGCGCTGACCTCCCCGTCTTCGCCGAAGTAGTGCTGCAGGGACAGGTGACCCAGTTCTGTCACAGCAGCAGCCTCGGGTCCGGAGCTGGCTTTAGTGTACAGAGCTAAGGGGTTGAGCTCGCGGAAGCCCTGCGGGGGTGAAGAGAAGGAGGCGTCAGCCACAGGCTCAAGTGGGGGAAAAAGCTCTTCGGCGCTTTCAAGTGTGGTCGCAGCACTATTATCTTCAGAGATCCTAGCGAGAAACATCTCCACAGTGAGTTTTTCTGTTTTGTTTTGTTTTGTTTTGCTTTTTGGGTCCCACCCGGCGATGCTCAGGGCTGACTTCTGGCTCTGCACACAGGGATCACTCCTGGCGGTGCTCGGGGGACCCTAGGGGATGCCGGGGATCGAACCCGGGTCGGCCGCGTGCCAGGCAAACGCTGTGTGATTGCTCCAGCCCCAACCCTCTCAGTCTAAAAGACCAACAGTGCCCAGTCTGGGTGGCTGACGTCAAGAGAGAGAACTCTGCATGGAGCGGGCAGGCATCTGGCGGGAAGCAAACACAGTGGGCAGGGGGCCTGGTTCAAGGCCAGCACCCCAGGCCCTGAGACCTTCTGGGTGTGGTGCCTCCACCCCCCAAAAGCAAAAGGGGACAAAGACAGGAGCCCTGGGCACAGGGTGTGGCTCAGCGGTGGAGCGCGCTTGTCCCGGCTCCTCCAGCCTCCAAGGTGACAATCTGGGACGTCTGAGGTCCACGAGGAAACCGAACGCCCTCCATGTCAGAACTGCTTCTCCCCGGGAGCGCAGAGTGAACTGCACACAACGGAGCTGTGTGCGCCAACTGCACCTTGGAGGGGACGTTCTCCCGGCAGACGATGGCGTGGCCCTCGGTTCTCAGCACGTGATGGAAATAGACGTCCTCGTTGGAGGACGTGTCACACAGGAAGATGTTCAGGATCCCGTCCACGTACTCGTCCACCACCCCGACCAACGGCTTCAAGCCGCACAGCTTCTGGAACTGCAAAATGGCCTTGGCTGTCCAGTGTTCCTGCAACGGAGCCGAGGAATTAGATGTGGGAGGTCGTGTTCACTGTCTGTTGGTGGTGCAACCCTGGGGGTTGAGCCCAGGAGCTCACACATGCAGCCCTCCACCCCGAGCTCCATCCCAGCCTCAGACACTGCAGTTACCATGGCAATACAACTGCTGGTGGGCTAGGAATTCAAGGGAGCGGGGGAATGACAACACTCTGAAGGATATTGAGATTTGAGGATGAAAAAAGCCAGAATCAAAAAGAAAAACGAGGGGCTGGAGCAATAGCACGGCGAGCAGGGCATTTGCCTTGCACGTGGCAGACCCAGGTTCGATTCCCAGCATCCCATATGGTCCCCCGAGCACCACCAGAAGAGATTCCCGAGTGCATGAACCAGGAGTAACTCCTGTGCATTGCTGGGTGTGACCCAAAAAAGAAAAAAAAAAAGAGGGGACGGAGAGATAGTACAACAGGTAGGGCGTTTGCCTTATATGCGGCCGACCCAGGTTCAATTCCCGGCATCCCATAGAGTCCCCCAGGCACCGTCAGGAGTGATTCCTGAGTGCGGGGCCAGGTGTAAACCCCTGAGCATCGCCAGGTGTAACCCAAAAAGCAAAAAAAAAAAGAAAGAAAGAAAGAAAAACGAGAGCTGGAAAGAGAATGGCAGGCAAGGCACTCGCCTTGCACGTGGTGGACCCTGATTTTATCCCCAGCACCCCAAGCACTGCCAGGAGTGACCCCTGAGCACAGAGCTAGGAGCAAACTCTGAGCACTGCTAGGTGTGTCCCCAAACAAAAAAAAATCCCAAGAGAAATGCACAATTAGGTGCATAATGGCGACACTACAGACAAGCCTGGTACGGATGAAACGCCGGAGAACTCTGCCCGTTCTCTCGGCTCCTGAGTGGGGCCCCAGGTTTTGACTTCTGGGGTCTCCGGCTCACATCACTTCCCACAGTGCTCCCCCACCCTCAGCCTCTCTCAAAGCCCCTTTGCCCGGGATGGATTTTTTTTTCTTTTTGGGTCCCACCCGGCGATGCTCAGGGCTGACTCCTGGCTCTGCTCTCAGGAATCACTCCTGGTGGTGCTCAGGGGACCCTATGGGATGCTGGGAATCGAACCCGGGTCACCTGCGTGCCAGGCAAATGCCCTCACCGCTGTGCTATCACTCCAGCCCCCAACCTGGGATGAATTCTGTGTCCTGTCACATTCCAGATCTTTCTGGGCTCCCCTCCATCACCTCCTCTGTGAGCTGGGGCCCCGCTGGCCACAGGCACGGCGTCTCCTTCCACACGGCGCTACGAACACTCCCTTGGCAGCCCCCACTGAGCACCAGCACCATGTCTCCGCGTTCCCCGCCACACTGTCCGGGGCTGCCGGCCACGGTGCCTCTGTGTGCCCCAAGAACCTGGGACATGAGCCAACATACCTCGACCGGCCGGACCCACGCCAGCGAGCAAGGGATGGCCTGGGCTGGAAGCTTCGTGTAGCAGCACCTGTGAAGGGTGAGAGGCAGAGACAAGGGCGTTTCGGTCCCTTCAGAACCACCGTAAACTCACTTCTTGATTTGGGCTAGTCACGTGATTTCAAAGTGTGTGTGTGTGTGTGTGTGTGTGTGTGTGTGTGTGTGGAGAAGGGTGAGGGAGGGAGGGGTCATGGCGATGTGCTCAGAGGTTCCTCCTGGCTCTGTTACTCTGGTGGTGCTCTGGGGACCACACGGCATGCCGGGGTTGGAACCCTGGTCGGCTGCATGCAAGGCCAGTGCCCTACCCACTGAACTATCTTTCTGGCCCCTATTCGTGTCATTTCGGGCCTTTTACTTCATGCGCTGTTAAAGCTGATGTTCTGGGCTAGAGAGAAAGTCCAGCAAGTAAGGCTCTTGCCTTGCACACAGCTGACCCTGGTGCCATTCGCCACCCTACAGAGGTAGGGAATGAATTACTCCTGAGCACTCTTGAGTCCTGCCAGGTGGAAGCCCTGAGTACAGACTCAGGAATGATCCCTGAGCACTGCCAGGAGTTTCCCAAAAATCACTGCACTAAGCACTGTCCTCCTGTTGTTCATCGACTTGCTCGAGCGGGCCCAGGAACGTCTCCGTTGTGAGACTTGTTGTGACTGTGTTTGGCATCTCGAATACGCCACGGGGAGCTTGCCAGGTTTTGCCATGGGGGGCGAGATACAAGCCTGGTAGCTTGCCAGGCTCTCCGAGAGGGGCGGAGGAATCGAACCCGGCTCTGCCAGGCTGGCTGTGTGCAAGGCAAACGCTCTACCGCTGTGCTATTGCTCCAGCCCTCCCCAAAATCACATTTTTAAAAAATAAATATGTAAGGAGTCTGACCTTTGTGCTTCTCACTATAACTTCTACCATGATCCCATAAATATTTCCCGCACTGAGAAACTGCAACAGGGTCGGAGCCATAGCACAGCAGGAAAGCACCTACCTTGTAAACAGCTCACCCAGGTTCCATCCCCAGCCCCCCATACAGGTCCCCTGAGCCCCACCAGGAGTGATCCCTGAGCACAGAGCCAGGAACAAGCCCTGAGCCCTGCTCAAAAAAACAGAGAAGGAGAGAGAGAGAGACACTCAGAGACAGACAGAGAGAGAGGGAAAGAGGGAAATCAAGAAGAGAGAGGGAGAGAGAGAGACTGCAATTATTGTCAAGGTCTATTCAGGATATTACCACATGAAGGCAAGGTACCGAGAGTATCTCGCCCGCACGGCAGAGCCTGGCAAGCTCCCCGTGACGTATTCAATATGCCAAACACAGTAACAACAAGTCTCATGATGGAGACGTTACTGGGCCCGCTCGAGCAAATCGATGAACAATGGGAGGACAGTGACAGTGACCACATGAAGGCAGGCAGAGAGATTATAACTTATCTGTAAAACTGAATGACAATTTGCCATGTCTGTACTCAGAAGAAAAAAGGATGGAAAGGCAGGAACGAGAGGGGGGAAAGGCAGGACCAAAGAAAGCTCCTGACCCCACAGAACTCCCACATTCTGATCTGGAGCCTATTGAACCCCCTAAACACTGAAACTCTGGGGCTGGAGACAGCACAGCAGGGAGGGTGTTGCACGCGGCCAACCCGAGTTCGATCCCCGGCATCCCCTAGGGTTCCCTGAGCCCCGCCAGGAGTGATTCCTCAGTACAGAGCCAGGAAGAACCCCTCCAAAAAAAGGAAATGAAATAGATCGGGGCTGCTGAGAGATAGCACAGCGGGGAGGGAGTTTGCCTTGCACGTCTTGCATGCTGCCCACCCGGGTTCGATCCCCAGCATCCCATAGGGTCCCCAGGAGTGATGCCTGAGTGCATGAGCCAGGAATAACCCGACAATCGCCAGTATGACCCAAAAAGAAAAAAAAAGATCCCTGAGAGATTGTCTGCTGTAGAGGCGGGGGGAGAGGTGGGATGGGGGGCTTCCTGGGGACATTGGTGGTGGAGGATGTGCACTGGTGGAGGATGGGTGTTTGATCATTGTATGACTGGAACTCAAACAGGAAAGCTTTGTAACTGTATCTCACGGTGATCAAAATAATAATAATAGGGCTGGAGTGACAGCACAGCAGAAAGGGCGTTGGCCTAGCACCTGGCTGACCCGGGTTCGATCCCCAACATCCCAAAGGGTCCCTCGAGCCCCACCAGGAGTGATTCCTGAGCGCAGAGCCGGGAGTTGGCCCCGAGCATCACCAGGTGGGACCCCCCCCCAACCCTGCCCAGCGCCGACTCACTTGAGGAACCTCAGGGAGGACGTCTGGACGGCGCCGATATTCCCGAAGTCGGGGTAGAACACTTCCACCTCCTGCTTGCCAAGCACCCGATGGATGATGACACGGTACCACCACTTGTCCTCGGAAATCCTGACGCAACACAGATGGCCCGGCTGGATGTAGCGTTCCGGCATGGAGTAGCGATCGGAAACCAGCTGGTTGGAGTAGCAGCGCCTGGGATGGGCCGGGAGGGACAGGAAAGAGCAGAGACCACCCGATACCTCGGTGAGGGGCAGCGAAGGCTAACGGAGAAAAAAAAATCCTCTCTCTCCTGGTCTGCCAAGGCCTATTTATGAATGTCGAGTAGGTTTATTTGCTTTTTGCTTATTCAAATCACTTCTCTTCATCAACAAACATCTTTTTTCTTTTATTTTTTTTTTGTTATTTTTGTGGGTTTTTTTTTTTTTTTTTTGCTTTTTGGGTCACTCCCAGCGATGTACAGGGATTCCTCCTGGCTCATGCACTCAGGAATTACTCCTGGCGGTGCTTGGCGGACCCCATGGGATGCTGGGAATCGAACCTGGGTCGGCTATGCAAGGCAAACGCCCTACCCGACATTCTTTCACGTGGTAATTCGAACCTTCATTCTTGCTCACATTCTCTGCTGTGAAGACTGTAATTCAGCCTCACACCCCAGCACTTTTTATTTATTTTGCTTTTTGGATCACACCTGGTGATGCCCAGGGGTTCCTCCTGGCTCTGCACTCAGGAATCACACCTGATGGTGCTCGGGGGACCTTATGGGATGCCGAGGGTCGAACCTGGGTCAGCTGCATGCAAGGCCAACGCCCTCTCCGCTGTGCTATCACTCCGCCCAGCCCAGCCCTTCCTAATGGACATTTGTAAGGCATGAGTTGCTGATTCCCAAACAAACAGCAGCTGTGAGCCTTGGCTTTGAGCGAGGGCCCTGCACTGCCCTCCCAGCTCGTTTCCTCCGCCCCTCCTGGAAGTATTCCTCTGTCCTCGATGGCTGGCTCTCGGGCGCCCTCTCCTGGATAAACCAAATAAGCGCTGGGACTTCAACCCAGCAAACCAGGTTCAAATCCTACCTCAGCCTCTCACTCTCTGGGATCTCCTTGTGCAGGGAGGGACGTGGGCCAGTCTCGGTCAAAGTCTGTGCATGTGGGCACTGAGACAGCTGGGTGGACTGAACGCAGGCTTCTGGGGTGGAATGGCCCTGGCCTTACCCCCAGCAGTGCGCGACCCCCCCATCACTTCCAGGTGCAGTTCCAGGCACAGAGCCAGGAGGCGCCCTCATGTCTCATGTGCAGTGAGCTCGGCCCCAAGTACGCACAGGAAGTCTGGGCACGGTGACAGGAGAGCTCCAGCACCACCAAGGGAGTCTCTCCCACTCCCCAAACTCTTACTATTATTATTTTGCTTTTTTTGATTTTTGGGGTCCCACCTGGCGAAGCTGAGGGGTTATTCCTGGCTCTGCACTTAGGATTCTGGTGGTACTCGGGGGAATTCTATGGGATGCCAGGAATTGAACCCAGGTCGGCCACATGCAAGAAAAACACCCTGCCCACTTTACTATGGTTCAGCCCCTCCCTAAACTCTTTATGATGCCCTGATTTAGATGTTGCAGACAGGGAAAAAGGCCAGCAGAGGGTCTAGGAGCGCGCGGCCCCAGCTTGATCCCAGCACACAGCCAGGATGAGCCACAGACCCCCAGTACCTCACAGCGGCCCCAAGGGTCCCCACACCACAGCGTCCTAGCCGCCCCCATGCCTGGCCCCCAGTACTGCGTGGGAGACATTTCCCACCCATTCCCCCCAAAAAAAGCCCAGAGAAAGAAATTTCTAACTGAATGTATTCACCAAGGCTTGACATCAACAGGCCAAACCCAGGCTTCAGGCGTCTGAGGCCCGGGAACCAGCCCCACACAGAGAGGAAGAAAGTCCCCTTAGGTTCCGTGTGGTACCCAGCCAGACGTCTTTAAACACTTTTACGAACGTGGTATCTTGCAACAGATGAGAGAGAGAGCGGGTACGATGAAAAGACAATTTTCTCCGTAATTAAGCAAAAGATTAAAGCTGATTAGCATAAATGTCTAACAGTGACCCTGGTGAGTTCTTTTTTTACTTTTTAAAAAAAATTATTTATCTTTTGCTTTTTGGGTCACACTCGGCGATGCACAGGGGTTACTCCTGGCCCTGCGCTCAGGAGTTACGCCTGGCAGTGCTCAGGGGACCATATGGGATGCTGGGAATCGAACCCGGGTCGGTCGCATGCAAGGCAAACGCCCTACCCGCTATGCTATCGCTCCAGCCCCGCGAGTTCTTTTCTTGGGTTTGTTTGTTGCTTTAGGGGCCGTGTCCAGCGATGCTCAGGGCCAACTCCTGGCTCTGCACTCAGGGATCACTCCTGGCGGTGCTCGAGGGACCCTATGGGATGCCGGGATTCGAACCCGGGCCGGCTGCGTGCTAGGCCAGCGCCCTTCCTGCTGTGCTACCACTCCGGCCCCGTGGGGAGTTAACTGTTTTCGCTGATGAGCGGGAAGTGGGAGGCCAGGCCCGACCTACCTCATCTCGATCATCATGTCCTCCAGCAGTTCCGAGGAGTCGCGGCTGTAGATGCGGACGTAGAACTGGCTGGGGGAGATGATGTACTCCACGAAGACCCCCACCAGCGTGCTGGTGTCCAGCGGGGGCAGCCGACTCAGCTTTTTGTCCCGCACTGCGTCAGGGGGGATGTCCGGGATGGGTGCGACCCGGCTCACCTGGGGTTTGTTGGCTTCTTCTTGCTAGGGTAGAGAGACACTGTGATTCCCGGGAGGCCGGTCCAGATCGGGGCCACCATCCTCAGACTCTGCTACTACACACTCTCAGCCTTTCTCCCCGATGAGGACCATGATCGGGCGTTTTCCAAACGCCTCCTCAGGGGGCCAGTGAGATGGCTCAGTGGGTTGCGTGCACACATGCCCATGATGTTGGGGCTCAATCCCTTCACCACCAGGTCCCCAGAGCACAGCCAGCACCCCCCCTCTTCACCACAAAGGGAGAAGTCCCAGGTACAGCCCCAAGTCCAAAGCACCAAAAAGAGACACCCCGGGTGGGCCCTTCCTTTGGTTCAACTGGGAAAACTGCCCCTTACATTGAGTTCTGGTCTTATTTGGGGGACCACACCCAGCGATGCTCAGGGCTGACTCCTGCCTCTGCACTCAGGGATCACTCCTGGAGGTGCTCGGGGGACCTTATGGGATGCCGAGGATCGAACCCGGGTTTGGCCGCTTGCAAGGCCAACACCCTCCCTGCTGGGCTATCACTGCAGCCCCTGAGTTCGGATCTTATACGACTATTCTCTGCAAATGCAAACCAGGGGCTTCAGACCCCTCGTGGTCATTTATTCTTGCAGTCTGAGTACGAAGTTTCTCTGATCGTGTGAGGGCTGGGAGCCTCAAACCCTCCGGCCCAGGAAACCTTGGGGAACAGTTTCCATCTCACACCAGCCTCACGGTCAGGAGGGAGCCAGAAGGGAGGGAGGGAGGGAGAGAAGGAAGGAAAGAAGGAAGGGAGGAAGGAGGGAAGGAAGTAGAGGAGGAGGGAAGGAAGGAATACTTATTAAGAACCAAGACTGTGGGGCTGGAGCGATAGCACAGCAGGGAGGACATTTGTCTTGCACATGGCTGACCCGGGTTTGATCCCCGGCATCCCATAGGCTCCCCCGAGCACTTCCAGGAGTGATTCCTGAGTGCATGAGCCAGGAGGAACCCCTGAGCATCGCTGGGTGTGACCCAAAAAGCAAAAAATAAATAAAAATAAAACGAAGAATGGGAGGAAGGGAGGGAGGCAGGAAGGAAGGAAAAGGAGGAAGAAGGAAGGGAGGGAGGGAGAAAGGAGGGAGGGGGAAGGGAGGGAGTGAAGGAGGGAGGAAGGGAGGAAGGAAGGAAAGGAGGAGGGAAGAAAGGAAGGAGGAAGGGAGGGAGGGAAGGAAGGAGGGAGGGAGGAATGATGGAAAGAAGAAGGGAAAGAGGGAAGGAGGGAGGGCAGGAAGGAGGGAGGGAGGGAGGGAGACAGTGGGAAAGTAGGAGGGGGGGGGAGGGGGCGGGCAGGGAGTTTTCTGGAGCCATGGGAACAGAGGCGCCTGCCTGAAGGACAAAGCAGAGATGGCCAGCGAGCCCGTCCCCGGGGTAGGGACACGCAGCCCTCCCTGGCCGCGAGGCGGGCTGACATCCTGAGGCGACACCCTGAGACCCCACAGGGACCCTCCGCAGACTCCCAGGACCCGGTTCCTTCTCTCGAGGAACCCCGAGTGAAAGACGGGGGTGGGGGTGGGGGGCCACCGCGGCCCCGGGTCCACTCTCCCGGAGACTGTCTGTCTGTACAGAATTCTGGTTCATAGGCGGACAGACAGCTTGCCTTGCGTGTCACTGACCCCCCACCAGCCTGACCCCCCCACACATCCCCGGTCCCCTACTCACCAGCTGCAAAGGCTTCACCACCAGGTTCGGCTTCTTGCAGACCCTAGTCTCGGGCTCCCGGGGGGGCTTGGAAGAGCAATCCCACGGGGTGCCCTTGGTGGCCGCGGCGGGCAGCGGGGCGCGGGGAGGGCTGGCCACGGGAGCTTTGGCCTCTGGCTTCTGCTCGGCCTGGCCCTGGGTGGAAGGGGCGGCTCCATCTGAAAGGGTCAAAACGGGGCGGTCTGTGGGCTCCGGGAGGGAAACCCGGAAGCTTCTGGGGTACTGGGCACGGGTGCCAAGTGTGGGGGACACAGGGACAGATGCGGACGCCAGAGCCTCAAGCCTCAGCACACACCGACCACGGAGAAGCGCAACACACAGATCACACAGGACCTGCGCGTGGGAGCGGGTGGGGCGGGCAGTCTGGACCAACCCCTCCCTTCCTCCCTCCCTCCCTCCCTCCTTCCCTCCCTCCCTCCTTCCCTTCCCTCCTTCCTCCCTCCCTCCTTCACTCCCTCCCTCCCTTCCTCCCTCCTTCCTTCCTTCCTTCCTCCCTTCCTCCCTCCTTCACTCCCTCCCTTCCCCCTCCCTCCTTCCTCCCTCCCTCCCTTCCTCCCTCCTTCCTTCCTTCCTCCCTTCCTCCCTCCTTCACTCCCTCCCTCCTCCCTCCCTTCCTCCCTCCTTCCTTCCTTCCTCCCTTCCCCCCTCCCTCCTTCCTCCCTCCCTCCCTTCCTTCTTCCTCCTTTTCCTTCCTTCCATCCTTCCTGCCTCCCTCCCTTCCTCCCATTCTTCGTTTTATTTTTATTTATTTTTTGCTTTTTGGGTCACACCCGGCGATGCTCAGGGCTGACTCCTGGCTCTGCACTCAGGAATCACTCCTGGCAGTGCTCGGGGGACCCTAGGGGATGCCGGGGATCGAACCCGGGTCAGCCATGTGCAAGACAAATGTCCTCCCTGCTGTGCTATCGCTCCAGCCCCACAGTCTTGGTTCTTACTAAGCCCTATGGACACAGACAGCACCCAGGAGGCGGTGCTACAGAGCCAACGCAGTCTCTCTCCTGACCCCTCCGGGGACCCTGATGAGAGGCAGGCTTGGGGCCCACGGGGTCCACTCACCACTGGGCAGTGGCTTCACGTCGGCATCAAACACCAGCAGGTCCTGCTCCCCTTCCCGGAACTCCACCCGCAGAATGTCGCTGAGGGCTCCCACGAGTTCCGTCACGTTCAAGAAGCCCAAGGTTTTGGGTGAAAGTTGCTCTTTGAAAGTCATCTATAGGGGCCGAAGAGATAGTGCAGTGGGTAGGGCATTTGCCTTGCACACCGCAGATCTGGGTTCGATCCCCGGCATCCCATAGAGTCCTTGAGCCTCACCAGGAGTGATGCCTGAGCACAGAGTCAGGAGTCAGGAGACAGCCCTGAGCACCACCAGGTGTGTCCCCAAAAGAAAACAAACCCATAAAAAATCATCTGCTACACACACAAACACACACACACACACACACACACACACACACACACCGGTAACATGAAACAAAACATAGAGCACATCCATGAAAACGTACACAGATGCCCTGGGACATCTGAGACTGTCTCAGCCCAACTGATCTGGAAGGTTCCATGAGCTCAGGTTCTACAGGCCAGACTGATTCCAGGTAGGTCTAGGACAGATCAGGAGCACCCTTGTTCCCCCCGACCCCCCACCCAAGGCTTCTAGGCCCCCTTCAAGTTCCTTTAAGGCAATCGACCCACCCTGGCAAATCAAAGCGGAAACGAGGGGGCGTTTTATTTTTCATTCTAAACTGTCACTGTCACTGTCCTCCCGTTGTTCATGGATTTTCTCGAATGGGCCCAGTAACATCTCCACTGTGACACTTGTTACTGTGTTTGGCATATCAAATTCGTCACGGGGAGCTTGCCAGGCTTTGCCGTGCGGGCAAGATACTCTTGGTGCCTTGTGGGGCTCTCTGAGAGACGGGGAGGAATCGAACTCGGGTCGCCCATGTTGGCCGCTTGTAAGGCAGACGGCCTGCCCACTGTGCTATTGCTCCAGCCCTCATTCTAAAAACATAAAGCAAAATCTTTTTTCTTCTCCAAAGATAGGAGGGTGCACACCGGATATAGAAATCATCGTAAAATGGTTGGTGTTTCTCTATTTTCAGAGAAAAGGATTCTCTATGACTTCCTGCACATAATAGACACCATTTTTTTTTATTTTATGAGTTACCTGACATTCCCGAGTTAGGGTGGGTCATTTAACCAATGCTTTATCTTAATTGGGGGTTCTGGGGAGTCACGTGGCCATTCCTGAGTCCGTACTTCGGGACAAACCCTGGCGATGTCCATGCAGAGCTGAGGCCTGAACCAGGCTGGCCACTGGGTCGGTATTTATTCTACTGATGGAGGGGCTGAGTGCTAGCAACACCCTCCCTAGAATACGAGAGTCTTTCGGGTTTTATTTTTTTGGCTTTTTGGGGTCACACCTGGCGACACTCAGGGGTTACTCCTGGCTCTGCACTCAGGAATCATTCCTGGTGGTGCTTGGGGGACCCTATGGGATGCTGGGAATTGAACTTGGGTCGGCCGCGTGCAAGGCAAACGCCCTCCTCACTGTGCTATCGTACCAGCGTCTAGAGTCTTTTGATAAGGACCATGTGCCTTCATGCTTCTGGTGAAGGAAAACTCCACAAAAGTGCAAACCCAAATGTGTCGGTTCTAGAGCGGAGACCTGGGGTGGGGGTGGGGTGGGGCGGAGGAGGGGCCGGGGTCTGAGATGTGGCCACAAAACATCTGTGTATGCTGAGTCCAAAGCCAAGCCAGCAACCCCACAAAAAGCAACACACTCACCTCAAACTCCCCCAGCAGTTTAGACAGGAGCAGACCGTCCGGGAATTTGGACACGACCTAATAACAGGGGAAAATGAGCACAACAGAGAAACACCCACTGGAAGGCTGGGGGAAGAATATCAAAATAGGGACCAGAGCGATAGCACAGTGGGTAGGGCTTTTGCCTTGCACGTGGCCGACTCGGGTTCGATTCCCAGCATCCCATAGGGTCCCCCAAGCACTGCCAGGAGTCATTCCTGAGTGTAGAGCCAGGAGTCAGCCCTGAGCCACACTGGGTGTGACCCAAAAAGAAAAAAAATATCAAAATAAGACCACAGAAATATCCAAGTGAGACCCTGTAAACTCAGTCACAAAGGTAGGTGATGACATGACCATCCAGGGAACTGTTGTCACAGTTTTATTTTTTTTTAATTTTTTTGCTTTTTTGGGTCACACCCGGTGAGGCTCAGGGGTTACTCCTGGCTCTGCACTCAGGAATCACTCCTGGCGGTGCTCAGGGGACGATATGGGATGCTGGGAATCGAACCAGGGTTGGCCATGTTGGCTGCATGCAAGGCAAACGCCCTACCCACTGTGCTATCACTCCAGCCCCTGTAGTCACAGTTTTAAAAGGTCATAATAACAACTGTCAAGTGAGACTCCCCCAAAAAACACGTTCAAAAAAACAAAAAAGAAAACACCCACATATATTACCTACTGTTTTTCATATGCACATAAGATAAATTTCATATTTTATTGCTTTTTTTTTGCTTTTTTGGGTCACACCCGGCAATGCACAGAGGTTCCTCCGGGCTCTTCACTCAGGAATCACTCCTGGCGGTGCTCGGGGGACCCTATGGGATGCTGAGAATCGAACCCGGGTCGCCCACGGGCAAGGCGAATGCCCTCCCCACTGTGCTATGGCTCCAGCCCCAAACACAAACTGTCTTAACACGATATCTGAAAGTGCCACCAAGTATTCTGACTCCCCGAAGCAGAACACACTTACGAACTTGATCTTGTGCTTCAGTTCCGAACTGACAGTGCTCCCTGGTCCCATCTGTGCAATGACGGATTTGAATGTGTTCTCCAACTATGAAAGGAGGAAGGGAAAAATCTCAAGTGAGAGCATGAGAAGAAACACAAGATCAATCTAAATAGCACAGACAGGAAGCATCCGAGGAAATCTATTTCAATCAAAGAGATCAAGTACTGGGGCTGGAATGATGCACAGCAGGGAGGGCGTTGGCCTTGCACGCAGCCAGCCCTGATTCAATCCCCGGCATCCCATGGGGTCCCCCGAGCACCGCCAAGAGTGATTTCTGAGTGCAGAGCCAGGAGTCAGCCCTGAGCATTGTTGCGTGCGGGGCCCCAAAACTAGAACAAAAGAGAGATCAAGTCCTACGGCATTTCATACCATGCCACGTCCAGGATAGATGAAACTTTCATGAAAAGGAACGTTTTGGATTTTTCCAGGATAATCAACATTCTCTCTGGGGCTGGAGCGATAGCACAGCAGGTAGGGGATTTGCCTTGCACACAGACAACATGGCCGACCCGGGTTCGATTCCCAGCATCCCACATGGTCCCCCGAGCACTGCCAGGAGTAATTCCTGAGTGCATGAGCCAGGAGTAACACCTGAGCATCGCCGGGTGTGACCCAAAAAGCAAAAATAGATAAATCAATAAATAATAATCAACATTCTCTCTACCACAGGGCCACGAGTCAGGGCCAGCTGAGAGCTGTAAAAGATGTGGAACTCCTGATCTATACTGATGATAGATACTCTTTTATCTAATTACTCCATACTCTTCTTTGGAAGGAATTTTTCTGATCAATATTCTTCTTTTTCTGAGAGATATTAGGTGATTTTTGGGGGGATGCGGGGGTCATACTCAGTGATGCTCAGTGGTTAATCCTGGCTCTGTGCTCAGGAATCACTCCTGGTGATGCATGGGGGACCCTATGGGATGCCGGAGATCGAACCCGGGTCGGCCGTGTGCAAGGCAAACGCCCTCCCTGCTGTACTATCCCCAGCCCGTTATTAGGTGATTATTAAGCAGATACTTAATGAGGCCAAATGCACAACAAAGGGGCGATGCGATGCCGGTGTTGCTGAGGAGAGGTGCTCGAAGGAGACGACTTGGGTACTGATGCAATGCTGGCCCCTTCTCGGTGTCCGACTGTGATTCTGTACAGATATTTCCTGACCCCTAACCTGGTCGGTTTTTCTTTCTTTTTCTTTTTTGGATCACACCCGGCGATGCTCAGGGGTTCCTCCTGGCTCTGCACTCAGGAATCACTCCTGGCGGTGCTCGGGGGTCCCTGTGGGATGCTGGGCCAGCAGGCGGCTACTAGCTGGTGGCCTCGTAACAGATGGCCCTCGGCAGTGCTCAGGCTGAGTCCTGGCCCCAGGAGGTCTCTGGGAACCCTCTGAGGCGGCTGGTCAGTGTGTGCATTGCCAGTGCCCTCCCTGATGTCCTGTGGCTCCGGCCCCCGTCGTGTTATTCTGGGCACTACGCAAGCTGCCGCCTCAGAGGCCTGTGTGGGACTGTCTCGCCGCTTTCATCCACTGTCCTTCATCATCGCAGTCCTAGAACAATCCCAGGCTTGTGGCCCTTGGGGCCAGCCAGGCAGGGGACGCTATTCATGAGGACACAACGGCGGCGGGCCTGTGTCCAACCGCTGGTGACCAGCACGAAGCAGAGACGGTCACCCGGGGGAGTGGAGGCGACTGTCATCTCCCCCGAAGCCTCTGGCTTCTAACGAACCCACGGAGCAGAGGGAAACGCTCAATTAAGCGTCACAGGAATGGGCGACATCACCCGCTCAGAGGTCAACCTCTAGCGGGACTCCAAACTGTTCTCCCAACCACTCACCTGGTTTAATTTCTCCGCATGACTCAGCCTGGAGGAGTCCCCCGCGTTCGACTTGGCAGTTCTGTCCAACCCCAGGATTTGCCGGGGCGCCTCGGACGGGGGGTAGCGGCCCTTGGCCATGGGCCCGCCGCTCAGGTACGGCCCCGGCTTCATCCGGAAGGGCTGGGCGAAGATTTTGCCTTCCCGGAGGAGAGAAGAAGACAGGAAAATTGTCACAGGCAGCGTCTCGGTTATATCTCTGACAGTCAGACCTGCAGAGGCCCAGCCCTGACTTTTTTTTTCGTTTTTGCTTTTTGGGTCATACCCAGCGATGCTCAGGGGTTATTCCTGGCTCTGCACTCAGGAATTACCCCTGGCGGTGCTCAGGGGACCCTATGGGATGCTGGCAATCGAACCTGGGTCAGCCGCGTGCAAGGCAAACGCCCTACCCGCTGTGCTATCACTCCAGCCCCCCAGCCCCGACTTTTGAATTCAAAATGAAATAGGGGTCCGAGCGATGGTACAGCGGGGAGGGCGTTGGCCTTGCATGCAGCCAACCCAGGTTTGATCCCCGGCATCCCCTAGGGTCTTCTGAGCACTGACAGGAGGGATTCCTGAGTGCAGAGCCAGGAGTCAGCCCTGAGCACTGGCTGGGTGTGGCCCCCCCACCAAAAAAAAGTAAAATGAAGATGACGGGCCCTTCTGACGCTGGGAAAATTTACATTAGGGCAGAAGCAAATAGGGGCGGGAGAGACAGTCTAGTAGGGAAGGCGTTTTCCTGGCACATGGCCGACCTGGGTTCGATCCCCATCATCCCCTAGGGTCCCCCAAGCACTCTCAGGAGTGATCCCTGAGCACCGCCGGGTATGAACCCCCAAACAAACAGGAAAAGAGGGATAGTCCAGCGGGGAAGGCATTTGCCTGGCACATGGCTGACCCGGGTTCAACCCCTGGCATCCCCTGGGGTGCTCTGAGCACTGCCAGGAGTGATCCCTGACCACCGCCGGGTGTGAACCCCAAAACAAACAGGAAAACAGAGCGATAGTCCAGGGTGCAGGGCATTTGCTTGGCACAGGGCTGACCTAGGTTCGATCCTCTGCACCTCCTAGAGTCCCCGGAGCACTGCCATGAGTGATCCCTGAGCACCGATGGGTATGAACCCCCCCAAAAAAACAGGAAAACAGAGTGATAGTCCAGCAGGGAGGGCGTTTACCTGGCACGCGGCTGACCCGGGTTCGATCCCCGGCATCCCATAGGGTCCCCCAAGCACCACCAGGAGTGATCCCTGAGCACCGCCGGGTGTGACCCCCCCAAAACAAACAGGAAAACAGAGAGAGAGTGTGGACCCACGATCGGCGCCCCTCACCCCTGCCCCCCAGCCGCGCCCACCTGCCGGCCACCGGCGGTGTCTCTCCTCCAACACACCCTTCTTCAGCATCAGCAGCGACCCGGCCCGCGTCTGCTCCACGGAGATGACGTCGGAGGCGGCGCTGAGCACTTCGAACATGGACAGGAAGCCATACTGCACGTACTGGAAGGAGCGGCCGAAGCGCTTGGCAAACGCCACCTCAAAATCCGACAGCAAGACGGGCGAGAGCGCCAGGAGGTCCTTGAGCTCGCTCTTCACCACGGCGGGGAGGATGGGGGGCACGCGGCCCCGATACGGCAGGCGTCGCGGCAGGCCGGGCCCCGGGCACATGCTGGCCCGGGCCCTCTGCACAGAGCTGCGGACTTTGTGGCTGCTCCGCTGTCGGGACACCAAGCTCGCCATCCCTTTGGTGGCCTCATCGGGGATGGCTGCGGAGAGGCGGGACACACTCTCACTCGGTGCAGAGCCCTGGGGACCTCTGGGGGGGAGGGGTGGTGGCCACACCTGCAGAT
The DNA here is from genome assembly GCF_029834395.1 of Sorex fumeus. Taxonomy (NCBI): domain Eukaryota; kingdom Metazoa; phylum Chordata; class Mammalia; order Eulipotyphla; family Soricidae; genus Sorex; species Sorex fumeus. Next base: position 773,997 of record NW_026606218.1, on the reverse strand, counting down.
GCTCGGGGGGGGGGGGCCTCCTGGCTCTGCACTCGGGAATCCCTCCTGGCGGGGTTCGGGGGACCGTGGGGGGGAGGGGCACAAAGCCAAGACCCCTTCCTATTGCGCTCTCTCGAACCCTGGGCAGTCTCGAACTCTCCACGGAGAGCCGGGTGTTGGGGGAAGGGTGGACCTTTGCGGCCTCCGTTCCTTGCAGGGATGGGGCCTGGTGACCGCTTGGGAGCATGTGAGAAGCTGTCAGCTTCTGCGGCCGACACGGGAACAAAAGAACAGATTGTGGAGCCAGAGAGACAGCACAGCGGGGAGGGCGCTGGCTTTGCACGCGGCCGACGCAAGTTCGATCCCCGGCATCCCCTAGGGTCCCCCTGAGCACTGCCAGGAGTGATCCCTGAGTGCAGGGTCAGGAGTCAGCCCTGAGCATCGCCGGGTGTGGCCCCCCAAAGGAAAACAAAACAAAAAGGTCAAGATCATCACGGAGCACTCCCTCTTCAAAGACCCTGAACCCGGGCTGGAGCGATAGCACAGCAGGTAGGGTGTCTGCCTTGCACACGGCCGACCCGGGTTCGATTCCCAGCATCCCATTGGGTCCCCCAAGCAGCGCCAGGAGTGATTCCTGGAGCAGAGCCAGAAGGAACCCCTGAGCATCACCAGGTGTGACCCAAAAACCAAAAAGCAAAAAAACAAAACAAAACAAAAAGACCCTGAACCTTTTGGACGGACTGGTCTGCCCTACGGGGTCCATGTGCATCAGGCTCTCAAATCCTGCAAGGACCATTTTAAGGTCCCATTACGGCCCTGGAGAGAGTATAGTGTGGAGGAGGCACTTGCCTGGCACCTGGCTGGCCCAGGTTCAATCCCCAGCACTGCACACAGTACCCCGAGCCCTGCCAGGAGTGAGCCCTGAACACAGCCCAGTCCTGGCCAGAAAACCACAGGAAGTCACCATTCCCATCACCGGGATGGAGGGATGGAGTGATGAAAAGATGGAGAGAAAGAGCGAGAGAGGGAGAGGGGGGTAGAGATGGAGAGAGACAGAGAGACAGAGACAGAGTGTCCAAGAAGAGCAAGAGAGGGAGAGAGAGAGAGAGAGCAAGAGACAGCGACAGGCAGAGAGAGAGTGAGTGAGACAGTGAGAAAGAGAAAGAGAGAGAGGGAAAGAGAGAGAGGGAGAGAGAGGAGAGCAAGAAAGAGACAGTCAGAGAGAGCGGGAGAGACAGAGACAGAGAAAGGGAGAGAGATGGAAACAGAGACAGAGAGAGGGAGAGAGATGGAAACGAGACAGACAGAGAGAGGAAGAGAGACAGAGATCAAGAGAGACGAAGAGACAGGGAGAGAGACACAAGAGAAAGACGGAGTGAGCAAGAGAGACAGAGAGAGAGCGAGAGCAAGAGACAGAGACAGAGAGAGCAAGAAAGAGAGAGACAGAGAGGGAGGAAGAGACACAGAGAGAGAGAGCGAGAGCAAGCGTTCAACAGCTCGGAGTTCCCATGGGAGGCCCCGGGCTCGATCGTCGATGCCACAGGCCTGGGCAGACCATGAGTACAGAGCCAGGAGCAGTCCTTGAGCTCCCAGGCTCTCCCCCCACCCAAAATAAATCAAGACCCCTTTCCGATGCTTCTGAAGATGCTGAAGACGCTGTCCCGGGCGTGCGCAGGTCTGAGTCTCCCACCCAGCTGCTGCCGGCCCAGCCCTGCCCACAGCCCTCCCCTCCCCCAGGGAAAGGCAGAGGGGCAGCTGGGGGGGGGGGTGTTTCTCTGGGATCTGTAAGCTAAGGGCTTACAGAGGTTAGAGACCTCAGCCCCAAAGCTGCAGGCGCCCTTCCATATGTAAAAACTGAGACAACGCCCAGGTTCTCCTAACACTGCTGGGCTAGAGCGAAGAATACTGAGCGGCAGCAATGGATATGGGAAGCGAGTGACTGTTGGTGACTGTTGGTCTAGAGCTGTGACCAGAGAGTGACTGCTGGTCTAGAGCCTGACTATGGAGGGTGAGTGACAGTTGGTCTAGAGCCCTGATATGGAGTAAGTGTTGGTCTAGAGCCTGACTATAGAATGACTGTTGGTCTAGAGCCGTGACTATGGAGAGTGGGTGACTGTTGGTCTAGAGCCATGACTGTGGAGAGCGAGTGACTGTTGGTTTGAGCCATGAGGGACTGTTGGTCTAGAGCCGTGTCTACGGAGCGTGACTATTGGTCTGGAGCAATGAATACCAGAAGTGACTTGTTGGTCTAGAGCCATGACTATGGAGTGAGTGACTGTTGGTCTAGAGCTGTGGCTGTGGAGAGCGACTGCTGGTCTAGAACCCTGATTTTGGAGAGTGAGTGACTGTTGGTCTAGAGCTGTGACTACGAAGTGTGACTATTGGTCTAGAGCCATGATTGTAGAGAGTGATTGTTGGTCTAGAACCATGACTATGGAGAGTGACTGTTGGTCTAGAACCCTGATTATGGAGAGATGAGTGACTGCTGGTCTAGGTCCATGACTGTGGAGAGTGACTGTTGGTCTAGAGCTGTGACTATGGAGAGCGAGTGATTGTTGGTTTGAGCCGTGAGGGACTGTTGGTCTAGAGCCGCGTCTATGGAGCGTGACTGTTGGTCTAGAGCAATGAAGACCGGAAGTGAGTGACTGTTGGTCTAGAGCCATGACTATGGAGTGAGTGACTGTTGGTCTAGAACCCTGCTTATGGAGAGTGAGTGACTGTTGGTCTAGAGCTGTGACTATGAAGCGTGACTGTTGGTCTAGAGCCATGACTGTGGAGAGTGACTATTGGTCTAGAGCTGTGACTATGGAGAGAGACTATTGGTCTAGAACCCTGATTATGGAGAGATGAGCGACTGCTGGCCTAGAGTCTTGACTATGGAGTAGGGACTGTTGGTCTAGAGCCTGTCTAGAGCCTGACTATAGAATGACTGTTGGTCTAGAGCTGTGACTATGGAGAGTGGGTGACTGTTGGCTAGAGCCATGACTGTGGAGAGCGAGTGACTGTTGGTTTGAGCCATGAGGGACTGTTGGTCTAGAGCTGTGTCTACGGAGCGTGACTGTTGGTGTAGAGCAATGAAGACCGGAAGTGAGTGACTGTTGGTCTAGAGCCATGACTATGGAGTGAGCGCAGCAACAGCTCCCCCTGTCAGCCCCCTGTCCCCTCACTCCGGCCTCTCGCTTGCGGGCCCTCTGCACGTCTGCCTCCCTGGGGCTGCCCCCGCCAACCTCCCCCTCCCCGCTGTGCTTCCTGCGACGCCGGAGCCATGCTTGGCAGCGGAGGTGGGGCGCGTCCCCGAGCCCACCTTTGAGGATGACGTTGCCGTCGCGGCAGGGGCAGATGCTGACCACGTCGGGCATGTCCAGCAGCAGCTCCATGGTGGAGCGGTAGCCCAGGGCGCGCAGTGGCAGGTGGCCGCCCATCATCAGCAGGTACTCCTTCTCCAGCTGGGGCAGGCTCAGGCCGTCCTTGGCCGAGATGAGCAGGGCCCGGATCTCCTTGCGCACCGACTCCTGCACGCGCTCCTGCTCAGACATGGCGCCCTGCGGGGGGGAGGGGGGCAGGGGGAGGCAGAGCCGAGCACGCAGGGGTGAGGACGGGGGGGGGGCAAGGTCAAGATGGGGTGTGGGCACAACATGAAGGAGACCCGTGTGTGTGTGGGGGGGGGGGAGGGATGCATGCCATCCCCAGCATGGTATGATCCCCAGACCACCCCCCCAGGGGTGACCCCTAAACACGGCTGGGAACCCCCAAATCCAAGTCAGGGGCCCTGCGAGGTCGGACAGGGTGGGGAGGGGAGAGGCGCTTGCCTTGCACACAGTTGACCCAGGTCCGATCCCAGCACAGCATGGGGTCCCCCGAGCACTTCCGAGAGGGATTCCTGAGCACAGAGCCTGGAGTAAGTCCTGAGCACCGCTGGGTATGGCCCCCAAGCAAGCAAGCAAACAAACAAACAAAAAAAAACAACAATTAAAAAAAAATCTCTGACCTTCCCTCTGGGGGCCGAAGAGATGGTACAGCCGGTAAGGCGCGGGCCTTGCTCGCGGCCGCCCGGGGTTCGGTCCCTGGCACAGCATTTGGTCCCCGAAACACCGGCACGAGCGATCCCTGAGCACAGCCAAGTGCGGCCCCAAATCCAAAGCAAGGAGACAAGAAAACAGACAAAACTGTCCAGCAGGGGCGGGGGGTGTCGGTGATGAGGCAGGTCCCCGTGTACCCCCCGACTGGTGACCTCAAGTGACCCCTCTCCTGGCCGTGACCCCGGGCCTGACAGCGCGTGACCACGCCCCCCCCAGTCAAAACAAACCCTGGTGGATAAAGGGTAAGAGTGGGGGGGACCCTCAACCCCCCATCCGACCCTGACCTCCCCACCAGTGCCCAGGGACCAAGCTGTGATGGTCTCCAGGACTCCCCAGGGGCGAGTACGGGGGTCCCAGGGCCGCCTGGGGGTCATTGGCGGCCCACCCCACCCCCACCCCACTCTGGGGGGCGCGGGCTCCGCCCCTTACCCCGCCCCCAACGCCTCTTAGACCCCCCCAGCGGAGCGGGCAGGGGTCCTCCGGGGCGTGAAAAGGAGCGTGAAAGGGGCCCACGGGGGCGAGGCTGGGGGCAGCGGGGCGCCCCTCACCTGGCCGTTGTGGGGAGTCGCCCAGGGTCCAGGGAGGGGGGGACAGCGGCGACCAGCAGCGTCCGCGCCTGCGCAGCGGCCAGGCCTGCGGGGAGCCCCCTGGGGCGGCCGGTGGGACCGTTGGGCCCCTGGGGCGGGGCCCCGGCGTCCCCGTCCCCTCTCCCGGCGGGGTCAGAGGACAAGGGGCAGCGAGCGGGGGGGGGGGGCAAGGAGGCCAGGGCCCGAGGCAGGGGTGAGGGGGTCGGAGGAAGGGGCGGCGGGCTGGGGTAAGGGTGGGGGTCCCGGGTCCGAGGACCCCCGGGGGTGGGCAGAAAGGATGCCCCGGAGAAGAACGCGCCTGGGGACCGTGACAGGGTCCTTGGGGGGCATGAAAGGGGTCTGCACAGGTCCAGGGGCCACCGCGCTCTTGGAAAGCGAATGCCGACCCCCCCCTTATAAAAATAAAAAACGGTCCCTAAGTTGTCCCCAAGTCGCAGCAGCCGCCCCGACCCTCCCCGGGCCGTCCACTAGGGGGCAGTGCCGTCCACGCCTGGGAATAAAAACGACCACGGGCGGCGGGAAACGCACGTCCTCGGACCCTGCTCCCCAGCAGGGCAAAAGGCAGCCCTCGAGGGGGCTGGAGCGACAGCACAGCGGGGAGGGCGTTTGCCTTGCACGCGGCTGACCTGGGTTCGATCCTCGGCATCCCATAGGGTCCCCGAGCACTGCCAGGAGTGATTCCGAGCCGGGAGTCAACTCTGAGCATCACCGGGGACGGGGGAGGGGGGGACCCAAAAAGTCAAATAATAATAATAAAAATAATATTAATAATAATGATAATAAATAAAAAGGGAAGGGGGTTGGAGCAATAGCACAGCAGGGAGGGCATTGGCCTTGCATGCGACTGACCCGGGGTTCGATCCCCGGCAACCCCTAGGGTCCCCCGAGCACCACCAGGAGTGATCCCTGAGTGCAGAGCCAGGAGTCAGCCCTGAGCATCGCCAGGTGGGACCCAAAAAGAAAAAAAAAAAGCAGCCCTGGACGAAGAAGGGGCACAAGCAGGCCATTCGAACATTCTAGAAAGTTCAGCGTTCTCCTCTACAGGGCCTGAGAAGAGCTTCTGCACACAAAAAATTGAGCTCAGCGTAGGCTCTCGTCCCCAATTAGCCGAGATAACAGGATACAGGTTTCTCCAGCGCTGATGATGGGGCTTCAATTTATGCTCAATTATTCCCAGGCAGCACATGATGAGGGTTCCGGGTTTGAAAATACGGACGCACCCCCCACCTGTTCCTTCTCTCACTCCTCAACATCACAAACACACACACACACACACACACAAACACACACCATCCCCCCCCCTTCTCAACGCTCAACATGCATCTCTCTCTCTCTCTCCCTCTCCCCCTCTCCCTCTCCCTCCCTCCCTCCCTCCCTCCCTCTTGTGGGCTTCTTCCATTCCGTAGAAGCCCACGTTCCTCACTTAACTGCACATTCCTCTCTGCCTCTTTCCCCCACATGGCTGAGTAAATCTCCTCCCCCCAAACCAAATTTTTTGCTTCCCAAAATCAAGTGAGAAAACTGATCAAAGATTGCGACTCTTAACTCAAAGAAAATTGTTTTTAATTGGTGACTAAACGTTGGAAGTCACTGCCACATAATACGAAATAAAGAGAGAGAGAGGGGTAGGAGCGATAGCACAGTGGGGAGGGCGTTTGCCTGGCACGCGGCTGACCCCCGGGTTCGATCCCCGGCATCCCATAGGGTCCCCAGAGCACCGCCAGGAGTGATTCCTGAGTGCAGAGCCAGGAGGAACCCCTGTGCACCGCCGGGTGGGACCCAAAAAGGAAAAAATAAAAAAGATATTCCAGAGCTAAATTCCAGATCAACAGTAAAACTTAGAGCATTGACATTTTGATTTTTTTTTGGAGCACTTTTTTTTTTTTTGCTTTTTGGGTCACACCCAGCAATGCACAGGGATTTCTCCTGGCTCTGCACTCAGAAATTACCCCTGGCGGTGCTCAGGGGACCATATGGGATGCTGGGAATCGAACCCGGGTTGGCCGCGTGCAAGGTGAAAGCCCTACCCGCTGTGCTATTGCTCCAGCCCCCAGCATTGACATTTTACCTTCATAAAATGTCAGGGTTGGAGACACAGAATGGGGGGCTACAGATGTGCTGGCACGCACCTAGCACGGGTTCAACCTCTGGCCTCTCTGCCCATTGCTAGGAGCGATCCCTGAGCACAGAGCCAGGAGCAAGCCCAAGTTTAGAAAATACGGTGTTGTGGGTGTTGTGGTTTGCAAAAGAGGCAATGGGTGGGTGGCAATCATGTTTGGTCTCTAGTCTACTTTCAGCATGCTTCTCCCATCCTGGGAGGATCCTCCCAATACCCTTTATTTGGTGCTCCCTTCTCTATCTGAGCCCCCCCAAAGGACAAAAATGTCTGTAGATCTGGACCTATACATACCCCCTTCTTTCTGTTACACCCCCCACTTCCTGGTGGGTTCAGCTTTGCTGATGCCCCCCTAAGAAGCAGATTCAGGGGGCTGGCGACGGAGAGAACAGACGGGTCAAGCCGATATGGCCAGCTGGATATCCCCAGCATTGCAGTGTCCCCGAAGCACCACCACTAGGAGTGACCACTAGGAGTGACCCCTGAGAGCCTCTGAGTGGGTCTCATCCCCCAACCCCACCAATAATAATAATAATAAAGCTAAACAAAAAGACTCAACCAAGCAATATCTCTTAGCAATGCTTGGAGCTGGAGAACCCCGAGACATTCTAGCACTTGTGGACAAAAACAGCATTTTTGCAGGTCAGGGCTGAATGAGCAAAGAAAAGCCAGGTGGGGAATGTCAAGAAATATTGAGAAATATTTCGTGACATCCTCCCGGGGAGTAATGAAAGAAAAATAACGCAGGGCACGAGATTAGTACCAGGAATTTTGCTCCATGGCTTGGAGGCCAGTCACACATGCTAGGGGAAAAGGGAGCTCAGATAGAGAAGGGAGCACCAAGTAAAGAGTGTTGGGAGGATCCGCCCAGGATGGGAGAAGCATGCTGAAAGTAGACTATAGACCGAACATGATTGCCACTCAATGCCTCTCTTGCAAACCACAGCACCCAAAAGGAGAGAGAGAACAAAGGAGAATGCCCTGCCACAGAGGCAGGGTGGGATAGGGGGGATGGGGGGTGGGAGGGATGCTGGGACCCGTAGTGGTGGGAAATGGGCACTGGTGGAGGGATGGGTATTCGATCACTGTATAATTGAAACCCAAGCACAAAAATTTGTAAGTCTACAACTGTACCTCATGGTGTCTCACGAATAAAAATTAAAAATGAATAAATAACGCAGGGCAGGGGAGTACCAGCGGCTGCTGCCTTTACTGGAATCTCTGCCTGTGATTTATCTCAGGGGTGGGGGATTTCAGTTGGGGGGGGGCCACCAGCATCTGTCACAAGCCAGGTACAGGTTCTACTGCTGGCATCTAAGTGGCACGCTTAGAAAACACTTGGGCTGGGGGCCGGAGTGATGGCACAGTAGGGAGGGCATTTGCCTGGCACATGGCCAACCCGGGTTCGATCCCCAGCATCCCATAGGGTCCCCCGAGCACCGCCAGGAGTAATTCCTGAGTGCAGAGCCGGGAGTAACCCCTGAGCATCGCCGGATGGAACCCAAAAGGATAAAAAAAAATGAAGTCCTGTTGATCCCACCATCTTGGGGAAGTAAGTTAAGGCATCTTCGTGCCGAACTTCCAGAAATGCTTTCCAAGGTACTGCATGCTGTAGGTGATGGCATTTGGTTGTCTCAGGAGTAGGGAAAACCTTAATAGTCAATTTCATGTTACTAATGTTACCTACAGTATCACGCTACTGATGGTCAATTTCAGGCTGCCCTTGGCCTCTTGTTCATAGACACACATACCCTCACACACACTATGTAGCATAGGTGCGCGTGCACGCACACACACACACACACACACACACACACACACACCCTTTAAGAACTAGTCCTGATGTGGATTCCCAGAAGATAGTAGAAGCCCCCTAAGGGGGACCAGAACGACAGCACAGCGGGGAGGGCGCTGGCCTTGCACGCAGCCGACCCGGGTTCGATCCCCGGCATCCCATAGGGTCCCCCGAGCATCGCCAGGAGTGGTTCCTGAGTGGAAAGCCAGGAGTGAGCCCTGAGCATCGCCGGGTGGGACCCAAAAAGCAAAAGCAAGCAAGCACTTGGGCTTTCTCCCGCAGAGCCTGGGAACGCGGTGGGCGGCTGCGGGGCCGCTGGGGGGTCCGAGCCCTGGTGGGAAACAGCCTGGAGTTTCCTAAGAAACGCGGGAACTGGGCTGACCGTGCAGCGAGGAGGACGCTCGCGCCCCGCAGGTGGCCAGTCGGGGTGGGTCCCTGGCCTTGCAAGTGGCCCCCAGCACTGGCCAGGAGGAATTCCCGAGTGGGGTGTGGCCCCCCCAACCAAAAGAGAAATGCAGAGTCTTGGGGGGCAGCCTTAACGCCGGGTGGTCGCTTGCAGCCGACCCCACCAGTCCCGCCCCCCATCGGCCCCTCCCCACCCTACATGGCCTCGAGCACCAGCAGGAGGGACCCCTGAGCCTGACCCCCTTCTCCGGATCCCCCAGGAGTGGCCCCAGAGCGATCCAGGCTCGACCCTCCTGCGCGCCCACCCCAGAGGGACGCACGTTACCGGGCCCCCTGCTGACCCGGGGCGGGGGTCTGTGGGGTTTTGGGGGTGTCTGAGGTGCTCTGGGCGCCCACCCGGGGGGCTCCCTGCATCGCCTCAGCCCGCCACGACCACCGCGACCACCGCGGCTCCCAGGCGGCGCCGCGGGCGCGGGTCCGCCTCACAAAAGTCACTCGGGGACGACCCCGGCCCGGGCCTCCGGGTCAGGGCACGGTCCCTCACACTCACCGGTACCTTCTGGAAGCCTGACCCAGGAACCGCTTCTGCCTCAGGGCCCGCCCGAGCCGAGAAGTTCCGGGTCAGGAGCGCCAGGGCCCACCGGGGAGCGCAGGGGGCGGGGCATGCGGAGAGGGGCGGGGCATGCGGGGAGGGGCGGGGCATGAGGGGAGGGGAGGGGCATGCGGGGAGGGTGGGGCATGATTGTGGGGCGGGGCATGCGGGAGGGGAGGGGCATGCGGGAAGGGGTGGGGCATGCGGGAGGGGCGGGGCATATGGGGAGGGTGGGGCATGATTGAGGGGTGTGGCCTGCGGGAGGGGAGGGGCATGAGGGAAGGGGTGGGGCATGCGGGAGGGGCGGGGCATGCGGAAAGAGGGCACAATCAGGGGCGGGGCATACGGGGAGGGTGGGGCATGATTGAGGGGTGTGGCCTGCGGGAGGGGAGGGGCATGAGGGAGGGGCGGGGCATGCGGGAAGAGGCGTGGCATGGGGAGGGGAGGGGCATGTGGAGGGGGAGAGGCTTGCGCTAAGGGGCGGGACATGCCGTGTAGGGGTGGGTATGCTGAATAGGGGGAGGAGCATACCGTGAAGGGCGTGGCTTGCGGGAGGGCGTGGCTTGCGGGAGGGGCGGGGCTTGTGGGAGGGGCGGGGCAGGAGGGAGGAGAGGCTTGCGGTAAGGAGCGGGGCATGCCATGTAGTGGTGGGTATGCTGAATAGGGGGCAGAGCATACTGTGAAGGGCAGGGCTTGCGGGAGGGGCGGGGTAGGCGGGAGGGGTGTGGCACGTGGGAGGGTGGAGCACGCAGGAAGGGTGGGACATGCCGTGTAAGGGTGGGTATGCTAAATAGGGGGCGGAGCATATCCTGGAGGGCGGGGCTTGCATTAAGGGCAGGGCTTGCGGGAGGGGCGGGGCACGGAAGAGGGGCGTGGCACGCAGGAAGGGCGGGGCATGTGGGGAGGGGTGGAACATGTGGGGAGGGGCGGGGCATGTACGTAAGGGTGGGTGTGCTGAGCAGGGGGCGGAGCATACCGGGAAGGGCGGGGCCTGCGGGAAGGGGCGGGGCATGCGGGGCGGAGCGTGGCATGTTCGTAAGGGTGGGTATGCTGAATAGGGGGCGGAGCATGCCGTGAAGGACGGAGCATGCCGTTAATGGGCGGGGCATGTCTATTGGGGCGGAGCATGCCATGAAGGGGCGGGACATTCCGTGAGCAGGCGGAGCATGCCGTGTAAGAGGAGTGTGTGTTTGGTAGGGGCGGAGCATTGGCGTGAGTGGGCGGGGCATGTCGTGAAGGGGAGGGGCATGCTGTGGGGGGCGGGGTATCACGGGGCATTGCGTGCAAGGGGCGGAGCATGCCGGAAAGGAGGCGGAGCGTACTGCGTAAAAGGAACTGCATATTGGGTAGGGGGTGGGGCATGCTTTAGGGGGCGGGACTTCAGGAAAGGGCCTGGTGGTCGGCAAGCATCGTATCCCACCTTCACTTGGCCTTATTTCCAACTCAGTTACAATATTGCTTTTAACTAATAGGTGTGCAAGACGTCTTTAGAATTTTCATTGTGTTCTACTTTTTTTTGGGGGGGGCACTATCGTTTTCTTAAATTTTATCTTGTCGCCGTGGATGGCAAACTTATTCATGATCGGGTTTCAGGCATGCAATATTCTAACACCAATTCCTTCACCAAGTCCACTTACACACTGCCAACATGAGTTTTTAGTCTTTTGAAATATTCTAATTGCATTTATTTATGGTTTGGGTTCTTAGACCATATCCTGCAGTGCTCAGGGGTTTCTTCTGGCTCTTCACTCAGAAATCACTCCTGGCGGTGCTCAGGGGATGCTGGGAATTGAACCCAGGTCGGCTGCATGCAGGGCCCTACCCTCTTGAGCCCCCTGAAAAAAATTTTTTTTCAAAAAAATGTTTGGCGAAATTTGAAACCTCACAAGATAGGTAAAGTGGCAGCTCACAAGCCTGGCACATAGTAGGTCCTGGGTGAGATATATGGTATTTATGCCCCACTCACAGCCACCTGGGGTTGCCCTGGTGGCATTTGAGGGCCGTTGGGATGACTGGGAATGCCCCCAGCAACTCAGGTCTGAGTTCCTCTGGGAGTGGCCCACATAAAAATATTTTTTCAATGATATATGTCGATGAGAGTACTCTTGTATAAAAGGTTGCAATGGTTTCTTTTAAAAAAAAATTAAAGGGGCTGGAGTGATAGCACAGCAGGCAGGGCATTTGCCTTGCATGCGGCCGACCCGGGTTCGATTCCCAGCATCCCATATGGTCCCCTGGGCACCGCCAGGGGTAATTCCTGAGTGCAGAGCCAGGAGGAACCCCTGTGCATCGCTGGGTGTGACCAAAAAAGCAAAAAAAAATAAATAAAATTTAAAAATCAAATCACTGTGAGGGGCTGGAGCAATAGTTAGCAGGCAGGGCATTTGCCTTGCAAGCAACTGACCAGGGTTCGATCCCCGGCATCCTATAAGGTCCCCCGAGCACCACCAGGAGTAATTCCTGGGTGCAGAGTCAGGAGGAACCCTGAGCATTGCTGGGTATGACCCCCCTCCAAGTAAATAAATAATATCTCCTTGAGATACACAGTTACAAAGTTGTCAGTCATTGACTTTATAGTCATACAATGTTCCTACAACTGTCCCTTCATCAGTACACATTTCTCACCATCAGTGTCCCCATGTAATGGTTTCTTTTTTTTTCTTTTTGGGTCACACCTGGCGATGCACAGGGGTTACTCCTGGCTCTGCACTCAGGAGTTACTCCTGGCGGTGCTCAGGGGACCATATGGGATGCTGGGAATCGGACCCGGGTTGGCCAAGTGCAAGGTCAACGCCCTACCCGCTGTGCTATCGCTCCAGCCCCTCCCCATGTAATGGTTTCTTTTGCCTAAGAAATCCAAGACAAGTCCTCTTGTTGGTATAAAAACATTTCTTGGGGGGCCAGAGTGATAGTACAGTGAGTAGGGCATTTGCCTTGCACACAGACGACCTGGGTTCGATCCCCAGCATCCCATAGGGTCCCCCAAGCACCGCTAGGAGTAATTCCCGAGTGCAGAGACAGGAGTCAGGAGCCAGGAGCCTGGTTACTGAGCCAGGAGTAACCCCTGTGCTTCGTGGAGTGTGACCCAAAAAGAAAAGAAAAAAAAACATTTCTTGGGTCGTCTCCTGAGGGCTTCGTCTTCTGTGACCTTGAAGACCCACTCAAAAGTCAACAACTTTAATGAGTCTTTCCCTCACAGTTCCCTGAACTGGCACAGAGGGACAGGGAGTTGTGGTGGGTGTTTGAACACGGAGCCCTACAATATTTTCAATCAAAGCACAGCCCGGGCTCTTTCAATTAAGAAGGAATCCAAGAGAAAACACTGCCGTTCTGAGAGGAGGAAACCAGCCCTGATTCAGCACCCAACCCGCCTGGCCAACAGCCCTGACTCAGCACCCAACCCCCCTGGCCAACCTTGGGATGCTGACTTCATTCCCGTGGAACGTGAGACACTTTCTCAGACACTGTCACTGCTGTTCAGAATCCCGAGAGATGTATAATGAGTGTGTACCACCTTGCCTTAAGAATATAGAATTGAAGTCACGGGAGTTTGACTTTTTTTTTTCCCTTTGAGCATCTTTCTGACAATTTATCAGCTCCCAAACCAGGAAATCTTCACAGGACGCTAATGAAACCTCTTCAGCGTGGTCCAATAAGCAAATCATGATATTTCTGTCTCTCTCTCTGCACCCAAGGTAGCTGAGAATTTGTGCCAATTTCTGCGCTGGGCAGAACCGTTCATTTCCACACTTGAGAGGGAAAACGTTTGACCTCCCTCGTGTGGCTCGCGCGGAATGAAAAATTGAAAAAGAACACATTAATTTCCATCACCTTATCACTTATTGTTTTGCACCTTCTTGGTGCCCTTCAGACCCACGGGGGCCGTCAATTTTTCATTCTTTAATAAGATTTTTTGAAGAGTGGAAAGAGATTGCAGTACCGTGTGAATTCAATCAACGTTGAAAAAGAAAAATTAGGGGACCGGGATGCGATCCGGACAGTTTGCCTGAAACCCTTAAATCCTGGAGGTTGGGGCTGGAGCCATAACACAGCGGGAAGAGTGGTTGCCTTGCACGTGGCTGACCCGGGTTCGATTCCCAGCATCCCGTAGGGTCCCCTGAGCACCGTCAGGGGTAATTCCTGAGTGCAGAGCCAGGAGGAACCTCTGAGCACCGGAGGGTGTGACCCAAAAAGCAAAAAAAAAAAAAAAAACCTGGAGTCCGAAAAAATAGATTCAGAGTTTCAAGCTCCTCTGGAGAGATGGGGTTATGCCCGGACCCCCTACACCCCATCATAGGTGCCTGCACCCCATCAGAAAGCCTCCCAGACCGGGGCCCCATCATTAGTTCCCCTGAGACCCAGCCCCTCTCCTAGGTCCCCGCCTCCATCACCAGGCCCCAGTCCCAGGTCTCCGCCTCATCGCCATCCTCCCATTCCAGTCCCAGGTCCCCGCCCTCATCATCAGGGCCCCCCTCACCCAGGTCCCCTCCCCCATCACTAGTCCCCCCCCTCCCAGGTCCCCTCCCCCATCTTTAGGGCCTCCCTGTCCCAGGTCCCCTCCCCCATCACCAGCTCCCCCACCTCTGTCCCAGGTCCCCTCCCCCATCTCTAGGACCCCCCCCCCCGTCCCAGGTCCCCTCCCCCATCACTAGGGGCCCCCGTCCCAGGTCCCCTCCCCCATCACCAGCTCCCCCACCTCTGTCCCAGGTCCCCTTCCACATCTCTATGACCCCCCCCCCCCCCGTCCCAGGTCCCCTCCCCCATCACTAGGGGCCCCCGTCCCAGGTCCCCTCCCCCATCACCAGCTCCCCCACCTCTGTCCCAGGTCCCCTCCCCCATCTCTAGGACCCCCCCCGTCCCAGGACCCCTCCCCCATCACTAGGGGCCCCTGTCCCAGGTTCCCTCCCCCATCACTAGGGGCCCCCGTCCCAGGTCCCCTCCCCCATCACCAGCTCCCCCACCTCTGTCCCAGGTCCCCTTCCACATCTCTAGGACCCCCCCCCCGTCCCAGGACCCCTCCCCCATCACTAGGGGCCCCCGTCCCAGGTCCCCTCCCCCATCACTAGGGGCCCCCGTCCTAGATCCCCTCCCCCATCACTAGGGGTCCCCGTCCCAGGTCCCCTCCCCAATCTCTAGGACCACCCCCCGTCCCAGATCCCCTCCCCCATCACTAGGGGCCCCGTCCCAGGTCCCCTCCCCCATCTCTAGGACCACCCCCACGTCCCAGGTCCCCTCCCCCATCACTAGGGGCCCCCGTCCCAGGTCCCCTCCCCCATCACTAGGGGCCCCCGTCCTAGATCCCCTCCCCCCATCACTAGGGGTCCCCGTCCCAGGTCCCCTCCCCAATCTCTAGGACCACCCCCCCGTCCCAGATCCCCTCCCCCATCACTAGGGTCCCGCGTCCCAGGTCCCCTCCTCCATCACTAGGGGCTCCCTGTCCTAGGTCCCCTCCCCCATCACCAGGGCCCCCCCCCACGTCCCAGGTCCCCTCCCCCATCACTAGGGGCCCCCCCTGTCCCAGGTCCCCTCCCCCATCACTAGGGGCCCCCCCTGTCCCAGGTCCCCTCCCCCATCACCAGCTCCCCCACCTCTGTCCCAGGTTCCCTCCCCAATCTCTAGGACCACCTCCCGGTCCCTGATCCCCTCCCCCATCACCAGGGCCCCCCCTACGTCCCAGGTCCCCGCCCCCATCACCAGGGCCCCTCCCCGCGCCGTCCCAGGTCCCCACCCCGTCCCCAGCCCCCGTCCCGGCCCCGTTTAAGGCGCGGGGCGGCGGGCGGCGTTGCGGGATGGAGCGCGGGGCTCGGAGCGCGTCCCGGGAGCGGGAGCGCCGGGGCCGGGCCGGGGGGTCCCCGCACCGCGAGCCCCGCAGGGCCAAGGCCGAGCGCGCCCCCGGGGAGCGCGGGCGCCGCGGGGCCGGACACAGGCGCGCCGGGAGCCCCCGGGAGCCCCGCGCGGCCGCCGCCGCCGCCACCGTGGTGGACGTGGACGAGGTCCGGGGCTCGGCGGACGAGGGCGCCGAGGAGGCGGCGCTGCTGGAGAGCGAGCGGCCCGAGGAAGGTGGGGTGTGCGGGGCCTTGGGGGCAGGCGGCAGGGAGGAGGAGGCGACCCCCGGGAGCCCCCCGGAGGCGCTGGCACCCACGGGTGGCGTCCACGCCGCTGGAATCGGTAACAGGACTCCCGCGTCCACCCGCATAGGGGACGGGGCCATCAGATCAAGGCACTCAGCACCTCTGAACATACACTAAGGGCATCCAAAGGCATGAAACTGCACCCACCTCTGCATGCCAGATAGCAACACCTCCGTCAATACAATGACACCCACTGAATACACCCACTCACCACTGTACCTGACCGCACCCACTGCCCTTCAGCACAGTACACCAATACATCTGCCCTTCAACACAGTAGTACACTAATACATCTGCCCTTCAATGCAGTGCACCAGCACATCTGCCCTTCAACGCAGTACACTAATACATCTGCCCTTCAACGCAGTACACTAATACATCTGCCCTTAAATGCAGTGCACCAATATATCTACAGGCCTCTGATCACTAACTCAGTAATCCAATGCCTATGACTAAATATATCCATAACTAAATGCAGTAAGATAACTAAAAGCATCCACACACTTTTGGTTTGGGTGGGGTTTATTTTTGGGGGGGTTGTTTGTTTTTTGGCTTTGGAGGGCACTCCCAGCAATGCTCAGGGGTCACTCCTGGCTCTGCACTCAGGGATCACTCCTGGCGGTGCTTGGAGGACCCTATGGGATCATGGGTATTGAACCCTGCTTGGCTGCATACAAGACAAGCATCCTCCCTGCTGTACTGTCACTCAGCCTCCCTTCTAGTTATGTTTTTTATTGTTATTTTTTTCCATATAACTTCTAAAAAGAATACTAAGGCAATGAAATGCGTGGGCTCACCTCTAAATGCAGTAAACGAGGGACTGGGACATAGTATAGTGGTTAGGGTGCATGCACCAGGCAGGTTCCATTTCAGGCACCCCGTGGTCCCCCAAACATCAGGGGTGGCTCAGGTACCCCCCATCAAAGCAGGACAGAAGCAGAGACTAGTGTAACTCCTGAGGACCACCAGGTCTGGCCCCCAAACCAAACTGAAGGGAACGAAAGAATCAACCGGATTATTCTCTTCCTCCCCCAGGCACAAAGCCCTCGGGTTTAGGGGCCTGTGAGTGGCTTCTTGTCCTGGCGTCTCTGCTCTGTGTTGTCCTGACCTTCCCCTTTTCCATCTGGTTCTGCATAAAGGTGAGATGGTGTGGGGGGGAGCGGGGGAGGGATTTTGTCACTGTTGGATTGTGGCCTCATCCCTACCGGGCACACGTCCCCCACCTTCTAACACCTCAAAGATCTGGCTCGACTAGAACTCAGATACCACCCCCCACCCCCTCACCCCTCACTTGCCTTCTGCCTCCCGCTGCCCTCCCTGTCTCTCCTGTCACTCCCTGGGACATCCATGCGCAGTGCAGACCCCGTCAGCCCCCTGTGATGCTTGCTCGCAGAGAACAGTCTAGAACAGGCGCTTTGCTCTACTTGACCTCCCCAGCACTGGGCTGGGTGATAAGAATCCCCCTTTGGGGGCTGGAGTGATAGCACAGCAGGTAAGGCGTTTGCCTTGCACGCGGCCAACCCGGGTTCGATTCCCAGCATCCCATAGGGTCCCCTGAGCACCGCCAGGAGTAATTCCTGAGTGCAGAACCAGGAGTAGCCCCTGAGCATCGCCGGGTGGGACCCACAAAGCAAAAGCAAAAAAAAATCCCCCTTTGGGTCGGCAGGCGTGGGTGGCGGGGAGTCTGCAGCTCAGGGATTGGCCAAGAGGCACCATCTATGAGAGCTGAGAGGTGTGAGGGCACTCTCCTGTCTGTCTGCCCGTTCATCCATCTATCCATCCAACTGTTTGTCCATCTGCCTCTGTCTCTCCATCCAACTGTCCATCTGTCTGTCCACCCATTTGATTATATGTTGGTTTGTCCATTGACATCCGTCTGTCCATCTATTTGTCTATCCATCCATCCAGCTGCTCATCCATTTCATCTGTCTGTCCATCAATCTAACCGTCCATCTCTCCTTCCTACTGATGGACTTTCCATCTGTCTATCCACCCATCCAACTGTCCATCTGTCTCTCCTTCCATCCAATGGACTGTCCATCTGTCCATTCACCTATCCAAATGTCCATCTCTCCTTCCATCCGATGAACTGTCCCCCTGTCTATCCATCCATCCAACTGTCCATCTGTCTCTCCTTCCATACAATGGGCTGTCCATCTGTCCATCTATCCATTCATCCCGCTGTTCATCTCTCCTTCATTTGATTGACTGTCCACCTGTCTATCCATTCATCCAACTGTCCATATATCCTTCCATCCAATTGACTGTCCATATGTCCATCTATCCATCCATCCAGCTGTTCATCTCTCCTTCCATCTGATGGACTGTCCATCTGTCTATCCCTCCTACTGTCCATCTGTCTCTCCATTCCTCCAACTGTCCATCTGTCTCTCCTTCCATACGATGGGCTGTCCATCTGTCTATCCATCCATCCAACTGTCCATATGTCCTTCCATCCAATGCACTGTCCATCTGTATATCCATCCATCTAACTGTCCATCTCTCCTTCCATCCGATGGACTGTCCATCTGTCCGTCTCCCTCTGTCCATCTGTACACTTCTACTCCGAACTTTGACTTTTAGTTCTTTTCAGATTTGCCATCTTGGGTAGATTTGGGTAGTTTGTGTCAAATTTGCTTCCTTTGGGGCCCATACCCGCAGTGCCCAGGGCTGGTTCCTGGCTCTGGGCTCAGGGTTCTTCGCTCCTGGTGGTGCTCAGGGGACCATATGCAGTGCTACGGATTGATACTAAATTGGCCTCTGTCCTATGTTACATGGTGCTGAGGGACCACATCTACTTCCGTGCTCAGGAACAGAGTGTAATTCTCTCTCTCTCTCTCTCTCTCTCTCTCTCTCTCTCTCTCTCTCTGTCACACCCGGCAATGCTCAGAGGTTCCTCCTGGCTCTGCACTCAGGAATCACTCCTGGAGGTGCTCGGGGGACCCTATGGGATGCTGGGAATCGAACCCGGGTCAACCATGTGCAAGGCAAACACCCTCCCCGCTGTACTATCGCTCCAGCCCCTCTTTTTTTCTTGATCCTCAGAGAATACCTCAAATCATCCTATGCCAAGGTGATTCAAAGGCCTTTAGTTTTCTTTCTCTAAGTGACTCAAAAGTATTAAATTCTTCTTTAGGTTGTGCAAGAGTATGAGAGAGTGATTATATTCCGGCTGGGACACCTTCTTCCGGGAAGAGCCAAAGGCCCAGGTAAGGAGCACCCCAGCCACCCCTTAGCCCCTCAAACACCCCAATCCCAACTCTCCTACAGCCCAGACACCAGCAGACAGCCCCCCAAACTTGATTCAGGGAATCTGCATTACACCACCTGTGAGTCCTTTTTTGTTTTGTTTTGGGACTGCACCCTGTGATGCTCAGGGCTAACTCCTGGCTCTGCACTCAGGAATTACTCCTGGTGGTGCTCAAGGAACCATATCAGGGTCAAATCAGGGATCAAATCCGCGTTGGTGGGGCTGGAGCGATAGCACAGCGGGGAGGGCGTTTGCCTTGCACGCAGCCAACCCGGGTTCGAGTCCCAGCATCCCATATGGTTCCCTGAGCACCGCCAGGGGTAATTCCTGAGTGCAGAGTCAGGAGTAACCCCTGTGCATCGCCAGGTGCGACCCAAAAAAAGCCCAATCCGGGTTGATTGCATGCCAAGTATACACCCTCCCCGCTGTGTATCCCCCCTTCACCCCCTCCCCCATCCCCGCTCTGGCCCCAGGAATCTGAGTCTTTTATTTTATTTTGCTTTTTGGGTCACACTGGCAATGCACAGGGGTTACTCCTGGCTCTGCACTCAGGAATCACACCTGGCGGTGCTTGGGGGACCCTATGAGATGCCAGGGATCGAACCCAGGTTGGTCGTGTGCAAGGGAAATGCCCTCCCCGCTGTGCTATTGCTCTGGTCCCGTATTTAATTTTTTTAAAAATTTTTGGGTCACACCCAGAAATGCCTAGGGGTTCCTCCTGGCTCTGCACTCAGGAATCCACTCCTGGCAGTGCTCGGGGGACCCTATGGGATGCTGGGAATCGAACCCAGGTCGGGCCGCGTGCAAGGCAAACGCCCTCCCTGCTGTGCTATCGCTCCAGCCCCCCCCCCCCCGCCTCCCCACCGCTCCTTCTAGGCCTCTTCTTCTTCCTGCCTTGCCTGGATACCTACCACACAGTGGACCTTCGTCTGCAGACCTTGGAGATCCCCTTTCATGAGGTTAGCTGGACGCTTCATTTGCTTTTCGTGCTCCACTTTTTATTTAAAAAAAAAAATGTGTCTGGGGGGGTTAGTGGTGGTGGATCACACCCAGAGATGCTCAGGACTTATTCCTGGCTCTCTGTGCTCAGGGATCACTCCTGGTACCCTGGTGGTCTCGGTGGACCATATGGGATGCTGGGAGTTAAAACAGGGTTGGTTATTGCAATGAGCAAACAAAAAAATGGGTTTTGTTTTGGCCACACCCGGCGATGCTCAGGGGCTGACTCCTGGCTCTGCACTCAGGAATTACTCCTGATGGTGCTCGGGGGACCCTACGGGATGCTGGGGATCGGACCCGAGTGCAAAGCGCCCTCCTGGCTGTCCTACCACTCCAATCCTCAAACCGTTCCTGGAAATGTGGTCCCTGGCTCCCAGATGAGCACCAATGACCAGCACCGGTCTGCCCTCTGGTGGACGCTGGCCAGTAACGCAGAATGTGTGTCTGGGCTGGCCGGCTAGTTCAACATCCCCTTAAAGGGCCCTCACCCGCAGTGGTCCTGGCCAGGACTCTGGTCTTCTCCTGGGTGCAGTTGGCAGGCAGACTTTGCCTTGTACATGTCAGGGGAGGTTCTGAGACAGTCCCTGTGAGTGTGACACTGGCTGTGGGTCCGCTGGAAACGGTTACTACTCCCCCTCCTGAGGTTTCCCTCAAGCCCTATTGTATGTTTTTTTTGTTTTTTGGGGGGATACACTCAGGGATGACTCCTGGCTCTGCATTCAGGAATCACTCCTGGCAGTGCTCAGGTGACTCTATGGGATGCCGGAGATCGAACCTGGATAGCTGTATGCAAGGCAAACCCCTTCCCTACTATATTCTCTCTCTCACGGTCACGGTCACGGTCCTCCCGTTGTTCATCGATTTGCTCGAGCGGGCCCAGTAACATCTCCATCGTGAGACTTGTTATTACTGTGTTTGGCATATTGAATACGTCATGGGTAGCTTGCCAAGCTTTGCCGTGCAGGCGAGATACTCTCGGTAGCTTGTCGGGCTCTCCGAGAGAGGCGGAGGAATCGAACCCGGCTTGGCTGGGTGGGCAGATTGCAAGGCAAACACCCTACCACTGTGCTATCACTCCAGCCCATTATCTCTCTGGCCCTATAATAATAATAATAATAATAAATATATATTATATATTCTATTTTGGGATCACCCCGGGGATGCTCAGGGCTGACTCCTGGCTCTGCACTCAGGAATCACTCCTGGCGGTGCTCAGGGGACCCTAAGGGATGCCGGGGATTGAACCCGGGTCGCTGCGTGCAAAGCCAACGCCCTCCCCGTTGTCTTTCCTATTGCTCCAGCCCCTGTATGATTCATTTTTGAGGGAGGCACCCCCGGTGGTGCTCATGGGACCATGCAGTGTTGGAAATAAAACAGAGAACTCCTTCGTGCAAAGCAGTCGCACCACTGCTCTGCCATCCAGTCTATCTTAATTTTCTCTTATTTTGTCTTTTTTTGTTTGTTTGTTTCAGCGGCTGGGAGGCACAGCTAGTGATGTTCAGGGCTTGCTCCTGGTTCTGTGCTCGTGGTAGAATCAAGGGACCTTTTGGCAGCTGGGGATCGAACCCAGGGCAGCCACGGGGCCAGGCCAGCAGCTGTCTCTGCTGTCCACTCTCTCTGGCCTCTTTTTCAATTTTTTAAAAAAAATTTGGGTCATACCCGGCAATGCTCAAGGGTTCCTCCTGGCTCTGCATTCAGGAATCATTCCTGGTGGTGCTCGGGGGACCCTATGGGATGCCGGGGATTGAACCCGGGTTGGCCGCGTGCAAGGCAAATGCCCTCCCCGCTGTGCTATCGCTCCAGCCCCTCTCTCTGGCCTTCTGCCGTGTTTTTCTTCCCTGCTCTGATCTGCGTCGGAGGGAGACCCCCCTCCCCCACCCCCCACAAGATGCTTGGGCGTCCAGGTGCCTCGGGCGGGTTTTATTTTATTTTTTATTTATTTATTTATTTTTGCTTTTTGGGTCACATCTGGCAATGCTCAGGGGTTCCTCCTGGCTCTGCACTCAGGAATCACTCCAGGCGGTGCTCGGGGGACCCTATGGGATGCTGAGAATCGAACCCGGGTCGGCCTCGTGCAAGGCCAACGCCCTCCCCGCTGTGCTAATGCTCCAGCCCCAACCAGGCAGGTTTTAAAGGACGCTGCAGAGGACACGTGTCGCTCTCCCGCCAGGTGGTCACCAAGGACATGCTGGTCATGGAGGTGGACGCCGTGTGCTACTACCGGATGGAGAACGCGTCGGTGCTCCTGAGCAGTGTGGCGCGCGTGCCCCGGGCCGTGCAACTGTTGGCACAGACCACCATGAAGCGCCTCCTGGCCCACCGCACGCTGGCCGAGATCCTGCAGGAGCGGAAGAGCATCGCCCAGGAAGTGAGGGTGAGGTGGGAGACTGGTCCTCCGTTATGCTTTCGGTCTTTTTTTTTCCTGCTTTTTGAGTCCCACCCAGCGATGCTCAGGGCTGACTCCTGGCAGTGCTCAAGGGACCCTATGGGATGCGGGGGATTGAACCGGGGTCAGTTGCATGCAAGGCCAACGCCCTCCCTGCTGTGCTATTGCTCCAGTCCCCTTCCCTCTTTATTATTATTGTTGTTGTTGTTTTTATTATTATTATTATTTGGCTTTTTGGGTCCCACTGGGATGCTCAGCAGGGCTGACTCCTGGCTCCACACTCAGGGGTCTCTCCTTGTGGTGCTCGGGGGACCCTATGGGATGCCAGGGCTCGAACCTGGGTTGGCCGCGTGCAAGGCCAACGCCCTACCTGCTGTGCTATTGCCCAGGTCCCTGGTTCATCACTCTTTGATTGATTGATTGATTGATTGATTCTGTTTGGGCCCCACCTGGCAATGCACAGGGGTTCCTCCTGGCTCTGGACTCAGGAATCACTCCTGGTGGTGCTCAGGGGACCTGATGGGATGCTGGGGATTGAACCTGGGTCAGCCGCATGCCAGGCAAGTGCCCTCCCCCACTGCGTTCCTGGAAAGACCAGGGACCGTCCCCGGTGCAGGGGGAAAGTGAAAGAACCAGCACATGAAAGCAGAACGTTTTATTATCTACAAGATCCAGAAACACAGCAGCACCCTGGGTCCAGGGGAGGTCGCCATGGTGGGGAAACTGAGGCAGGGAGTGGTGGGGGCGGATAGGGGGTTGCGCGTTTCCTCCCAAGGGAACTGAAATCTTAAAGCGGGAATGGAAAAGTGTGAAGACAGGCGAAAGGTAGAGAAAGGGCAAAGGAACAGCCAGTCCCAGTTGGGTGGGGGTGGATGGGGCCTTCCAGATCCTTCCAGCTCTGCTGAATAGAAGGCATCTTCACGGGGGGTGGGGGGGCCGTTCACAGCAGTGTTCTGGATGTGGGGGGCAGTGAGAGGGGCCTCCCAGGCTGGGCTAGAGCCAGCCACTTACTTGCATCACAAAAGGAACAGGTTGATGGCTAAAATGGCAAAAAGGCGAATTGGGGGCTTCCTGCCCGCTTTGACGTCTGATTTCCCTTCCACAGGTCGCCCTGGATTCAGTGGCCTGTACGTGGGGCATCAAAGTGGAGAGAACGGAAATGTGGGTAGCACCCAGGATGGATGATGATGCAGGCGGGAAGTATGAGGGTGAAATCTCTTCTCTGAAAAGCTGAGTTTTTTGGGGGGAGGGGGTCACACCCGGCGATGCTCAGGGCTGAGTCCTGGCTCTGCACTCAGGGATCACTCCTGGCAGTGCTCGGGGGACCCTATGGGATGCCAGGGATCGAACCCAGATCGGCCAAGGTGTGTGTATGTGTGTGTGTGTGTGTGTGTGTGTGTGTGTGTGTGTGTGTCTTTTTTGGCCGCACCAGGCGATGCTCATAGCTGACTCCTGGCTCTGCACTCAGGGATCACTCCTGGCAGTGCTCAGGGGACCCTATGGGATGCTGGGGATTGAACCCGGGTCGGTCATGTGCAAGGCAAACGCCCTCCCCGCTGTGCTATCACTCCAGCCCCGAAAAGTTGATTTTCCATGGAGGGGGACCAGGGACCAGAGTCGTGTTTGCAGAAATTAGCCTGGGGGGTGGGGATGGGGAGGGTGAAGAAATTAGTGGGGGAGGAAAAAAAAATTTTCTAATAATCTCACACTCATATATTTTTGAAAGATGCAGCGAGTTGGGCGGGGAGATGGCTCAAAGAACTGGAGCACGTGCTTGGCACGGAGAAGGCCCCGGGTTCGACCTTAGCACCACATAGCAGGGGGTGTGGCCAAAAAAAAAAGGAAGATGCAGCAAATATCTTTCACAATAGCTGCTCCCATGGAACTGGAGCGATAGCACAGTAGGGAGGGTGTTTGCCTTGCATGCAAGTGACCTGGGTTCGATCCCCGGCATCCCATAGGCATCCCCCCAAACTTGATTCAGGGAATCTGCATTAAACCACTCAGGAATCACTCCTGGCGGTGCTCAAGGAACCATATCCGGGTCAAATCAGGGATCAAATCTGGGTTAGTGGGGCTGAAGCAATAGCACAGCGGGTAGGGCATCTGCCTTGCACGCGGCCGACCCGGGTTCGATTCCCAGCATCCCATAGAGTCCCCTGAGCACCGCCAGGGGTGATTCCTGAGTGCAGAGCCAGGAGGAATCCCTGTGCACTGCTGGGTGTGGTCCCCAAATAAAACAAAAAGTTCGGAACAGTGCTCCCCAGAGCCCGAGGTGGCTGTCCTACTGTGCATGTCCAGGGCTGTTTTTAATTGTCTGCTGACGCATCTGGGACTCAGAGGCAGTTATTATTACATGGGGGTGGTGGGCATAAAATCCTCCTTGCCCCTGCCCGTAAAACTTGTCCTGAGCGGGGGCGGGGGCCTGGAGCAATAGCACAGCGGGGAGGGCGTTTGCCTGGCACGTGGCCAACCCCGGTTCGATCCCCAGCATCCCATAGGGTCCCCCAAGCACCACCAGGAGTGACCCCTGAGTGCAGAGCCAGGAGTCAGCTATGAGCATCCCTGGGTGCGACCCAAAAAGAAAAAAAAAACTGTACTGGGAAGAAAGATAACTGCCCCTCACTGAGAGCTCTGGCTGGGTGCAGGGGAGGCGGGTGTGTGCCCCCCACGGCCAGCTCCCCTGTCCTCTGTTTCTCCTCCAGTAAGGATGTGCGGCTGCCTGCCGGGGTCCAGCACTCACTGGCCGTTGAGGCTGAAGCCCAGCGTCAGGCCAAAGTGCGGGTGAGTGAGGCCCCCGCCCGCCACTACTGCCTGGGGTGTCCCCCCAACTCCCGAGTCTGCTGACTTCCGGGTCCCCGTTCCTCCGTGCTCCAGCCCAAGGGCTGAGCTCCGGCTTGGCCCCTTGGGAGCACCATGGAAGGTAGGGGGTCCGGGGGACTCCCTCTCCGGAGACACCAGCCCAGTCACTGTGCACAAGTGCCCGCCGTCTCCCACGCCCCCATCTGCAAGGCTGGCCGGTTTCTCCCCCAGAAACTTGTGGATCCAAAACCCCATTTCTCTTTCCTTAGGGGATGGAGGTTACAATCACACCCGGCGATGCTCAGGGCTGACCCCTGGCTCTGTACACAGGCATCACTCCTGGCGGTGCTCGGGGGACTCTATGGGATGCCGGGGATTGAACCCGGGTCGGCCGTGTGCAAGGCTTCCCCGCTGTGCCATCACTCCAGCTCCTTGTTTTAATTTTTTTTAGTCAATTTTGTTTTGTTTTCTGTTTGAGAGCCACACCTAGCGATGCCCAGGGCTGACTCTTTGCTCTGCACTCAGGGATCACTCCTGGCGGTGCTTGGGGGACCCTATGGGATGCCGGGGATCGGACCTGACTTGGCTGTGTTCAAGGCCAATGTCTTCCCGCTGTACTATTATTCCAGCCTCATCCAGAAAAAAAAAACACCACAAAATCTCTCTCTCTCTCTCTCTCTCTCTCTCTCTCTCTCTCTCTAAAAAACAAAAGGGCTAGAGCAATAACACAGCGGGGAGAGCGTTTGCCTTGCACGCAGCCCACCCGGGTTCGATTCCCAGCATCCCCTAGGGTCCCTGAGCACCGCCAGGGGTAATTCCTGAGTGCAGAGCCAGGAGAAACCCCTGAGCATCGCCGGGTGTGACCCAAAAAGCAAAAAAAATAAATAAAATAAAAAATAAAAAAAAGCAGAGCCTCATCTGGGTCCCCGCAGGCCCGCACCCAGGGCAGGAGCTTCCCTGCACCTCCTCAGCCTGACGGGGGCTGTGCCAGGTCTGCCCACTTCACCTTGACTGGGCACAGACAGGCGGTGCTCCAGAGCACTGTGCCTAGAGACTTTGCTCTTAAGGAGTGATGACTGTGGGACCAGAGTGACAGGCAGTGGGCAGGCTGGACCTGGGTTCGATTCCCGGCCTTCCATTAGAGTCCCCTGAACCCCCCCTCCCATGAGTGATCCTTGAGCACAGAGCCAGGAGTCAGCCCTGAGCACAGAGCTGGGAGTCAGCCCTGAGCACTGAGCCGGGAGTCAGCCAAAGGACCCAGCAGGCGCTGTCCTCCCGCAGGTGATCGCAGCCGAAGGGGAGAAAGCGGCCTCCGAGTCTCTGCGCAGCGCGGCCGAGATCCTGGCGGGGGCGCCGGCGGCCGCCCAGCTGCGCTGTCTGCACGCACTGCAGTCCCTGGCGGCCGACAAGCCGCCCACCGTGGTGCTGCCGCTGCCCCTGGACTGGCTCAGCTGCCTGTCGGCCGCCCCCGGGGGCAGGACACAAGCCAGCCTCCCCTGCCCCCCGGGGCCCGCCCGGCCCAAGAAGAAGGACTCCCCCATGCTCTAGGGAGTCCCGGGGCCACGCTAGGGGCAGCCTGCCCAGTGCCCAACCATGTGCCGGGCCCTGGGCGTGGGAGGGGGAGGGATAGAGGGAGAGGGAGGAAAGGAGACAGGCACACACACGCACACACACATGCAAACACACACATGTATACACACACATGCGCACACACGTGCAAATGTGCACACACATGCAAACACACGCACACACATGTGCAAATGTGTACACACATGCACACACACGTACACAGACATACACACATGCACGTACACACATGCACACAGGCACACACATGCTCGCACACACATGCACACACACATGCACACACGCACACACATGTACACACGCGTACACAAACATGCACACACATGCACGTACACACATGCACACAGGCACACATGCTCCCACACACATGCACACACATGCACACACGCACACACATGCACACACATGTACACACATGTACACAAACATGCACACACATGCACGCACACACATGCACACAGGCACACACATGCTCACACACACGCACACATGCACACACGCACACACATGCACACACATGTACACACATGTACACAAACATGCACACACATGCACGCACACACATGCACACAGGCACACACATGCTCACACACACGCACACATGCACACACGCACACACACGCACACACATGTACACACATGCACACACATGTACACAAACATGCACACACATGCACACATATGCACACATGCACACACATGTACACACGCAAACACACATGTACACAGACACACATGCACGTACATACATGCACACACATGCTCGCGTGCGCACACACACATGCAAACACACATGTACACAGACACACACACATGCATGTACACACATGCACACATACACAGTGACTCAAGGCCAGGGCTGCCGACCTGCCATGTGGCGTTGGCCAAGGGCACTGAGCCCCCCCCCCCCCCGGGGCCGAGATGTGGCCTCGGAAGCCAGAGTTCCAAAGCCCGGGACAGGGTCCCGGCTCCTGCACCCGAGAGCAACTTTCTCCCGAAAACACCAAGAGCCCCTCAAGGGGCAGAGTCACGACCCCACCCCCACCAAACTCATTGCCCCCGCTCCCGCCACCCCGCCCCCCGCCCACCGCACAGCCGTACCACCTGGGCAGCAAATGGCCTCTTTGGCTGGGTATAAAATCTCCCCCAATTAAAGAATTCCTGAAAGGATGATTTCCATGTACATGCAAATGGCTTTTCTCTCTCTTTCTTTCTTCGGAGGGGAAGGGAGGTTGGGCCGGTAAGGGCCTTATTCCTCCTGGCTCTGTGCCCAGGAATCACTCCCGGGGAAGGTTGGGGGAGCATTAGGGATGCCGGGGATCAAATCCAGGTCGGCTACATACAAGGCAAACACCCTTCCTGCTGTACTAGCGCTCCGGCCCCTCTTCCTTCCTTCCTTCCTTCCTTCCTTCCTTCCTTCCTTCCTTCCTTCCTTCCTTCCTTCCTTCCTTCCGATTTTGGGTCCTACCCGGTGATGCTCAGGGCTGACTCCTGGAGGTGCTCGGGGGACCCTAGGGGATGCCGAGGATCGAACCCGGGTCGGCCGCGTGCCAGGCAAACAGCTTCCCCACTCCACTGTGCTATCGCTCCAGCCTGAACATCTTAATTTGTGTGCTGTTTCTCCAACCAAAAAGCTTCCTTCCTTCCTTCCTTCCTTCCTTCCTTCCTTCCTTCCTTCCTTCCTTCCTTCCTTTCAATTTTGGGTCCTACCCGGCGATGCTCAGGGCTGACTCCTGGCTCTGCACTCAGGAATCACTCCTGGCGGTGCTTGGGGGACCCTATGGGATGCCGGGGATCGAACCCGGGTCAACTGTGTGTCAAGCAAATGCTTCCCCCACTGTACCATGGCTCTGGCCCGGCTTTATTTTTAAGGGGCCACACTCGGCGATGCTCAGGGCTCACTCCTGACTGCATTTAGGAATCACTCCTGGCAGTGCTCAGGGGACTGTGGGATGCTGGGGATCGAACCTGGGTTGGCCGCATGCAAGGCCAACGCCTTCCCCGCTGTGCTATCTCTTAGACCCTGATCTATCTCATTTCTTTTTTGGCTACTGATGCTCAGGGGTTATGGGCCACACTCGGCGATGCTCAGGGCTGACTCCCGGCTCTGCACTCAGGGATCACTCCTGGCGGCGCTCAGGGGACCCTGTGGGATGCTGGGGATCGAACCCGGGTCAGCCACGTGCAAGGCCAACACCCTCCCCGCTGTGCTATTGCTCCAGCCCTCCCTTGGGAGATCTTTTTCCCCCATCACCTGCACGGGAGATCTCCATCTTTCCTAAAACCCCGGTGCGCCCCCCACCCCCGAAACTTGAAGCTGACTCCGAGCCCTTGACAGGCCTGGGGAGGCTCACCGCTGCTGCTGCTCCGTGCTCAGCGCTTCTCGGGTTTCTTGACCGGGTCCTCGTCTCCCTCCAGCTCCGGCAGCTTCTCCAGCGCCAACCTGGCGTGGACCTGCAGTTCCCGCTCCAGCTCCTGGTTCTTCATGAGGGTGCAGTGAAGCTTCTGGTTCACCTCCTCGAAATTCTCCTCGGCCTGCTTGGCCCGGGTTTCCACCTGCCTGCGGTGGGCGGAGGCCAGGGGGCACGCGGGAGGGAGGGGGCGGTTCAGGGAGCGTCTGGTGGAGGAGAGGGGACCCTGCCACCCAGGGGAAAGGCAGTGGGGGGTGCAGG
This sequence comes from Sorex fumeus, assembly GCF_029834395.1. Lineage (NCBI taxonomy): Eukaryota > Metazoa > Chordata > Mammalia > Eulipotyphla > Soricidae > Sorex > Sorex fumeus. Next base: position 744,617 of record NW_026606218.1, on the reverse strand, counting down.
TCCCAGGAGGGCTCAAGAAGGGAGGCAGATGAAGGCAGGCGTCACAGCCACCCGTGTTGGAAGAATTCAACTCCCAAACTCTTTCTTTCTTTTTTTCTTTTCTTTCCTCCATCCCTTTCGGAGAGCCCGGCAAGCTACCGAGAGTATCCCACCCGCACGGCAGAGCCTGGCAAGCTCCCCATGGCGTATTCGATATGCCAAAAGCAGTAACAAGTCTCACAATGGAGACGTTACTGGAGCCCGCTCGAGCAAATCGATGAACAATGGGAGGACAGTGCTATAGACAGTGGCCAACCTAGGTTCGATCCCGGCATCCCATAAGGGTCCCCAAGCACCGCCAGAAATGATCCCTGAGTGCAGAGCCAGGAGTCAGCCCTGAGCATCGCCAGATGTGATCCAATACACACACACACACACACACACACACACACACACACACACACACAGTTGCTTTCTCCAACTCCTCGGAGGGCTCAGGCAGGCCTTCCACGGCCATTTCCAGCTTCACATGCTCTCATGTGAGGGTGATGGGGGGTACTTACATGAGTTTCTCCTGCGCACGTTCGATGATGTGCATGGCTTCGAGGTACTTCTGGGCCAGGGTCCCATGCTGAGCCGAGTCTTTCTGACAAAGGGAATGTGGGCACTCAGTATGCCACAAGTCAGGGCTGTGCCTGCCCACGATCTCCCAGTACGGTCTGGAGCAACTTTCTAGAATATTCTATGTCACAGGGGGTCCCCGGAGCGAGAGCACAGCAGGGAGGGCATTGGTCTTGCACACGGCCGACCCAGATTCGATCCTCGGCATCCCATAGGGTCCCCCTTGAGCACCGCCAGGAGTGAGTCCTGAGTGCAAAACCAGGAGGAACCCCTGAGAACCACCGGGTGGGACCCAAAAAGAAAAAAAAAAGGAAAAAAATTAAAATCAGGCTCCTTACATGCAAAGCCAACTCCATCCTGCAGTCATGGCTCTTTTTTTTTTTTGCTTTTTGGGTCACACCTAGCAATGCACAGGGGTTCCTCCTGGCTCATTCACTCAGGATTTACTCCTGGCAATGCTCAGGGGACCCTCTGGGATGCTGGGAATCGAACCTGGGTCGGCCGCGTGCAAGGCAAACACCCTACCCGCTGTGCTATCGCTCTAGCTCCCTGGAGAGTTTTTATTTGTGTTTTTTTTTGGGGGGGGTCACACCTAGCTCCTGGTCCCTTTGGAGAAGCCCCAAGGATGTGGGCCCCAGGCGGTGGCCCCCCTCCAAGGCTGATTCTCCCCACTTCTTTCTCGAGCTTCCAAGCTCCACGTCGGAGTTCCATATACGTACCCAGGTCGTAAACACATTCTCTTCGAACAGAGGTTTCACATGGACATTGTCGTCTCTGCCCACGAATCGAATGACCGGTCCCTTCTGGGCAGACGTGGATGGTTCCTAGGGCGTAGAAACAGACAGGATGGAGGAGTGGGCAGGGGTAAGGGGAGCCCCCCCATCTGGCCTGGCATTGCCTAACAGCTTATGTAGGGGGGGTGGAGGTCTGGACCACACCCAGCTGTGCTCAAGGCTGACTCCTGACTCTGCTCAGGGCTCAATCCTAGTGGGACTTGAGGGACCCTATGGGGTGCGGGGGATTGAACCCAGGCCAGGCCCTACCCACTGTGCTAGCTCTCTGATTCTTCCCACCTGCTTAATTTTAAAAGGTTTTATTTTTGCAGAGAGTGGGCACTGTAGCACTGTCCTCCCGTTGTTCATCGATTTGCTCGAGTGGGCCCAGTAACGTCTCCATGGTGAGACTTGTTGTTACTGTGTTTGGCATCTCGAATACGTCACGGGGAGCTTGCCAGGCTTTACCGTGCGGGCGAGATACTCTCGGTAGCTTGCCGGGCTCTCTGAGAGGGGCGGAGGAATTGAACCCAGGTCGCCCAGGTTGGCCACATGCAAGGCACACACCCTACCCGCTGTGCTATTGCTCCAGCCGGCTGGAGCAATTGGACAGCAGGTAGGGCGTGTGCCTTGCATGCAGCTGACCTCGGTTCGATTCCCAGCATCCCGTAGGGTCCCCTGAGCACCACCAACGGTAATGAGTAAACCCTGTGCATAGCCAGGTGTGACCCAAAAAGCAAAAAAAAAAGGGGGGGTTTTATTAATAAGTCTTTTTTTTGGGGGGTCACACCCGGCAATGCACAGGGCCTACTCCTGGCTCATGCAGTCAGGAATCACTCCTAGCAGTACTCGGGGGACCCTATGGGATGCCAGGGATTGAACCCGGTTGGCTGTGTGCAAGGCAAACACCCTCCCTACTATGCTACCGCTCCAGCCCTCCACCTCCATTTTATGGAGTTTTTTTTTTCTTTTAAGGGGCAGGGGCTTGTCTCAGGGGCTCCTCCTGGCTCCTCCAGAGGTCACAGCTCCTGATGGTGCCCAGAGCAAACCACCTGCACTTCCGGGGATGGAACTGGTCAGCTAACAGGCCGCACGCCTGAGACCCTGGAACACTCAGCAGTATTCTCCCAGGGGCTGCAGGAATGAGCTCCAGCAGCTCCCTGGACCCTGCAGGGGAGAGGCGGGAGAGGGTGGAGGGGGTGAGTGGAGACCAGCCTGGGAGCAGGGAGGGATACTTTTGCTCTCAAACGCTCAACTTCCTGTTGCCATCACTTCCTGTCCGGGAGTTACCTGAGCTCTGCCTAGGTCTGCTACTCACTTCCTGTCCTAATTGTTACTTCTCGGTGACCGACCCCTATGTCCACTACTCACTGGACTCACGGGACAACAAAGCAACAATCCTGAGCCAGAGAGCCAGTGCTGAGGGGTGGTGTTCAAGGCTGGTTCGATCCCCAGCATCCCAAGTGGTCTCCTGAGCCCCCATCAGAAGTAATCCCCGAGCACAGAGCCAGGGGTCAGTGCTGAGCACCAAGTGAAAAAAAAAAAAATACTCCAAAAACTTACCTCCTCCTCAAAGTCATCAAATTCCTCCTTTCCTTCCTCCTGTTCTTCCTGCTCCTTCTCTTTCTTCTTCTCTTTTTTCTCTTTCTCCTCCTCCTCCTCCTCTTCCTTCTCTTCCTCCGCCACCCTTTTCTCCTCCTCCTCTTCCTCTTCCTCAAAGTCTAAGTGTATAACAGGCTTGTATATTTGAGGCTCAATGAATTCTTGGTCCATACTCTAGGTGAGAGTTTACAATGAAAGTTTAGCGTGTGGAAATATTGTTGTGGTCTATTTGCCAGTGGCTCAAAAATGCATCATTTGGGGCTGGAGCGATAGCACAGCGGGGAGGGCATTTGCCTCACACGTGGCTGACCCAGGTTTGATCCCCGGCATCCCATAGGGCCCCCCATCCCCTGCCAGGAGTGATCCCTGAGTGCAGAACCAGGAGACAGCCCTGAACATTGCTGGCTGCAGACCCATAAGAAAGAAAGGAAGGAAGGAAGGAAGGAAGGAAGGAAGGAAGGAAGGAAGGAAGGAAGGAAGGAAGGAAGGAAGGAAGGAAGGAAGAAAAAGACTAGTAAGGGGCTGCAGCGACAGCACAGCGGGGAGGGCGTTTGCCTTGCACGAGACCGGCCCAGGTTCGATCCCCGGCATCCCCTAGGGTCCCCCAAGCACCGCCAGGAGTGATTCCTGAGTGCAGAGCCAGGACTCAGCCCTGAGCACCGCCGGGTGTGGCCAAAGAAGTGGAAAGTTCAAATGTATGGAACAAGAGGCGGAGGGGACCCGGGACGAGCAGGTGGGTCTCCCTGAGAGCGACCGACCCGGGGGTCCCAGCGCTCTGGCCCGAGCTCGCGGGGGTCTCACCTCTTCCTCCAGCAGGACCACCTTCTCCGTGGACTTCAGCAGTTTCACGCGGGAGCTCCTGAGCGCGGACAGCAAGGAGGCACAGCACTCAATCCACTCGTAGCATTCTCTCTGCGGGGGTCACCGCGGCTGTCCACCTCACTGCAGCGGGGCAGCGGCCAGGGGGAGAGCCCCGTGCCTAGCCCCGTGCCTGAACCACGCTCTTGGGGCTGGCTCTGAGCTCAGGGCTGACTCCCGGCTCTGTGCTCAGGGCTGACTCCCGGCTCTGTGCTCAGGGATGACTCTCAGCTTTGTGCTCGGGGATGACTCCTGATTGTGTGCTCAGGGCTGACTCCCAGCTCTGTGCTCAAGGATCACTCCTGGCCCTGTTCTTAGGACTCACTCCTGGCGCTATGCTCAGGGCTCACTCCCAGCTCTGTGCTTGGGATTACTCCTGCTCTGTGCTCAAGGCTGACTCCTGGCTCTGTGCTCAGAGGTTACTCCTGACTTTGTGCTCAGGGCTGACTCCCGACTCTGTACTCAGGAATTACTCCTGACTTTGTGCTCAGGGCTCACTCCTGGCTCTATGCTCAGGGATTATTCCCGGCTCTGTGCTCAGGGCTCACTCCCAGCTCTCTATGCTCAGGGCTCACTTCTGGCTCTATGCTTGGGGATTACTCCGGTTCTGTGCTCAGGGATGACTCCTTATTTGTGCTCAAGAATTACTCTCAGCTTTGTGCTCGGGGATGACTCCTGATTGTGTGCTCAGGGCTGACTCCCGGCTCTGTGCTCAAGGATCACTCCTGGCCCTGTTCTTAGGACTCACACCTGGCGCTATGCTCAGGGCTCACTCCTGGCTCTGTGCTTGGGATTACTCCCGGCTCTGTGCACAGAGCTCACTCCTGGATTTGTGCTCAGAACTCACTCCTGGCTCTTGGGCTTAGGGCTGACTCCTTATTATGTGCTCAGGGCTGACTCCCGGCTCTGTGCTCAGAGCTCACTCCTGGCTCTGTGCTTGGGATTACTCCTGACTTTGTGCTCAGGGCTCACTCCTGGCTCTGTGCTCAAGGCTGACTCCTGGCTCTGTGCTCAGAGATTACTCCTGACTTTGTGCTCAGGGCTGACTCCCCACTCTGTGCTCAGGGATGACTCCTGGCTTTGTGCTCAGGAATCATTCCTGGCTCTGTACTCAGAGCTCACTCCTGGCTCTATCCTTGGGGATTACTCCTAGCTCTATGCTCAGGACTGACTCCTTATTCTGTGCTCAGGGCTCACTCCCGGCTCTATGCTCAGGGCTCACTCCTGGCTCTATGCTCCTGACTCACTCCCGGCTCTGTGCTCAGGGCTCACTCCTGACTCTGTTCTTGGGGATTACTCCCAGCTCTGTGCTTAGGACTGACTCCTTATTCTGTGCTCAGGACTCACTCCCGGCTCTGTGCTCAGGGCTCACTCCCAGCTCTGTGCTCAAGGCTGACTCCTGGCTCTGTGCTCATGGATTACTCCTGACTTTGTGCTCAGGGCTCACTCCCAGCTCTATGCTCAGGGCTGGCTCCTTATTCTGTGCTCAGGGCTGACTCTCGGCTCTGTGCTCAGGACTGACTCCTGAGTTTGTGATCAAGGTTCACTCCTGGCTCTGTGCTCAGGGCTCAGTCCTGGCTCTGTGCTCGGGGATTACTCCCAGCTCTGTCCTTAGGGCTGGCTCCTTATTCTGTGCTCAGGGCTCACTCCTGGCAGGGCTCAGGAAAGCAGCCAAGTACTCAGCAAAAGCCAAAGCAACGTCGCCGTGAATTCATCTCCAACAAGAGGGAAACGAAGGCAACGATGAGTCTGGGAGATGCTCAAAGGACTGAGCCAGACTCTGCACGCAGGAGATGCGGCTGTCACCCCCTGGCACCCTAGGGTGCTCCCCCTAGCCCCTCCCCACCAACACCCACAGCCAGCCTGGAGCAGCCCCCAGCATGGGGGCGGGGGAGGGGCGACCGTCTATTGTCATCAAAGGAAGTTGACATCTAGAGGCAATGTGGAGGGGAAGCCAGGGGGTCCCGACCTTCATCAGGGTCAGCTGGCCCAGGTCCTTGGCGTGGTGTATGCTGGAGTCCTTGGTAGAAAGAGCCGACACCAGGCCTTTGCAGCAGCTGCAGGGGTGAAGGATGCGCCCCGCGTGAGTCCCCCCTAAGGGAGACGCGTGTCCCGCCGGGTTTCAGGGCAGGAAACTAAAGCACTGTCCTCTGGGACTGGAGTCCCAAATACAGCGGGGAGGGAGTCGGCTTGGCACACGGCCGACCCGGGTTCAATCCCTGGCATCCCATCGGGTCCCCCGAGCACCGCCAGGAGTGATTCCTGAGTGCAGAGCCGGGAGGTAGCCCTGAGCATAGCCGGGTGGGACCCCAAAAGCAATCAATCAATCAATCAATCAATCAAGAGTGATGAACCAGGGACCTGGGCGATAGGTCAGCAGGTAGGGCGTTTAAATAAATAAAATAATAAATAAATAACACAAGCAGGGGTCAGAGCGATAGTCCAGCAGGGAGGGCGTTGGCCTTGCACACGGCCAACCCGGGTTCAATCCTCGGCATCCCATAGGGTCCCCCGAGCACCACCAGGAGTGATCCCTGAGCGCAGAGCCAGGAGGAAGCCCTGAGCATCACCAGATGGGACCCAAAAAGCCCAAAAATAAATATATAAAGAGGACCATAATTTGCTAGGTTTTTTTTTTTTGGATGGGGGGACACACCTGGCAATGCTCGAGGTCCCTCCTGGCTCTGCACTCAGGAATTACTCCTGGCGGTGCTCAGGGGGCCCTATGCAATGCCGGGGATCGAATCAGGGTTGGCAGCTTGCAAGGCAAGCGCCCTACCCACTGTGCTCTCTTTCCGGCCCCTCTACAGAACAGTCCTTTGTCTATTTCTCACTCTCTCCTTCCCCCCTGCTCTCGAATCCTCTCATGCACCTGAGGTGGGGGTGGGAGACACTGAATGCAACTGAGGTGGGCCACAGCGGACGGTCAAAGCGAACCCCCAAATTTGAGGTACCTATGGGGATGTTTGCTACCTCAGCTAGTAAGGTACTTCCCTTTTCTGGGTTTCCAGGTCACAGTCGGCAGTGCTTGGGGATGTTTGGGGCGGGGGGACCCTCCATGCTGGGGATTGAACTGGGGTCCACCCTGGGCAAGGCAAATGCCTCCCATCTGCTCAGCCCCTTAGACCTCCAGACCCAAGACAACAAGCTTACTTAGACTTCTTGTTTATTTGTGGGAAATGAACAAGATATTTGAACAAACAAGAATAAACCTACAGATATCAGGACACTTTTTTTTTTCCTTTTTGGGTCACACCCAGCGATGCTCAGGGCTGACTCCTGGCTCCACACTCAGGAATCACTCCTGGCGGTGCTCGGGGGACCCTGTGGGATGCCGGGGATCGAACCCGGGTCGGCCACGTGCAAGGCAAATGCCCTCCCCTCTGTGCTATCGCTCCAGCTATTTTAATTTTTAAAAAAATATTTTGGTTTCGAGACCCACCCAGCGATGCTCAGGGCTGACTCCCGGCTCTGCTCTCAGGAATCACTCCTGGCGGTGCTCGGGGGACCCTGTGGGATGCCGGGGATCGAACCCAGGTCGGCCGTGTTCAAGACAAATGCCCTCCCCACTCTACTACTGCTCCGGCCCCAGGACACTTTTGTTTGGGAGTTTGTTTTGTTTTGTTCTGTTTGGGGGTCCCCTCCAGCAGTGCTCAGGGCATCCTCCTGGCTCTGTACTCTGAGTTCACTCCTGGGCTTCAACTGGGCAGTGATGAAGCTAGTGTAAAAAATGAACAAGTTGGAGGGCTGGAGTGATAGCATAGCGGGGAGGGCGTTTGCCTTGCACGCGGCTGACCCGGGTTCGATTCCCAGCATCCCATATGGTCTCCCGAGCACCGCCAGGAATAATTCCTGAGTGCATGAGCCAGGAGTAACCACTGTGCATTGCTGGGTGTGACCCAAAAAGAAAATATATATATATATATATATATGAATGGGAAGGGTGTTGGAGCCATAGCACAGCGGGGAGGGCGTTGGCCTTGCACGCGGCCGACCCAAGTTCAATCCTGGCATCCCATAGGGTCCCCCGAGCACCGCCAGGAGTGATTCCTGAGTGCAGTAGGATCTGAGACAAAAAAAAAAAATGAGTAGAGGTGCCAGAGAGACTGCACAGGGGAGAAAGCAGCTGCCTCGTAGTGCTCCCTGAGCACCTCCAGGAATAGGGCCCAACCCACCCCCACCCACAGGAGGAGGGAGTGCCGGGGACGCCACCTGGTCAGGTAGGTGCAGAACCGGTACAGCCGTTTGGTGAGCTCCATGGCCTCCAGCTCTAGCTTGGCCAGGCCCATGCTGCACTTCTCAGGGCCCTCCTTGGTCCCAGGCACCGTGTCCTGGTCGACAGTGTCAGGCACCATCACGATGAGCAGGTTGATCATCCACCGAATCATACTCAGATGCAGTTCCTCGGTCTGGGGGGTGACGGGAGGGGCTGTTTCTCAACACAGCCACACGAGGCCATGTCACAGACACCGTGTCTGTTTGTGACCAAGCCAATTTTTTTTTCTTTTTGTGTCACACCCGGCAATGCTCAGGAATTCCTCCTGACTCTGTACTCAGAAATTACTCCTGGTGGTGCTCAGGGGACCCTATGGGATGCCGAGGATCGAACCCGAGTTGGCCACGTGCAAGCTCCAGCCCCATTCTTTTTTTTTTTTTTAAATCACTGTGAGATGGGCTGGAGCTATAGCACAGCAGTAGGATGTTTGCCTTGCGCTCAGCCGGCCCGGCTGAGCCGGGTTCAATTCCTCTGCCCCTCTCAGAGAGCCCAGCAAGCTACCGAGAGTATCTCCCCCGCACGGCAAAGCCTGGCAAGCTACCCGTGACGTATTCGATATGCCAAACACAGTAACAACAAGTCTCACAATGGAGACATTACTGGGCCCCTAGAGCAAATCATGAACAATGGGAGGACAGTGCTACACTGTGAGATACAGTTACAAAGCTTTCATGTCTGAGTTTCAGTCGTATGGTGATCAAACAGCCATCCCTCCACCAGGGCACATTCCCCACCACCAACGTCCCCAGTATCCCCCCTTTCCACCCCTCCCCCTGCCCCCATAGCAGACAATCTCCCCCAGACTCTCTCTCTATTCTGGGGCATGATGGTTTGCAATGCAGAGACCGAGAGGCCATCACATTGGGTCCTTGATCTACTTTCAGCACCCATCTCCCATCCCGAGCGACCCCTCCAACCATCACTGACTCAGTGACCCCTTCTCTATCCCAGCTGACTTCTCCTCCAACTCATGAGACAGATTTCCAACCGTAGGGCAATATTCCTGGTCCTTGTCTCTACTGTCCTTGGGTGTCAGTCTCATCTATTATTTTATATGAGTGAATCATTATTGTATTTTTATTTATATATTTATGGCTTTTTGGATGATACCCGGCGATGCTCAGGACTGATTCCTGGCTCTGCACTCAGGAATGACTCCTGGCGGTGCTTGGGGGACCCCATGGGATGTCGGGGATCGAACCTGGGTCAGCCGCGTGCCAGGCAAATGCCCTCCCTGCTATGCTATCACCCCGGCCACTATTTTAGAAACTATTAGCGGGGCATCAAAAGACACTGGAGCGATAGCACAGTGGGTAAGGCGTTTGCCTTGCACGCAGCCAATGTAGCCGACACATGTTCGATTCCCAGCATCCCATATGGTCCCCCAAGCACCGCCAGGAGTAATTCCTGAGTGCATGAGCCAGGGGTCAGCCCTGAGCATCGCCCAGTGTGACCCAAAAAGCAAAAAAAAAGAAAAAGTGCCCAAACTGAAAACAGCTGAATGGCATCTGGAGCAAGGGTCTCTTGTAAGTCCCCTCGTTTGCCCCCCACCCCCCCGCAAACCCACTGCCACCGCTGGGAAGCGTCCAGCCCAGGGGAGCGGCCCCTACCCTGCCCCCCTCGGGCGAGTACGCACTCTGTGCTGGAGTTCACTGCTGCCGTTTTTGATCTCGGTGTCCATCTTCAAGAGCCACTGTTGGATCGTGTTGAAGATGAAGATCTGAAGTATCCTGCAGGAAGGGCAAGGGTTTTGGAGATGAGGTGCTCAGGGCTCAGGAGGGCAGAGGACTCAACTTCCGTCTCCCACGCTGATGACCCCCAGCCCTCGGGAAAAGGGGTGCAAGACCCCGAGTGCTCGGGGCGTGAGGAAATCATTACAATCAGAGCCATGCTAAAAAAAAAAAAGTTTAAATTGGGGCCAGGGCGATCCGACAGAGGGGAGGGTGCTTGCTTTGCTCACGGCTGAGCCGGGTTCGATTCCCAGCATCCCCTAGCACCGAGCATTGCCCAGAGTGATCCCTGAATCAGTCCTGAGCATCGCTGAGATGGGTACGTGACCCAAAAACCAAAACAAAGGGCAGGATTGATAGCATAGCAGAGAGAGCATTTGCCTTGCATGCGGCCGACCCAGGTTCGATCCCCGACATCCCATAGGGTCCCCTGAGCACCGCCAGGAGTGATTCCTGAGTGCAGAGCCAGGAGTCAGCCCTGAGCATCACCGGGGGTTGACCCAAAAAGCAAAAAAAAAAAGCTATCGAAACAAACCACCCCTTGATCCCCCCATCCCCCCACAAAGCAGCAAAAATATCTTTAAGGGAAAGCGAGGTTGACGCTCTTACGTTCCAGAAAATTGGCCGGAAACCTCGGGAACACTCCCAAGGACTGTGAAGAAGGTCTCCAGCTGAGACAGCAGCTCACAGACCCTCAGGTAAAGGTCCTCGCATTCCAAAATCAGAAGCTCAGATGCCCCCACTAATTCCTTGATCTTGAAAGAACAGTATTCCAGAGTATTCATCATCCTCGAGAGAACCCAAGACACACCTAAAAGGTGAGGATTAAAAAAAAAAAAAAATAACAAACACAAAAGGCCCAAATGAATTTCTAGAAGTATTCCTGAAAAGCAAACTCAAATCTATTTTTTTTTCTTTTTGGGTCAGCGATAGCACAGCGGGTAGGGCGTTCGCCTTACAAGCGGCCAACATGGCCGACCCGAGTTCGATTCCTCCGCCCCTCTCGGAGAGCCCGGCAAGCTACCGAGAGTATTGGATATGCCAGACACAGTAACAACAAAGTCTCCAATGGAGACGTTACTGGGCCCGCTCGAGCAAATCGACGATCAACGGGAGGGCCTTTACCTTACCTTTACCTTTGGGTCACACCCAGCGATGCTCAGGGGTTCCTCCTGGCTCTGCGCTCAGAAATTACTCCTGGCGGTGCTCAGGGGACCATATGGGATGTTGGAACCATATGGGATGTTGGGATCGAACCCAGGTCGGCCGCATGCAAGGCAAATGCCCTCCCCGCTGTCCTATTGCTCTGGCCGAGTCTGTCTTTTTGTTTGTTTGTTCTGCTTTTGGGTCCCACCCGGCGATGCTCAGGGCTGACTCCCGGCTCTGCACTCAGGGATCATTCCTGATGGTGCTCGGGGGACCCTATGGGATGCCGGGGATCGAACCCGGGTCGGCTGCGTGCCAGGCCAACACCCTCCCCGCTGTGCTATAACTCCAGCCCCTCGTTGGCAATTCTTGGGCCAACCGTGCCAAGGCCCAGCTGGTCCACGGATGCTCCTCCACCGGGCCAGCCCCGCCCACTCGGTGTTCACCGTTGTTCCCGGTTATCCTGAGCTCCAGCTCGCTGTGGAAGCGATCCGTGAGCCTGAGGATCTCCTGCATGTGGCTGTGCTCCGGGGGCATCTTCCCGTTCAGGTCTTTGTGGCGGAACAGAATCTTGCAGCTCACGTCCACCCAGTTGTCCTCCACGTGCCGGATGATCCTCAGCGAGTCGTACTTGGAGGCCAGTGACTCCCCCGAGAGGCTGTTTTTCAAGTCGAATAGCACCTGCGGAGAGACGGTCCACATCCTCCCAGGCCCTGAGCATCTTGGAACTATATGCTATTTATTATTATTATTGTTGTTGTTATAATAAAAGGCCCTCCCGTTGATCGTCGATTTGCTCGAGCGGGCCCAGTAACGTCTCCATTGGAGACTTTGTTGTTACTGTGTCTGGCATATCCAATACTCTCGGTAGCTTGCCGGGCTCTCCGAGAGGGGCGGAGGAATCGAACTCGGGTCGGCCATGTTGGCCGCTTGTAAGGCGAACGCCCTACCCGCTGTGCTATCGCTCCAGCCCGTTGTTATAATAATAATAATAATAACACGTCCGGATGGGCCTCATGCATGAAAGAACTGGCAGAGGAACCCAGGCATGCGGGTCCCGGGTCTGAGGTCTTCAAGCCTACTCGGATTGGGACTGGGTCTTCCCCACCCAGACCCCCCATCTTCCAGTAGGTAGGCGTCACACCCACCAGCTGCCGACAGCGCCAGATTGGTCCCATCAATGGCCAAGACGCAGAGACTATAAAACCCAGCTGCCAGAAGCGCGTGGCCACGTTTGCAGCCGCGCGGCATCTTACTGTCTTATTTTTCCTTTGGAGAACCTGGCAGGCTACCAAAAGTATCCTGCCCGCACGGCAGAGTCTGGCAAATTTCCCGTGTCATACTCGATATGCCAAATACCAGTAACAATGATGGGTCTCATTCTCCTAATTCTGAAAGAGCATAGAAATGGCTCTTTTAAAATCTCAGGGCTAGGAAGAAGGAGACGTTACTGGTGCCTGCTCGAGGAAATTGACGAACAACAGGATGATCGTGATCGTGATTACTATTATTATTATCGTCACTGTCACTGTCCTCCCATTGTTCATCGATTTGCTCGAGCGGGCCCAGTAACATTGTGAGACTTGTTGTTACTGTGTTTGGCATATGGATTACGTCACGGGGAGCTTGCCAGGCTCTGCCGTGTGGGCGGAATACTCTTGGTAGCTTGCCGGGCTCTCCAAGAGGAGCAGAGGAATCGAACTCGGGTCAGCCAGGTTGGCCGCATGCAAGGCAAATGCTCCACCCTATGTTCTATCACTCCAGCCCATTATTATTATTATTGTTATTATCATTATTAGCATTATTAGCAGAATCTCCTACCCCTGTGCCGACTGTCTTCACCGGGGCCCCTTAGAGGGGGCTGGGTTGGGTCTCCCTCCCCGCCCCAAACAGAGCCCCGGGAGCCAAAAACCTCCAGAACCCAGCCACAGCCATGCTCAAGGCCACTCTCCACAAGCTCGCACGAGCCTCACGCATGAAGGAACCGGCAGAGGAACTCAGGTGTGCGGGACCCAGGGCTGAGATCTCCAAGCCCGCTCAGATCAGGACTGGGCCTCCTCCCCCCAGACCCCCAGGTTTCCAGTAGCTTGGCAGCCACACCCACAAACTGCCCCCAGCGCCATGTAATCTCATCAACAGCCAAGATCCAAAATCCCAGAGACTATAAAACAAAGCTCCCGCACAACATGCCAGTTGACCAAAAGCTGACATTCTGTAGACTGGGAGCACCTGTAAAACTCCCTCCCTCTCAGAGAGCCCGGCAAGCTACCGAGAGTATCCCGCCTGAATGGCAGAGCCTGGCAAGCTCCCTGTGGCATATTTGAGATACCAAAACCAGTAACAATAACAGGTCTTATTCTCCTGACCCCGAAAGAGCCTCTAATACAGCAGCTTTGGGAAAGACGAGTAAGGAGAGGCTGATAAAATCTCAGGGCTGGACTCAGGCCTCTTTTGCAAACCACAGCACCCAAAAGGAGAAAGAGAACAAAAGGGAATGCCCTGCCACAGAGGCAGGGTGGGATGGGGGGATGGGGGGTGGGAGGGATACTGGGACCCGTGGTGGTGGGAAATGGGCACTGGTGGAGGGATGGGTACTCAATCATTGTATAATTGAAACCCAAGCACAAAAACTTGTAAGTCTACAACTGTACCTCATGGTGTTTCACTAATAAAATTTTTTTTGCCTTTTGGGTCACACCCGGCGATGCACAGGGGTTCCTCCTGGCTCTGCACTCAGGAGTTACTCCTGGCGGTGCTCAGGGGACCCTATGGGATGCTGGGAATCGAAGCCGGGTCGGCCGCGTGCAAGGCAAACGCCCTACCTGCAGTGCTATCTCTCCAGCCCCACTAATAAAAATTTTAAAAAATAAAATAAAATCTCAGGGCTGGGATGAATGGAGATGTTACTGGAGCCCACTCGAGTAAATCGATGAACAACGGGATGACAGTGATACAGTGATTATTGTTGCTGTTGTTGTTATTGTTATTAGGGGGTGGAGGGGTTTGGATTTTGTTTGCAGGCTACTTGCTGGGGCTCCTTATACCAAGACTGCATTCCAGCCCACTGAACTGTCTCCCGACTATTTGTGTAAAGGTTTTTGTTTGTAGGCCACACCCAACGGTGCTCAGGGATCACTCCTGGTGGTGCTCGGGGAACCCTATGGGATGCCGGGTATCAAACCCGCGTCGACCGTATGAAGGCAAATTCCCTCCCTGCTGTGGTATGGTTCTGCCCGGGCTCTTTATCTTATTTATCTTTGGCTTTTTTGAGTCACGCCCGGCGATGCTCAGGGGTTTTTCCTGGCTCTGTACTCAGGGATCACTCCTGGCGGTGCTCGAGGGACCCTATGGGATGTCAGGGGTCGAACCCGGGTCGGTCAGGTGCCAGGCAAACACCCTCCCCACTGTGCTATGGCTCCAGCCCTTCTTCCAGGAGCATTTTTTGAAGAATGGGACATGACCCACTTGGGGGCGGGAGCGGCCAGGTTTTCCATGGCCGGGGGAGGGGTCCTTCTTTCCCTGGGCTCACCTTCTGCCATGTCTTGAAGTCCTCCGTGATTGACAGGAGGAAGTCTTGCTTGTCGGGGACCAAACCTTCGTTTAGACTGCAGGAAGAAGAGCGAGAGGAAGGTCTCGGAATGCGGCCAGCACCTGTTGGCAGCTTCTCCTCAGCGGGGCCGGCCCCCTCTTTAGTGGACAAGCCCCCAACTCAGATGCGTACCCTTGGGTGGGGGCAGGATCACGGGTTATATGCTGGGCAGGAAGTAACACGGGGCCACGGGCACATACTGGAGTGTACATCCTGTGAGACCCCCTGGACATCACCCCTGGAGACCCCCAGCACCCCCCAGTGCCCCCGGTACGGTCAGAGTCTGGGGAAACCAGAGCAGCACCACATACTCGAACCCTGGCAGCACCACCAGCCGGCTGTGTCAGTATCAGAGTGGTCCTGGGCCCCCCAGCACTGCCAAGAGGACATCCTACCCCCCCATAAAGATGGGTGGTCTCGCGGGCCAGGGCTGTGGCTTAATGGGAGCGCACGTGTCCTGCCCCATAGGGGGGCCTGGGTGAGCCCAGCCTGGCACTACCCACCCCGCAACGTACATGGACCCCCAAAGCAATGCCAGGAGAAGCCCCTGAGCACTGACCAGAGTGTGAGTGGGAGGGAGAGAGAATAAGAGAGGAGGGAGGGAGGGAGGGAGGGAGGAAGGAAGGAAGGAAGGAAGGAAGGAAGGAAGGAAGGAAGGAAGGAAGGAAGATGGTTGGGAAGGAAGGAGGGAAGGAGAAGGAAGGAAGGAAGGAAGGAGGGAAGGAAGGAAGGAAGGAAGGAAGGAAGGAAGGAAGGAAGGAAGGAAGGAAGGAGAGAGAGCCTGAGAGCCTGGCTGTGCATCACTGGGTGTGACCCAAAGAGCAAGGAGGGAGGGAAGGAAGGAAGGAAGGAGAAGGAAGGAAGGAAGAAAGGAGAAGGAAGGAAGGAAGGAGAAGGAAGGAAGGAAGAAAGGAGAAGGAAGGAAGGAAGGAAGGAAGGAAGGAAGGAAGGAAGGAAGGGAGGGAGGGACGGAGGGAGGGAGGGAGGGACGGAGGGAGGGAGAAAGAAAGAAAAGAAAGGAAGGAAGAAAAGAAAGGAAGGAAGGAAGGAAGGAAGGAAAGAAGGAAGAAAAGAAGGAAAAAAAGAAAAGAAAGGAAGGAAGGGAGAGAAGGAAGGAGGAAGGAAGAAAAGAGGGAAGGGAGGGAGGAAGGAGGGAAGGAAGGAAGGAAGGAAGGAAGGAAGGAAGGAGAAGGAAGGAAGGAAGGAAGGAAGGAGAAGGAAGGAAGGAAGAAAGGAGAAGGAAGGAAGGAAGGAAGGAAGGAGAAGGAAGGAAGGAAGAAAGGAGAAGGAAGGAAGGAAGGAAGGAAGGAAGGAAGGAAGGAAGGAAGGAAGGGAGGGACGGAGGGAGGGAGGGAGGGACGGAGGGAGGGAGAAAGAAAGAAAAGAAAGGAAGGAAGAAAAGAAAGGAAGGAAGGAAGGAAGGAAAGAAGGAAGAAAAGGGAAAAAAGAAAAGAAAGGAAGGAAGGGAGAGAAGGAAGGAAGGAAGGAGGAAGGAAGAAAAGAGGGAAGGGAGGGAGGAAGGA
This sequence comes from Sorex fumeus, assembly GCF_029834395.1. NCBI lineage: Eukaryota > Metazoa > Chordata > Mammalia > Eulipotyphla > Soricidae > Sorex > Sorex fumeus. The sequence goes on along the minus strand of NW_026606218.1, from coordinate 728,520 downwards.
GGGAAGGAAGGAAGGAAAAGGAAGGAAGGGAGGGAGGGAGGGAGGAAGAAAGAAAGAAGGAAGGAAGGAAGGAAGGAGAAGGAAGGAAGGAAGGAAGGAAGGAAGGAAGGAAGGAAAGAAGGAAGGAGAGAGAGCCTGAGAGCCTGGCTGTGCCTCACTGGGTGTGACCCAAAGAGCAAGGAGGGAGGGAAGGAAGGAAGGAAGGAAGGAAGGAAGGAAGGAAGGAAGGAAGGAAGGAGAAGGAAGGAAGGAAGAAAGGAGAAGGAAGGAAGGAAGGAAAGAAGGAAGGAGAGAGAGCCTGAGAGCCTGGCTGTGCATCACTGGGTGTGACCCAAAGAGCAAGGAGGGAGGGAAGGAAGGAAGGAAGAAAGGAGAAGGAAGGAAGGAAGGAAGGAAGGAAGGAAGGAAGGAAGGAAGGAAGGAGAAGGAAGGAAGGAAGGAAGAAAGGAGAAGGAAGGAAGGAAGGAAGGAAGGAAGGAAGGAAGGAAGGAAGGGAGGGAGGGAGGGAGGGAGGGAGGGAGGGAGGGAGAAAGAAAGAAAAGAAAGGAAGGAAGAAAAGAAAGGAAGGAAGGAAGGAAGGAAAGAAGGAAGAAAAGAAGGAAAAAAGAAAAGAAAGGAAGGAAGGGAGAGAAGGAAGGAAGAAAAGAAAGGAAGGAGAAAAGGAAGAGAAGGAAAGAAGGAAGAAAAGAAGGAAAGAAGAAAGAAAGAGTAGGAAGGAAGGACGCAGGAAAGGAAGGAAAAAAGGGAAGGAAAGAAGGAAGGAGGGAGAGCAGGAAGGAAGAAGGGAGGAGGCGGGAGGAAGGGGGAGGGGGAGGAAGCTGGAGCGAGAGTCCAGCGAGAGGCCACTTGCCCGCAGTGGACCCTGGTCTGTGCCCGGCTCCACACGGGATGCCCTGAGCCTCCCCCGCACTGCGGGCCCGGAGCATCCCCGGCCCTCGACACCCCAAGGGCCGCTGAGCGTGCAGTGACCCGGCCGGCCTCCACCGCGCGCACATGGACTGGAGCGTGTCCCGCCAGCGCTCCAGGCTGGCCCGCATGTCCTCCATCCTGTGCTTGGTGCCTTCCTCCTCCTGCTCTATCTCCTGCTTGAACTTCCGGGCCGAGGTCCGCCAGCTCCCGGTCAGCTTCTGCAGCAGCGCGAGGTCCGAGGTGTCCTGGGGACAGCAGGAAACTGAGTCCCAGCTGCACGTCTTGGGGTTGCGAATCGCTCACTGACATCCCCGGAGTCGGGGCCAGAGCAAGAGGGCAGCGGGGAGGACGCTTGCCTGGCACAAGGCCGACCCGGGTTCCATCCCCGGCATCCCTTAGGGTCCCCCGAGCACCGCCAGGAGTGATCCCTGAGTGCAGAGCTGGGAGTCAGCCCTGAGCATCGCCGGGTGGGACCCAAAAGTCAATCAATCAATCAATCAATCAATCAATCAAGAGTGATGAACCAGGGACCTGGGCAATAGCACAGCAGATAGGGCATTGGCCTGGCACACGGCTGACCCGGGTTTGATCCCCGGCATCCTATATGGTCCCGAGTACTTCCAGGAGTGATTCCTGAGTGCAAAGCCAGGAGTCAGCCCTGAGCATTGCTGGGTGTGACCCAAAAAGCAAAAAAAAAAAAAAAATAGTGGGTTTGTGGCCCCAGCAATAGGATAGCAGGTAGGGCATTTGCCTTGCATGCGGCCGACCTGGGTTCAATTCCCAGCATCCCATATGGTTCCCCTGAGCACTGCCAGGAGTGATCCCTGAGTGCAGAGCCGGGAGTCAGCCCTGAGCATCGCCGGGTGGGACCCAAAAAGAAAAAAAAAACTAAACTAAACAGACCTGGAAGGGCCTCAGAGCCCCTCAGAGCCCCTCAGAGCCCCTCTGGGGAGTCGTACCTGGCTGCACAAGAGGATGATGAAGTGTTTCGCATGCTGGTGCCAGCTTTTCTCATGCAGGTAGAGCGTCTTAGCCAATACGATGTGATTTCTTGAAATTAACTAGTTAAAAGAAAAAAAAAAAGGACTGGACTATACCTAAACCAACGGCACATTTTCATCGAACTGTTTTCTTTTTCTTTTTTCTTTTTTTCTTTTGGTCTTTTTGGGCCACACCCAGCGATGCTCAAGGCTGGCTCCTGGCTCTGCACTCAGGAATCACTCCTGGCGGTGCTCAGGGGACCCTAAGGGATGACGGGGATCAAACCCAGGTCGGCTGCCTGCCAGGCCCTCCCCGTTGGATTATTGCTCCTGCACCTTTCATTGAATTTTTCGCTCAACCTCAACTTCATCTTTAAGCCAGGGACAAAACTTCAATCCTGGGGCAAGAGAAGAGCACAGCAGGGAGGGCGTTTGCCTGGTACGCGGCGGACCCGGGTTCGATCCCCAGCATCCCATAGGGTCCCCCGAGCACTGCTAGGAGTGATCCCTGAGTGCAGAGCCAGGAGTCAGCCCTGAGCATCGCCAGGTGGGATCCAAAAAGCCAAAAAAAATAAATAATAATAAAGAAAGAAAAGAAAAAACGAAAGAAAAATAACATGGAGTATTTTTACACATTTCCGGACAACTGAAGATTTGGGACTGCACATCTGGGAAGCTGGAAGGGCACTGGCCTTGCACACAGTTGACCAGGCTTCAGGCCCGGCATGCCCCGAACCCCACTGAGCCCTGACAGGTGAGATTCCCGAGCACTGAGTCAGGAGCAAGCCCCGAGCATCACCAGGTGGGGCTCAGAGACCAAACGGAAACAAAACCAGCAGAATGACGGCTCTCGGCTTGGACTGTCTGAGCAGCCTCGGGGGAGGAGCTCCCCAGCGCTGACCTTGAGGGCCAAGTCGTAGGCGGCCATGCTCCACGTGTCCCTCTCCGACATCAGGTCTTTGATGCAGTTCTCCAGCCTCTGTCTCTGCATTGAGTACAGTTCGTGGTAGTCTTCGACGATTCTACAGCGACTCAGAAACAGACACGTTGGGGGACCCCAACAGCCTGCTGGGCTCAGGGCACGGTCCCCAGGGTGCAGCAAGGCCTGAACACATGAAAGATGTGGGGTTCCCCCAACCCGGCACCGCACCCCCCCAGTCCTGCAGGGAACAGTCCTGGTCCCCAGGAATGTCACTCAGTTTGGGTCCCCGAATAGCAACGACACACTTGACTTGTGACATCGGGCTGGAGCAACAACGGTGCTGGGGGGTGGGGGGCGGAAATCCGGGCTTAGGTTGTGGGGGGCGTGGGGAATTTTTTTTCTTTTTGGGTTCACCCCTGGTGATGCACAGGGGTTATTCCTGGCTTTACACTCAGGAATTACTCCTGGCAGTGCTTGGGGGGGCCCTATGGAATCCTGGGAATCGAACCCAGGTCGGCCGCGTGCAAATTAAATGCCCTACCTGCTGTACTATCACTCCAGTCCTGAGTGGGGAATCTTGGGGTTCATTCCCAGCCCGCCCATCCCCCCAAACACCATGGGGTGTGCCCACTGAGCACAGCTAGGTGTGGTCCAAAAAGCGAAAACAAAAACCAAGACCATCACCCTCATCCTCCTCCTCGTCCTCCTCCTCTGCCCCTTCCGAGAGTTTTGTGCAAAGTCTGCAAGCGTCCGGCCACGCCCACGGTGAGCCCATCTGAGGAGGCTGGAGGTGAAGGGGGCTTCAGGGGGAGGAGGGACCGGGAGGCATTCAGGAGTACTGAAACTCAGTACCCCCAGGAAAAGAATTTAAAAGCCATCCAGGACCCCCAGCCTCACAGACACACAAAAATAATAATAAATATTAAAGACAGAAAGAAAAAAAGAAGGGCTGAAGCAATAGCACAGCGGGGAGGGCGTTTTCCTGGCATGCAGCTGACTCGGGTTCAATCCCCGGCATCTCATAGGGTCCCCTGAGCACTGCCAGGAGTGATCCCTGAGTGCAGAGGCAGGAGGAACCCCTGTGCAGTGCCGGGTGTGACCCAAAAAGCAACAGAAATAATAAAATAAATTATAAATAGATAAATAAATAAATATCTTAGTCTGTGGGGCATGAAGAGAGCCAGGGAGCGGACTCACGGTGACTCACCTGGCGTTCTTCTCGGCTTCCAGAAGGGCCGTGGCCAAGTCCTTGTGGGCCCGGTGGGCTTCCAGGGTCAACTTTATGTCCTGTTCCTGAACCAGACACAGCTCCCTGAGGGACAGCCAGCAAAGGAGCACAAGCACTCAGTGGGCAAAGTTTCCAGAAAGTTCCTTCCCCAGAAATCAAATCTGTCCACAACCTTTTTTATAGTGACTCTCATCCGAGATTGTCTAACTTTATAAACCAAAGTTTGGGCAGGGGTAGGGGGTGGCGGGGGAGGGTGTTTCCCTTGCACGTGGCAGAACCGGGTTCGATCCCCAGCATCCCCTAGGGTCCCCTGAGCACCGCCAGGAGTGATTCCTGAGTGCAGAGCCAGGAGTTAGCCCTGAGCATTGTCCTGGGTGTGACCCAAAAAGCATAACTAAATAGATAAATAAATAAAACCTGGGGCTGGAGCGATAGCACAGTGGGTAGGGTGTTTGCCTTGCATGTGGCCAACCCAGGTTCGATTCCCAGCATCCCATATGGTCCCCTGAGCACCACCAGGAGTGATTCCTGAGTGCAGAGCCAGGAAGAACCCCTGAGCATCATTGGGTGTGACCCAAAAAGCAAAAAAATTAAAGAAATAAATAAATCAAATCATGAGTGAGGCGAATGCCCTGGGCACCGCCAGATGTGATCCCCCAAACAACAATAAATAAATAAATAAATCAGATCCGGAGCCAAAGTACAGTGGGTAAGGCGCTTGCCTTGTGCACAGCCCAACCCGGGTTCGATCCCCGGCATCCCTTACGGTCCCCTGAATGCTGCCAGGAATGATTCCTGAGCGCAGAGCCAGGAGGAACCCCTGAGCACTGTCAGGTGGGGCCCCCCAAAACAACAACAAGAAAAGACTCTTCGCCGAGTGTATTTTGCTTTTCGGGTGTGGAAGGGTGGGTTTGGCTCTATGCTCAGGAGTGCTCCCTGGTGGTGCTCCGGGGACGGGACGTGATGCTGGGAATAGAGCCAGGATCAGCCCCGTGGCGAGACAAGCGCTGTCCCTGATGTCCTGTCTCTTCCGCCCTGGGACCCTCCCCTCACACCATTCCCGACATCCGAGGGGGCAGCCGGGGCCTCCCGCTCTGACCTGGTCAGCTCCTCAATGACGTTCTTGAAGTTGTGCAGTTCCTCTAAGATGCGCTGGTCCATCATGCGCTGGCTGACCAGGTCCTTGTAGAAGTCCACCATCTGCCGGGCCACCTGGTCCAGCATCTGGACGTAGCGCTCTCTGCCTCAGGCACGCGGGGAGAGAAACCAAGGCAGGGGGTGGTGAGGCAAGCAGGATCCCAAAAAGAGACAGACACAAAGGGTGAGAGTGCAGAGGGGAGGGACAGTGACCGGAGCCTCCCGCTGCCCTTAGACAAGGGCCAGCCCTGGGCATTTCACACGGAGTCCCGAATGGAGGCATCCAGAAAGAAATGAAGAAAACAGGGGCTGGAGAGATTGGGCCATTGGGAGGGTGCTTGACTTATACACTGTCGATCCCCAGCACCCCATAGGGTCCCCTGAGCTCTGCTTGGAAGGATCCCTGAGCACAGAGCCAGGAGTGATCCCTGAGCACAGAGCCAGGAGTCAGCCCTGACCACAGAACCGGGAATGAGTCCTGAGCACAGAGCCAGGAGTCAGTCCTGAGCACAGAGCCAGGAGTCAGCCCTGAGCACAGAGTCAGGAGTCAGCCCTGAGCAGAGTCAGGAGACATCCGTAAGCACAGAATCAGGAGTGAACCCTGAGCACAGAGCCAGGAGTCAGCCCTGAGCACAGAGCCAGGAGACATCCGTAAGCACAGAATCAGGAGTGAGCCCTGAGCACAGAGCCAGGAGTCAGCCCTGAGCACAGAGCCAGGAGTCAGCCCTGAGCAGAGTCAGGAGACATCCGTAAGCACAGAATCAGGAGTGAGCCCTGAGCACAGAGCCAGGAGTCAGCCCTGAGCAGAGTCAGGAGACATCCGTAAGCACAGAATCAGGAGTGAGCCCTGAGCAGAGTCAGGAGACATCCGTAAGCACAGAATCAGGAGTGAGCCCTGAGCACAGAGCCAGGAGTCAGCCCTGAGCAGAGTCAGGAGACATCCGTAAGCACAGAATCAGGAGTGAGCCCTGAGCACAGAGCCAGGAGTCAGCCCTGAGCACAGAGCCAGGAGTCAGCCCTGAGCACAGAGCCAGGAGTCAGCCCTGAGTACAGAGCCAGGAGTCAGCCCTGAGCACAGAGCCAGAAGTCAGCCCTGAGCACAGAGCCAGAAGTTAGCCCTGAGCACAGAGCCAGGAGTCAGCCCTGAGCACCAGTGGCTGTGGCCCAAAATTTAAAAACAAAAAAGGAACCAAAGAAAACATTTTATTTACAAGGGCATCAAAAAGAATGACTAATTTAAAATGAAATAAGATAAAGCAAGAGTTGGACGGTGAAACCCGCAAAAACATCACTGAAAAACAGAAGACCTAAATAAACGGAAAGAAATCCCATTTTCACAGACTGGAAGACAATTGTCACGAAGGTGGCAATGCTTCCCAAAGCCAAAAAAAGCAGAAAATGGTGCAGACATCCCCCACAGAAATCCTCTTAAGGAATTTCTAGCTATTGCATTATATTTTTTTTCACATTTTCATTTTATTATTTGGAGGGGCACACCCGGTAGTGGTCAGGGCTTACTCCTAGTTCCATGCTCAGAGATCACTCCTGGTGAGCCCCAGGGGCTCAGAGGTCCAAATGTGGTGTCGGGGACTGAACCAGGTCGGCCACCTGCAAGGCATGTGCTCTCTTAACTGTCTTTTTTTTTTTACTTTTTGGGGGGGGTGTCACACCCAGCAATGCACAGGGATTACTCCTGGCTCTGCACTCAGGAATTACTCCTGGCAGTGCTCAGGGGATCATATATCTCCAGTGTCTTATCACTGTTCTCTGTGTTATATTTTCCTACAGAAAATACCAGAGATACCCTAGACACTTTTTTTTTTGCTTTCGCTTTTTGGGTCACACCTGGCGATGCCCAGGGGTTCCTCCTGGCTCTGCACTCAGGAATTACTCCTGGCGGTGCTCAGGGGACCCTATGGGATACTGAGAATCGAACCCAGGTCGGCCGCGTGCAAGCAAACGCCCTACCCGCTGTGCTATCACTCCAGCCCCATCTAGACACTCTTCACTGCCCATAGACTACACAAGCGTGCTTTTGTGGTGTTGCCACACGCAAGACAGAGAGGAACTTCATTCTTTTAGTGGCTGTGTTTTGTTTGAGGTTGGGACGGAGCTACACCCGGCAGTGCTCAGGGCTTACTCCTGGCAAGGCTTGGGGGACCCTCTGGGGTGGCATAGAATGAACTCGGGGGGCGGGGGGATAGAGTGATAGCACAGCGGGGAGGGCGTTTGCCTTGCACGTAGCTGACCTGGGTTCGATCCCCAGCATCCCACAGGGTCCCCTGAGCACCGCCAGGAGTAATTCCTGAGTGCAGAGCTGGAAGTCAGCCCTGAGCATCGCCAGGTGTGGCCCAAAAAGCAAAAAAAATAAATAAATAAAATAAAATTAAAAAAAGAAGGAACCTGGGCGGGCCACATGCAAGACTGTATGCCTTCCAGCAATCTGGCCCTTTGGTGACTGTTTTTTTTTTAATCTTTTTTCTTTTCTTCTTTTTTTTTTTTTTTTTTTTTTTTTGCTTTTTGGGTCACACCCAGCGATGCTCAGGGGTTCCTCCTGGCTCATGCACTCAGGAATTACTCCTGGCGGTGCTCGGGGGACCCTATGGGATGCTGGGAATCGAACCCGGGTCTGCTGCGTGCAAGGCAAATGCCCTCCCTATGGCTCCAGCCCCTTTTTTTTTTCTTTTTTGCGGGGTGGGGATACAATTGGGCAATGGTTAGGGGCTACACCTGGTTCAGGGACCAACGCCAGAGTGTGTATGGGGGGGTATGGGTTGGGGGGGGGCCAGGTTCGAACCCGGGGCTCTGGCTCGTGGCCACCTCCCGGCGCCCTGATGCTGAGAGCCGCCTCACCTGATCTTGGCCAGCAGCTCTCCGCGGTCAGCACAGTCCACGCTGACCTGCCGGATGAGCTCGTGGAACACGGTGTTGTAAACCGTTTGCTCCTTCCGAAGCAGATGGAGTAGGCTGTGCATCTGTGGAGTGGGAGAGAGGGTCAGTGCTGGGAGGGGGGACCGGTCAGCACCCAAGGGTCAGCACTGGGGGGGGTCAGCGCCCAAGGCTCAGTGCTCAGGGGTCAGCGCTCAAGGATCAGTGCTCAGAGGTCAGCACTCAAGGATCAGCGCCCAGGAGTCAGCACCCAAGGGGCAGCGCTCAGAGGTCAGCGCTGGGGGGCCAGCACCAGGGGGTCAGCGCCCAAGGGTCAGTGCCCAGGGGTCAGCACTCAAGGGTCAGTGCTCAGGGGTCAGCTCTCAAAGATCAGCGCCCAGGAGTCAGCGCCCAAGGATCAGTGCTCAGGGGCCAGCGCTGGGAGGCCAGCGCCATGGGGTCAGCGCCTAGGTCAGCGCCCAAGGGTCAGTGCCCAGGGGTCAGCGCTCAAGGGTCAGTGCCCAGGGGTCAGCGCTCAAGGGTCAGAGCTCAGGGATCAGCGCTGGGGAGCCAGCGCCAGGGGTTCAGCGCCCAGGTCAGTGCCCAATGGTCAGTGCCCAATGGTCAGTGCCCAGGGGTCAGCGCCCAAGGGTCGGTGCCCAAGGGTCAGCGCCCAAAGGTCAGCGCCCAAGGGTCAGGGCCCAGGGGTCAGCTCCCAAGGGTCAACGCCAAAGGGTCAGTATCAGGAAGGTCAGCGCCCAAGGGTCAGCGCTTAAGGATCAGCGTCCAAGGGACAGCACCCAAGGGTCAGCGCTCAGGGATCAGCACCCAGGAGTCAGTAACCAAGGGTCAGCGCCCAGGGGTCAGCTCCCAAGGGCCAGTGCCCAAGGGTCAGTGCAGGGAGGTTGGCGCCCAAGGGTCAGCGCCCAAGGGTCAGTGCCAGGGGCGTCGGCGCCCAAGGGTCAGTGCCCAAGGGTCAGCGCTTAAGGATCAGCGCCCAAGGGCCAGCGCCCAAGGATCAGGGCCCAGGGGTCAGCGCCCAAGGGTCAGCGCCCAAGAGTCAGCGCCAGGGAGGTCAGCGCTCAGGGATCAGCGCCCAAGGGTCAGCACCCAAGGGTCAGCGCCCAGAGATCAGCACCCAGGGGTCAGTAACCAAGGGTCAGCGCCCAGAGGTCAGCGCCCAGTGCGCCAACAGGCCAGGAAAGGCAAGGCAAGGGGCGAGGTGCCAGGAAACCGTGCCCACCCACTCACAATCAAACCTCAAGGCGCGGGGGGGAAGCAAAGGACCCTTCGGCTTTTACAGAGGGTCCCTGCCAGGTCTGGGGGCGTGGTGCGGATGGGGGATGTAGTACCCGCAGGTGCCACTGGGGGCGCTGTCTGCAAGGTCGCTGAAAGAAGGTGGATTTTAGTGGGGTGCGAGGATTTTGATTTTTCCCCCCTGAAATGAGGGCAGTGAACCAGATAAATTTGGGACCCTCTGAAGTGCTAAGAAAGGGAGTGGAGGGATGGCACAGCGGGGAGGGCGTTTGCCTTGCACGTTTCCGATCCGTTTTCGATCCCCGGTATATCCTTGGTTCCCCCGAGCACTGCCAGGAGAGATTCCTGAATGCAGAGCCAGGAGTCAGCCCTGAGCATCGCCGGGTGGGACTCAAAAACAGGAAGGAAGGAAGGAAGGAAGGAAGGGAGGGAGGGAGGGAGGGAGGGAGGGAGGGAGGAAGGAAGGAAGGAAGGAAGGAAGGAAGGAAGGAAGGAAGGAAGGAGAAGGAAGGAAGGGAGGGAGGGAGGGAGGAAGGAAGGAAGGAAGGGAGGGAGGGAGGGAGGGAGGAAAGGAAGGAAGGAAGGAAGGAAGGAAGGAAGGAAGGAAGGAAGGAAGGAAGGAGAAGGAAGGAAGGAAGGAAGGAAGGAAGGAAGGAAGGAAGGAGAAGGAGAAGGAAGGAAGGAAGGAAGGAAGGAAGGAAGGAAGGGGAAGGAGAAGGAAGGAAGAAAGGAAGGAAGGAAGAAAGGAAGGAAGGAAGGAAGGAAGGAAGGAAGGAAGGAAGGAAGGAGAAAGAAGGAAGGAAGGAAGGAAGGGGAAGGAGAAGGAAGGAAGGGGAAGGAGAAGGAAGAAAGGAAGGAAGGAAGGAAGGAAGGAAGGAAGGAGGGAGGGAGGGAGGGAGGGAGGGAGGGAGGGAGGGAAGGAAGGAAGGAAGGAAGGAAGGAAGGAAGGAAGGAAGGAGAAAGAAGGAAGGAAGGAAGGAAGGAGAAAGAAGGAAGGAAGGAAGGAAGGAAGGAAGGAAGGAAGGAAGGAAGGAGGGAGGGAAGGAAGGAAGGAAGGAAGGAAGGAGAAGGAAGGAAGGAAGGAAGGAAGGAAGGAAGGAGGGAAGGAAGGAAGGAAGGAGAAAGAAGGAAGGAAGGAAGGAAGGAGAAAGAAGGAAGGAAGGAAGGAAGGAAGGAAGGAAGGAAGGAAGGAAGGTTGGTTTTAGGTTGGAGAAATAGCACGCAAGTTAAGATGTTCAGGCTGGAGCAATAGCCCAGTGGGGAGAGCGTTGGCCTGGCACGCGGCCAACCCGGGTTCGATCCCCGGCATCCCCTAGGGTCCCCCGAGCACCGTCAGGGGTGATTCCTGAGTGCAGAGCCAGGAGGCAGCCCTGAGCATCGCCGGGTGGGACCCAAAAAGCCAACAACTACAAAAATGAGAGGCCACGAGGAGCTCTACGTCGCCACACGCCAGAGAGAGCCGCGGTCCTCCGTGTGCTTCTATATTCCTCTCGCCTGACTTGTCTCTGCATCTCCGACTGAGCGAGACTTCTCACAACACCACGCCTCCCCTCATCCCCAGTCTACAGACGCGGAAACTGAGGCTGCCCTCTCCCCAGGCCCGGCCGAGCTGCCCTCACCTTGGTGGGCGCCTTGTACTCCTGTTCCTCGATGCCCGCCCGCTCCAGTAACGTCTCCATCACGCTCTTCAGCTGAGCCACCTCGATCCTTTTATTGGGCTTCCTGCAGGGGGACGGAGGCTTAGGACCCCCCTCACCCGGGGCCGACCCGGGTTCGATCCCCAGCATCCCATAGGGGCCCCCTAGCACCTCCTCAAGCAGCGAAGAGAGTCAGATACACGGAGAAATTGCTCGGGGGGGGGGGGGGAAGTGGAGAGACAGCACAGAGGCTGACCCGGGTTCGATCCCCAGCAAGCCCCTGAGCCCCGCCAGGAGTGATCCCCGAGCACAGTGCCAGGAGTCAGCCCTAATCACTGCCAAAAATAAAAAACAACAACAAAAGTTTTTTTTTTTTGAGGGGCTGCTGGAGCGATAGTGGGTGGAGCGCTGGCCTTGCATGTGGCTGACCTGGGTTCGATCCCTGACACCCCATATGGTTCCCCCCCCCAAAAAAAAATTTACAACGTCTGCACTTACATGGATGGAAAAAGCAGGAGCCGGTTTTCACTGTCAGTGAGCAGCGTGGTGTATTTGCTGGAAGGAAAGAGAATGCAGGTTACCAGGAGCAAAGTCTGTTTCATCGCATGCCCAGGCCCAAGAAACAGGGGAACGGAGAGGCCTGGGGGCGACCTAAAAGGCCCACTCATGCCAGAGCGATAGTCCAGCGGGGAGGGCGTTTGACCCGGGTTCGATCCTGGCATCCCATAGGGTCCCCCCAAGCATCACCAGGAGTGATTCCTGAGCGCAGAGTCAGGAGTCAGCCTGGAGCATCGCTGGGTACGACCCAAAAAGCCAAAAAAAAAAAAAAAGGGTACAGCAGGGAGGGCATTTGCCTGGCAAGAGGCCAACCTGGGTTCGATTCCCAACATCCCATAGGGTTCCCCGAGCGCCGCCAGGAGTGATTCCTGAGTGCAGAGCCAGGAGTCAGCCCTGAGCATCGCCAGGTGGGACCCAAAAAGAAACAAAAATAATTTTTTTTTAATTAAAGAGTCACTGTATCACTGTCATCCCGTTGTTTATCGATTTACTCTAGCGGGCGCCAGTAACGTCATCATTCGTCCCAGCCCTGAGATTTTCGCAGCCTCTCCTTACTCGTCCTTCCCAACGGTGCCATACTGGGGGCTCTTTCAGGGTCAGGGGAATGAGGCCCGTTATTGTGACTGTTTTTGGCACATCAAATACACCACAGGGAGCTTGCGGGATCTGCCATGCAGGCGGACTAACGAATAAAAAAGATTAAATTATAAATGACAATTATTCCTTTAGGTGAGACTCTTTCATTCACCGGGAGCCCTTTCCCAGTTGTACTACCAAGACAGGCGGCCAAGAGCCCCCCCACCCCACCCCATTTTCAGGGAGGCGGCAGGAGACGACTTCGCTCCGGCTCAGACGGGGCCTGCGGGACTCACTCATCGTAACACTCCAGCCCCGAGACGCCGGTGCTGGACACGATGTGGAATTCTTCAGGGACCAGAGTGTCCGTCAGCCTCCTGGGCTGCAAGGGGAGAAGGAAGCAAGGATGAGAACGGGAGCCGAGGAAAACGGGCTGCCCCGATGGGAGCCTCTCGGAAGGGACCTCCGCCCACTTTCTCCTCTCTCTCCTCCTTTCTTTTTCTTTCTTCTCCTTCCTTCCTTCCACCTTCCTTTCTTCCCTCCCTCCTTCCTTCTCTTCCTTCCTTCCCTCCCTCCCACCCTCCCTTTTCTCCTTCCTTCCATCCTTCCTTCCTTCTCTTCTTTCCTTCCCTCCTTCCTTCCTTCCCTCCCTCCTTCCCTCTTTCCTTCCTTCCTTTCTCCTTCCTTCTCTTCCTTCCTTTCTTTCTCCCTCCCTTCTTTTATTCTTCCCTCCCTTCCTCCCTTCTTTCTTCTCTTACTTCCTTCTTTCTCCCTTCCTTTTTCTTTCTTCCTTTCTTTCTTCTCTTTCTCCCTTCCTTTTCTTTCATTCCTCTTTTCTCTTCCCTTCTTCCTTCTCTTTCTTCTCTTCCTTCGTTCTTCCTCCTCCCTCTTCTTTGTCCTTTCTTCTTCCTTCTCTTTCTCTTTCTTTCTACTTTCTTTCTTTCTTTCTTTCTGTCTTTCATTTTCTTTCTTTCTTTCCTCTCTCCCCCTTTCTTCCTTCCTTCCTTCCTTCCTTTCTTTCTTTCTTTCTTTCTTTCTTTCTTTCTTTCTTTCTTGCCTTTCTCCCCCACACCTGCTAATTCCCAGGACTTCCCCTGTGTGTGCGCTCAGGGGTCACCCCTGGCATGCGCTTAGGGGGCGGTCTGGAATATAGGGGCTGTAACTTGGGTGGGCCACGCGAGAAGCAAGCACATTTCCCCTGTGTTATCTCCTGCCCCGACTTTTTCTCTGCACGCCTTTTTTTTGGGGGGGGCATTTTTGGATACCACCCAGCGATGCTCAGGGCTGACTCCTAGCTCTGCACTCAGGAATCACTCCTGGCAGTGCTCGGGGGACCCTATGGGATGCCGGGGATCGAACCCGGGTCGGCCGCGTGCCAGGCCAGCGCCCTCCCCGCTGTGCTATGGCCCCAGAGAGGAGGAGAGACAAGCCCTTTCCGTACCTTGTGGGGCACCATGGCGCCCCCGGACAGCTGCAGCGAGTGCTGGGACTGAGGCGGGCACAGGGTTTTCTCCCTGGCTTCCCCCTTCACGTACTTCACATCGTACAGAAAAGAAATATCCCTAGGGAGGAGGAGAGAGACGCTTTTGACTCAGCTGTGTGCGCGGAGCTTTCTCACCCAAACTGTGTTCTCGAAAAACTCCACACCGGGGGCTGGAGCGATAGCACAGTGTGTAGGGCGTTTGCCTTGCACATGGCTGGCCTGGGTTCGATCCCCAACGTCCCGTATGGTCCCCCAAGCACTGCCAGAAGTAGTTCTTGAGTGCAGAGCCAGGAGTGAGTCCTGAGCATCATCCAGTGTGACCCAAAAAGCAAAAAAAAAAAACAAACAAACAAACCTGGGGGCTGGAGAGATAGCACAGCAGGTAGGGCGTTTTCCTTGCACGCGACCGACCCGGGTTCGATTCCCAGCATCCCATATGGTCCCCTGAGCACCGCCAGGAGTAACTCCTGAGTGCAGAGCCAGGAGTAACCCCTGTGCATCGCCAGGTGTGACCCAAAATGCAAAACAAAACAAAACAAAAACTCCACACCACACACTGCTGATTTGGCTGGGCCCATCCTTGCAAATCTCTCTTCTCCACACCCTACATCTTTTAAAAATTTGGAGGTGTTTTATTTTATTGCTTTTGGGGTCCCACCCGGCGATGCACAGGGGTTACTCCTGGCTCATACACTCAGGAATTACTCCTGGCGGTATTCAGGGGACCCTAAGGGATGCAGGGAATTGAACCCGGGTTTGCTAGGTGCAAGGCAAACGCCCTACCCGCTGTGCTATTGCTCCAGCCCCAAGGTGTTTTATTTTTTGAGGGGGGCACACCCAGCAGTGTTCCAGGCTTAGTCCTGGCTCTGCGCTCAGGGGTCACTCCTGGCGGGGCTCAGGGGACCCCATGAGATGCTGGGGACCGAAGCTGAGTCAGCCACATGCAGGGTAAGCACCCTCCTTGCTATGTCCCCCAATACCCTTAATATTAATGACATTTGGATGTCTCTCCTCTTTTTGTGTTGTTTTGGAATCACTCCAGGGCAAAGTCAAAATGTGTGTTAATCAATTTTTTTAACTGAATCACTATGACATAAACAGCTACAAAGTTGTCCATGATTGGGTTGCAGTCATATAATGTTCCAACATCCGTCCCTTCACCAGTGCACATTTTCTACCACCAATGTCCCGTTTCCTTCTTCCACCCTCATCCCCTGCCTGCCTCTATTTTCTTTCTTTCTTTCTTTCTTTCTTTCTTTCTTTCTTTCTTTCTTTCTTTTTCATGGCTTTTTGGGTCACATCCGGCGATGCTCCGGGGTTCCTCCTGGCTCATGCACTCAGAAATTATCCTAACAGTGCTCAGGCGATGCTCAGGGGTTGCTCCTGGCTCTGCATTCAGGAATTACTCCTGGAGGTGCTTGGAGGACCCTATGAAATGCTGGGAATCGAACCTGGGCCGGTTGTGTGCAAGGCAAATGCCCTACCTGCTGTGCTATTGCTCCAGCCCCTATGGGAGACATTTTCTTCTCTGTCTGGTGCTCCTGGGGCGCTGGGGATTGAACTCCAGACTTCTGCATGCAGTGCAGTGCTCAGCCCTTTAAGTCATCTCCTTGCCCTGAAAAATCCCTTTTGCTCTAAAACGGATCCCTGATACCAAGAATTACTCTGAGAAAATAAGGATGCTGGTGGGGGGTGAGATCCTGTTGTAACACAATATAGGTCTGCACAGCGGGACGGCATTTGCATTGCACATGGCTGACCTGGGTTCGATCCCCGGCAACCCGTTTAGTTCACTGAGCACTACCAGGAGTAATTCCTGGATGCAGAGGTAAAAGTAATGACCCCTGAGCACCACGAGGTGTGACCCCCAAACAAAAATATCCAGGGTTGGCAGGTACACCCGTCTTGCATGCAGCCAACCTGGGTTCGGTCCCTGGCACTGTATGGGGGTCCCCTGGACCATACCCGCAGGAGTGACCCTGAGCACAAAGCCAGGAGTCAGCCTGCACTGACAAACTAAGAATCCTTGACCCAGAGGCTGTTGGCATCACTGTTCCCAGTCATTCCGTGGTACCCCAAATATGGCTGGGAGTAGCCACTCACAAAAAACAAACCAAGGGGCTGGAGCTTTAGTACAGCGGGGAGAGCGTCTGGCCGACCCGGGTTCAATCCCTGGCATCCCATATGGTCCCCCGAGCACCGCCAGGAGTGATTCCTGAGTGCAGAGCCAGATGTAACCCCTGTGCATCGCCGGGTATGACCCAAAAAGCAAAAATATACAAATTTAAAACAAATTTAAAAACAAAACAAACAAACTCTGTTGATGGATTTTTCCAATCCTGTCCCTTCCTCAGAAATCACACAAATTAAAAAAAAAAACACATACACAGCCTCCCCGCCCCCACGCCTCGTTTTCCTCTTTTACCTTCCAGCACCACTGAGAGAAATGGGTTGGTCAAGCAAGTACTTGAGTTTAGTCCTTCTCAGGGGATGTTGCCAGACCGCATCTGCCTTCCGGGCCAGGATACCCTGCGGGGAAAGCGAAAACCGGGAGTGGCCAGCAGGGGGCGCGCTAGCACAACGAATTCAGCATCTTTCTGGGCCTGCAGCAAGGACCTTCAGTGGGGTTTGCAGCATCTGGGATTGGCACAGTGACTTTCAGTGGGGTTTGCATCATCTGGGAGTCTGCGGCATTTGCAAATTCAGCGGAATTTGCAAAACCAGGGAGAAAGAGGTGCTTAACACCCCTCATTTGGGTAAATAACATAAGGCCGCATGAAAGGACATAAGCCCAGTTTGTTTTGTTTTGTTTTGTTGGCTTTTTGGGCCACACCCTGCGATGCTCAGGGCTGACTCCTGGCTCTGCACACAGGAATCACTCCTGGCGGTTCTCGGGGGATCCAATGGGATGCTGGGAATCGAACCCACATTGACGCGTGCAAGGCAAATGCCCTCCCTGATGTCCTACCATTCTGGCCCCAAGTCCAGCATTTTTGCCTTGGGATTTTCCATTCATGCACAAGCTTTTAGGTTTCAAACTGGGAAATTGCTTCTTTTCCCCTTTTTGGCAATTTTTAAGCCATGGGCTGGAGCATAGCACAGCGGTAGGGCGTTTGCCTTGCACGCAGCCAGCCTGGCCGAGCCAGGTTCGATTCCTCTGCCCCTCTCGGAGAGCCCAGCAAGCTACCGAGAGTATCTCGCCCGCACGGCAGAGCCTGGCAAGCTCCCCGTGACATATTCGATATGCCAAACACAGTAACAACAAGTCTCAAAAAATGGAGACGGTGCTGGGTCCGCTCGAACCGTGGGGTGGGGAGGGGGTTTACACCGACCATGATGTCAAGCAGTGCTGGAGATTCGAGGGGTGGGTATGAGGTACTGAAGGTTAAACCAGGCCTCCACCCATGCACCCTAGCCCCCTATGCAAGTGTCTCCATTCTGTGTGGACTGGACACTAACACAGTTCATGGACAGACGCACCTGGGGTGGTTTCAGCTTCTTGGACGGCAGCAGGTACTCGGGACAGGGCCCCGCGTTGGTGGCGGCGGTGAGAGACTGGAGAATCTCCCCCGGGATGCAGTCATTCTGAAGTGGGGGAGGGAAGGGTCTGGAGCGGGCCACCTCCACGCTCTTCTCCTTCAGTTCCGGGAGCACTGAGAAACAGGAGGGAGAGGGGCCGGAGGACAGGGCAGCGGGGAGGACGTTGGCCTTGCATGCAGTCGACCCGGGTTCGATCCCCAGCATCCCATAAGGTGCCCTGATCCAGGAATGATTCCTGAGTGCAGAGCCAGGGGTAAGCCCTGGGCATCGTCGGGTGTGCCCCCTCCCCATACGTTTAATTTTAAAATGTTAAAAAATACAAAAATTATTAAACTAAAAATATTAAATTAAACAGAGTGCCAGAGTGATAGCACAGCAGGGTGGGCGTTTGCCTTGCGTGCAGCTGACCCGGGTTCGATTCCCAGCATCCCATAGGGTCCCTCAAGCACCTCCAGGAGTGATCCCTGAGTGTAGAGCCAGGAGGAATCTCTGAGCATCGCCAGGTGTGAACCAAAGGTAAAGGTAAAGGCCCTCCCGTTGATCGTCGATTTGCTCGAGCGGGCCCAGTAACGTCTCCATTGGAGACTTTGTTGTTACTGTGTCTGGCATATCGAATACGTCACGGGGAGCTTGCCAGGCTCTGCTGTGCGGGCAAGATACTCTCGGTAGCTTGCCGGGCTCTCCGAGAGGGGCGGAGGAATCGAACTCGGGTCGGCCATGTTGGCCGCGTGTAAGGCAAACGCCCCTACCGCTGTGCTATCAGCCAAAAATTAATTAATTAAATTAAACTGTCACTGTCCTCCCGTTGTTCATTGATTTGCTCAAAAGGGCACAGTAACGTCTCCATTGTGACACTTGTTACTGTGTTTGGCATATCGAATACGTCATGGGGAGCTTGCCAGGCTTTGCTGTGAGGGCGAGATACGCTCAGTTAGCTTGCCAGGCTCTCCTGAGAGGGGCGGAGGAATCGAACCTGGGTCAGCCAAGCCTTGTGCAAAGCAAACACCCTACCCGCTCTGTTCTCACTCCAGCCCAATCAAATTAAACATTAAAATTTAATATGAGGGGCTGGAGCGATAGCACAGCGGGTAGGGCGTTTGCCTTGCATGCGGCCGACCTGGGTTCGATTCCCAGCATCCCATATGGTCCCCTGAGCACCGCCAGGGATAATTCCTGAGCGCAGAGACAGGAGTAACCCCTGTGCATCGCCAGGTGTGATCCAAAAAGCAAAAAAAAAAAAAAAAATTTAAATGAAAACAATGATTTAATTTTAATATTAAAGTTTAAAAAAACTAAAACAAAAATGTTTTAATTCTTATAGAGTAATTAGTTCAACCTGATGTACACTGATAATTTCACCATAAACTGCCTGGCTCCCTTTTCTGTCCACTAGTAGAAAAGGAAACAGCTTTCGACTCTTGGAAACTAATGAAGGGAGCCTGAAGACTCAGGTTCTGGGCTCATCCTTCTCATCTCCTGTCCCCAAGGGGCTCTGGATGCCACGCCCACAAACTGCCCCCAGCTGCGACTTGAGCTCCTTAGTGGGCAAGATCCAGAGACACACAAAAGAATCTCCAAACTGAAGAGCTCGCTGCGGAGATTTCTCCAGACACTAATTGTCTAAAATTTTAGAATTCCAGGTCAGAGCGATAGCACAGCGGGGAGGGCCTTGGCCTTGCACGCGGCCAACCCGGGTTCGATTCCCAGCATCCCATAGGGTCCCCCGAGCACTGCCAGAAGTGATTCCTGAGTGCAGAGCCAGTAGGGACCCCTGAGCATCGCTGGGTGAGACCCCCAAAGCAAAATAAATAAATAAATAAATAGCAGCACTTCGAAAGAAAGAAAGAAAGAAAGAAAGAAAGAAAGAAAGAAAGAGTAAAAAAGAAAGAGGGGCTGGAGGATAGCACAGCGGGGAGAGCATTTACTTTACACGTGGCCGACCCAGGTTCGATCCCCAGCATCCTGTATGGTTCCCCTAGCACCAGGAGTAATTCTTGAGTGCAAAGCAGGACTAACTCCTAGGCACCACCAGGAGTGACCAAAAAGAAAAAAAAGATAGGAAGAAAGAAAGAAAGAAAGAAAGAAAGAAAGAAAGAAAGAAAGAAAAAAAGGAGAAAGAAAGGAGGGAGGGAGGAAGGAAGGAAGAAAGAAAGAAAAGAGAAGAGAAGAGAAGAAAAAAGAAAAGAAAAAAGAAAGAAAGAGAAAGAAAAGAGGGAGGGAGGAAGGAAGGAAGAAAGAAAGAAAGAGAAGAGAAGGAAGAAAGAAAGAGAGAAAGGAGGGAGGGAGGAAGGAAGAAAGAGAAAAGAAAAGAAAAAGAAAAGAAAGAAAGAGAAAGAAAGGAGGGAGGAAGGAAGGAAGAAAGAGAAGAGAAGAAGAGAAGAGAAGAAAGAAAGAAAGAAAGAAAGGAGGAAGAAAGAAAGAAAGAAAGAAAGAAAGGAGAAGAGAAGAAAAGAAAAGAAAGAGAAAGAAAGGAGGGAGGGAGGGAGGAAGAAAGAAAGAAAGAAAAGAGAAGAAAAGAAAAAGAAAAGAAAAGAAAAAAGAAATCGCAGGTTCAGAAGCCCAGAAACGGCCAGGCTGACGGGACCCCTGGGGTCCTTACCCAGCTCCTCCTTGGACGCCGAGGAGGACGTTTTCAGCGTTCTGCTGTCCAAGCTGGAGGGGGGCATCGCTGGGCAGGGGGAAGGCGGATCTGATGCGAGACATGGTCGTGGCTGCAGAAACGAGGGCTCACGGCTCAGCAGAGCTAAGCCAGCAGCGCACCAGCCACCGAGCGGGGTTCCTGGGCCCAGCACCACCGTCCTGCAGGGGGGGCGGGGGGGGAGAGAAAGAAGGGGGGTGGAGAGAGAGCACGGCGGGGAGGGCGCATGCCCCTGAACGCAGAGCCAGGAGTCAGCCCTGAGCACTGCAATCTCCCCCCCCAAAAAAAAACCCCAGAGAGGCCGGAGCGATAGCAAAGAGGGGAGGGTGTTTGCCTTGCACGTGGCCGACCCGGGTTCGATCCCCAGCATCCCATAAGGTCTCCCGAGCACCGCCAGGAGTGATTCCTGAGTGCAGAGCCAGGAGGAACCCCTGATTATCGCCGGGTGTGACCAAAAAAGAAAAAAAAACCATAGAAACTCGGGGCTGGAGCAATAGCACAGTGGGTAGGGCATTTGCCTTGCATGTGGCCAACCCGGGTTCAATTCCCAGCATCCCATATGGTCCCCTGAGCACTGCCAGGAGTAACTCCTGAGTGCAGAGCCAGAAGGAACCCCTGTGCATCGCCAGGTGTGACCCAAAAAGAAAAAAAAACATGGAAACTACTTGAGGGGCCAGGGAGGTGGTCTGGTGACAGCATATACGAGCATGTGTAATGCTGTAATGCCCTGGGTTCGACCCCTAAAGGTAAAGGCCCTCCCGTTGATCGTCGATTTGCTCTAGCGGGCCCAGTAACGTCTCCATTGGAGACTTTGTTGTTACTGTGTCTGGCATATCCAATACTCTCGGTAGCTTGCCGGGCTCTCCGAGAGGGGCGGAGGAATCGAACTCGGGTCGGCCATGTTGGCCGCTTGTAAGGCGAACGCCCTACCCGCTGTGCTATCGCTCCAGCCGACCCCTAGTACTGCAAAAATAATTTTCCCCCCAGGGACTAAATAAAAATGTTTCTTTCAGGGCCAGAGCCATAGCACAGCAAGGAGGGCGTTTGCCTTGCACACGGCCGACTTGGGTTCGATTCCAACATCCCATAGGGTCCCCTGAGCACCGGCAGGGGTAATTCCAGGGGTAGTACAGAGCTAGGAGTAACCCCTGTGCATCGCCAGGTCAAAAAAAAAAGTATATGGGGCTGGAGTGATAGCAAAGCGGGTAGGGCATTTGCCTTGCATGCTGCCGACCCAGGTCAACCCGGGTTCGATTCCCAGCATCCCATATGGTCCCCTGAGCACCGCCAGGGGTAATTCCTGAGTGCAGAGCCAGGAGAAACCCCTGTGCATCGCCAGGTGTGATCCAAAAAGCAAAAAAAAAAAAAAAGCATAGATGAAAAATAAAGTGATAAGTGGCAGCATTGAATAAATTCAGAAAATTAAAACAAATTTTTTTCTTCTTTCTCCTTTAGTTGTGGTGCTTTTAGCAAGGATAGTGGACAGGGCGGAAGGGGCGTGGGGTGTTGGGATGGGTGGTCAGAGCTGCTAGACACGCAGCGGGCTTCTAAGGCTGTGACATTCCTCCTGGCCTGGAAAAGATTTTTTTTTTTTTTTTTTTGCATTTTTGGTCCCACCCGGCGATGCTCAGGGCTGACTTCTGGCTCTGCACTCAGAAATCACTCCTGGCGGTGCTGGGGTGGGGACCCTAGGGAATGCTGGGAATCGAACCCGGGTCAGCCCCGTGCAAGGCAAACGCGGTCCCTGCTGTGCTATCGCTCCAGCCCGGGGAAAGGATTTCTTAGGAATCCAACCTGCTGGGGCCGAAGCGATAACACAGCGGGGAGGGCGTTGGCCTGGCACGCGGCCGACCCGGGTTCGATCCCCGGCATCCCCTAGGGTCCCCCCGAGCACCGCCAGGAGGGATTCCTGAGTGCAGCGCCAGGAGTCAGCCCTGAGCATCACCGGGTGGGACCCAAAAGGCCAAAATAATATTAACAATAATAATAATAATAATGAGTCATGGGACTGGACAGATAGCACAGCGGGGAGGGGCATTTGCCTTGCATGCGGCCGACCAGCACCGCCAGGAGTGACCAGGAGTTACCAGCAAGTGACCCCTGAGTGCAGGGCCAGGTGTCCCCCTGTCTTCCCACCCCCACAAAAAAAAAAGGAGGGAAGAAAGCGCGCAGGCATGCCCAGGACAGGGGCGGCCGCGCATCCTGCAGGCCCGTCTTGGAGTCCACTGGGGGAGTCCACTGGGTCCCCGGACCGGCCTGAGGGTCCCCCGTGGGCGCCCCGGGGTCCCCGTCACCCTCCCGGCACGCGGGCACCGGCGGGGTCCAGCCCCGGGGCGACGCGCCCGGCCTCCTACCGGGAAACCGTCTTCCCCGCCGGGCATCTTGGGGCCGCGCATCCCACGGACGCCTGCCCGTCGCCATGGGAACGCAGGACCCGCCGCGCCCGCGCGCCCGCCCGAGCACTCAGGGCTGTCCTCGGGATGGGGGGGGGATGGGCAGGGAAGGAGGAGGGTCAAGGGTTCAGGGGGCTTCCCCTCCCTCCTCCCCTCCCTTCCTTCCCTCCTCCCTCCCTCCCTCCCTCCCTCCCTCCCTTCCTTCATTCCTTCTTTCTCTTCCTCTCTTCCTTCCTTCCTACCTTCCTTCCTTCCTTCCTTCCTCTCTTCCCTCCCTCCCTCCCTCCCTCCTTCCTTCCTTCCTTCCTTCCTTCCTTCCTTCCTTCCTTCTCTCCTTCCTTCCTTCCTTCTCTTCCTCCCTTCCTTCCTTCCTTCCTTCCTTCCTCCCTCCCTCCATTCTTTCCTCCCTCCCTCCCTTCCTTCTTCCCTCCCTTCCTTCCTCCCTCCCTCCCTTCCTTCCTTCCTTCCTTCCTTCCTCTCTTCCTCCCCTCCCTAACTCCCTCCCTCCTTTCCTTCCTTCCTTCCTTCCTTCCTCCCTTCCTCCCTCCCTCCCTCCCTCCCTTCCTTCCTTCTCTCCCTCCTTTCCTCCCTTCCTTCCTTCCTTCCTTCCTTCCTTCCTCCCTTCCTCCCTCCCTCCCTCCCTCCCTTCCTTCCTTCCTTCTCTCCCTCCTTCCCTCCCTTCCTTCCTTCCTTCCTTCCTTCCTCTCTTCCTCCCCTCCCTAACTCCCTCCCTCCTTTCCTTCCTTCCTTCCTTCCTTCCTTCCTTCCTTCCTCCCTCCCTCCCTCCCCCTTCCTTCCTTCTCTCCCTCCTTCCCTCCTTCCCTCCCTTCCTTCCTTCCTTCCTTCCTTCCTTCCTTCCTCCCTCCCTCCTTCCCTTCCTCCCTCCCTTACTTCCTCTTCCTTCCTTCGTCCCTCTTCCTTCCTCCCTTCATCCCTTCCTCCCTTTTCCTTTCCTTCCCTCCCTCCTTCCCCCATCCCTCCCTCCTCTCCTCCCTCCCACTCCTCCCCTCCACCCCCAGCAGTGCTCAGGCTTACCCCTGGCTCTGCGCTTAGGGGCGCTCCCTCCCAGCGGCTCTGAAGGTCAGTTCTCAGCCTGACGAAGGTGCCCAGCTGCAAGCAAGTGCCTTACCCCTTTGCTCTACTGTCTCTGGGCATTGGAGACTGCCCTTGTCCCTGACCTCTTATCCTTGGCTCGCAGGAGACATCCCTGCAGGTGGACGCCCTTTGGGGATCCGAGGTACACTCGAGGCAGTGCCAACCCCAGTAAAATCATCGCCACTGGCTTAAGGCGCTGTGGTCAGCCCGTTTGTCCTGTGTGGAGACACGTTTGTGGAATTCCAAAGGAAGAATCCACAAATCTTCGTCAGACACCGCATTCCTTTCTCGTGACGGAAGAAACAAGTCATCTCTGTGTGGCAGGCAGAGAACATTCATCTGCCTGGGTTTCAAGTTCAGGGCTGCGGGCGTGGCGCAGAGGAGAGGCCCCGGGTTCGAGGCCCAACAACGTCTGCGGAAACTAAAGCCAACCCGGCAAGTTGGAAGTTCCAGGGAGCAAGTGCAGAGTGCTAGATTCCATCCTGTTTTTTTTTTTCTTTTTGGGTCACACCCGGCGATGACCCAGGTTCGATCCCTGGCATCCCATAGGGTCCGCTGAGCACCACCAGGAGTAATTCCTGAGTGCAGAGCCAGGAGTAAGCCCTGAGCATCGCCAGGCATAACCCAAAAGAATAAAAAGTCTCCTCTGATCTGGCTTTCAGTTGTTTTGGGGTCACACCTGGGGATGCTTGGGCTTTCTCCTAGATCTGCACTCAGGAATTACTCCTGGTGGTGGGCAGGGGACCCTGTGGGATTACAACCACAATCAGGACCATCCTGTTGTTCGTTGATTGCCTCGAGCCGGCCCCAGTAACGTCTCCTTCATCCTAGCCCTGAGATTTTAAAGTGCCATATTCAAGGCTCTTTCAGGGTTAGGAGAATGAGACCCATCATTGTTACTGGTATTTGGCATATTGGGGACGCCACCACGGGGAGTTTGCCAGGCTCTGGCATGTGAGCAGGTTACATTCGGTAGCCCGCCGGGTTGTCCAAAGAAAGAATGAGATAGTAAGATGTCACGCAGCCGCAAATGTGGCCACGCGCTTCCTGGAGCTGGGTTTCATAGTCTCTGGGTCTTATAATCTCATCAATGGCCAAGACCCAGAGACCCTATGGGATACTGGAGATGAAATCCCAGTCAGCTGTATGCAAACTCCGTATCTGCTGCCCTATCTCTGTCCATGTTTTATCTGTTTTTTTTTAAGTTGAACCTGATTTTGATAACCTTATCAAGACCAAAGGTGTAAAACAAAAGTAAAAGATATGAATAAAATAGATTATCATTAACACTTGGGAGCACGGATGAAGTTTTAACTCCTAAGAAACTTTTTTTTTTTTTTTTGCTTTTTTGGGTGGCACCCATCAATACTCAGGAGTTACATCCTGGCATCTCACTCAGGAATCACTCCGGGCAGTGCTCGGGGGACCATTTGGGATGCCGGGGATCGAACCTGGGTCGGCCGCATGCAAGGCAAACAGGAGAATGTGCTCCCCACTGGACTATTGCTCAGGTCCCAGAAACTCTTTTAATCTTTTTATTTGCTTTCTGGGTCACACCTGGCGATGCTCAAGGGTTCCTCCTGGCTCTGCACTCAGGAATCACTCCGGGCGGTGCTCGGGGGACCCTAGGGGATGCTGGGAATCGAACCTGGGTCAGCCGTGTGCAAGGCAAACGCCCTCCCCGCTGTGCTATTGCTCCAACCCTACTCCTTTTAATCTTCTTGTCAGACTTGGAACAGCAAATCTTTGATAAACTACCATGTCTCACTTCTGGGGGTAAAATGACCCCAATATGCCTTCCAATGATCAGCCTTCATGAACATAATTATACGCCAGACAAATGACACAGCACACTGTATCAGCAACAACAGGGGTGCCTCAAATGAGACCCTTCCACGGCAGAGAGCATTCTGGAAAAACATATATGTGGTTCTCCAGACATACATATCTATATATAGATATAATACATGTTTATATTATGTTTTTTTTCTTTTTGCTTTTTTGGGTCACACCCAGCAATGCTCAGGAATTGCTCCTGGCAGTGCTTGGGGGACCATCTGGGGTGCCGGGGATCGAACCTGGGTCGGCCGTGTGCAAGGCAAATGCCCTACCTGCTGTTCTATCACTCCAGTCCCTCTATATATTATGTTATATAGAGATATGTATTATATAGGTAGGGCTGGAGCGATAGCACAACAGGTAGGGCGTTTGCCTTGCACGCAGCCAACATGGTCCACCCGAGTTCGATTCGTCCGCCCCTCTCGGAGAGCCCGGCAAGCTACCGAGAGGATCTCGCCCGCACAGCAGAGCCTGGCAAGCTACCCATGACATATTCGATATGCCAGACACAGTAACAAAGTCTCCAATGGAGACGTTACTGGGCCCGCTCCAGCAAATCGATGATCAATGGGAGGGGCCTTAATTAATTTTTGGGCTGGAGCGATAGCACAGCGGTAGGGCGTTTGCCTTACATGCAGCCAACATGGCCGACCCGAGTTCGATTCCTCCGCCCCTCTCGGAGAGCCCGGCAAGCTACCAAGAGTACTCGATATGCCAGACACAGTAACAACAAAGTCTCCAATGGAGATGTTACTGGGCCCGCTGGAGCAAATCGATGAATGGGAGGACAGTGACAGTGATTATATAGGTATAATATATATGTTAGATCATGTGTTTCACCCTAGTGCAAAGTCTAAGAATAATGATCAAACCAATGCAGGAGGCAAGCTTCTGGATCTTAAGAAAAAAAAAATCCCTTTAATATCCATGGAGATGATTAATACTTAGGCTACAGACTTACAAGTAAAACGATTCAAGTCAGTGACACAGTAACAGACAACGAGAAAACTGCAAAGGGTATGTCTGAACCTTTCACATGTTCCAATTGAAACAAAGTCATTTTCCACAGACCACATAACTGACCTTGCAGTCCATTTTAATTTGTTTTTTTTGTTTTTTTGGTCCATACCCAGCTACGCTCAGGGGTTACCCCTGGCTCTGCACTCAGGAATCACTCCTGGTGGTGGGGGGACCCTATGGGATGCCGGGGGGATCGAACCCGGGACGGCCACGTGCAAGGCAAAAGCTCTCCCAACAACTAATTTTTAAAGAACTACCATGGGAGACATAATACTGAGCTTAAGGCACTTGTCTTGTATTCTGCTGATCTGGGTTCAAATCCTCAGCCCCACATACACTGAGCACCAAGCCAGGAGCAAGCACCACCGGGTATAGCACTTCCCCATAATTTGAAATTATAAAGGGATTATTTTTTCAGTAGTCAGGAATTGAACCCAGGGCCTCAGAGATGTTAGGCATGACTTTCTTTCTTTCTTTCTTTCTTTCTTTCTTTCTTTCTTTCTTTCTTCCTCTTCTTGGGTCACACCCAGCAATGCTCAGGGCTGACTCCTGGCTTTTGAACTCAGGAATTACTCCTGGTGATGCTCGGGGGACCATATGGAAAGCCGGGGATCGAACCCGGGTCGGCCGCGTGCAAGGCAAACGCCCTACCCGCTTTGCTATCTCTCCAGCCCAAGGCATGATGTTCTAAGCCAGACCCACCTCCCTGACCCTGGAAATATATATATGTGCTTTGTCTTGTGCTACTTCTGGGTTGTTTTCTTCCGTATGTCTTGCTCCTCGTTCGATAAGTATTACGAATGCAAGAATCCCTCAAAACCCAGGTGAAAGCTCTTACTTTCTTTTCACAAATCATGAGCTCTCTATCACAGAATGAAAACAAGGTTAAAAAAAAAATCGAGTAAGGACTGCAATTTGAAGAAGAAGACGAAAAAGAAAAGCCATGAGAGTTGGTACGTGTAACAAAGATTATCTTCTGGCGGGGGGAGGAAAAGTCTCTTGATTTTTTTCTGGTTCCGCAAGGAAAAGTCAAGACTCTCCATCAACTTCTTCCCCCAAGAGCAAAGCTGAATCAGCACAGTCCAACGCTGCGAATAAGAGACTTGCCCAGAGCGTTTCGCTGACTCGGTGGCCGAGAAGAAGGATGCTCGCCCCCAGGGCATGGAGATGCGCTCAGTCCCACCTATGCTCGGTGTAAGGGCTCCCGCCGCCAGGAGGCACTGTGTCGACAAGTGTGCGAGAGGGTCCTCAGCCAGGGGCCCGGGAGCACGGAGAGCCAGGGGGATTAGGCTCAGCTGGAACAAACACAAGCCCATCATTGAGTCACGGATGCCCGGGGCCGGCGTCTAGAACACGAAGCTAGCTACACGTCCAGGAGCGCGGCTGGATGTAGTCGAGAAATGTGGGCTGTGGGGAAGAGGAAAAGACAGAATGAGAATGTGTGTGTGTGTGGGGGGGGGGGGGGCAGGGCAAGTCACCCCCCGCCCCCCCCCAGCATCTCCTAAACCCTGAAGTTCTGAGGGACTCAGGCGTGGAGAAGAAAAGGACCCGCCGGGTTAGGGTCTCTTTAGAAAAGCTTTAAGTGGAAACTCATGACTATGTTTATTTATTTATTATTTTTTTTAACATTTAACTTTTCAATTTTTTTGTTTTATTTTAATATTTTAAATTAAAAAAAATTTTTTTTTAATTTTTGCTTTTTGGGTCACACCCAGCAACGTTCAGGGGTTCCTCCTGGCTCTGCACTCAGGAATTACTCCTGGTGGTGCTCGGGGGGGTTATATGGGATGCCGGGGATCAAACCCGGGTCGGCCACATGCAAGGCAAATGCCCTATCTTCTGTACTATCACTCTGGCCCCTTAATTTTTAATTTTTTTTTAAATTTATTTTTTTTTTTTGTTTTTGGGGCCACATCTGGCAATGGTCAGGGCTGACTCCTGGCTCATGCACTCAGGAATCACTCCTGGCAGTGCTTGGGGGACCCCATGGGATGCCCAGGATCGAACCCGGTTCAACCACATGCCAGGCAAATAAATGCCCTCCCTGCTGGACTATCGCTCTAGCCACTAATTTTTTTTTTTATCTTTTTTTGGTTTGGGGCTCACACCCAGCTGCGGTTACTCCTGGCTCTGTGCTCTCAGGACTCGCTCCTGGGACCCTCTGAAATGCTGTGGTTCAAACCCGGCTGGGCTGCGTGCAGAGCAAGTGCCCTCCCTCCTATCCTATCACTCCGGCTCCCCTAAATGAAACTTTTGAGGCACTGGGTGGTTCCACCCATGCAGGGAGACACCACCCACTTTCTCCACCTCCCACTTTTTTTTTTTGCTTTTTGCTTTTTGGGTCCTACCCGGCGATGCTCAGGGGTTCCTCCCAGCTCTGCACTCAGGAATCACTCCTGGCAGTGCTCGGGGGACTC
This sequence comes from Sorex fumeus, assembly GCF_029834395.1. NCBI lineage: Eukaryota > Metazoa > Chordata > Mammalia > Eulipotyphla > Soricidae > Sorex > Sorex fumeus. The sequence goes on along the minus strand of NW_026606218.1, from coordinate 700,023 downwards.
TATGGGATGCCGGGGATCGAACCTGGGTCAGCCATGTGCAAGGCCAACGCCCTCCCTGCTGTGCTATTGCCCAGGTCCCTGGTTCATCACTCTTAATTGATTGACTGATTGATTGATTGCTTTTTGGGTCCCACCTGGCGATGTTCAGGGCTGACTCCTGGCTGCGCACGCAGGAATCACTCCTGGAGGTGCTCGGGGGACCTGATGGGATGCCGGGGATCGAACCCAGGTTGGCCGCGTGCCAGGCCAGTGCCCTCCCCACTGTGCTGTTGCTCCGGCCCCCGACTCACGTTCTTCAGGGGGCAGTGCTGACGTGCGTGCCACTCCTGGGAGTAGAGGCACAGCAGGATGCCATGGCCAGCGAAGAGCGAGGTCCACACCATGATGTTCCAGATGGGTCGCTTCCAGCGGTCGTGGAAGATGAAGTTGAAGGCCACTGTGGGGGGGCAGGGTGAGAGACAGCAGAGATGGACACAGAGTCCTGCAGGAGATGACCCGCGGGGGCTCAGAGGCCAGCTAAGGATGGGGGGCATCAAGGCCTCCAGGGAGCAAAGGGGGCCAGCACTGGCCCTCTAGACCACTGGAGGGAGACACACACACACACAAACACAAACACACAGACACACAGACACACACGTACACACCTTGGGTGCAAAAAGGGCACTTCCTTTCTGCCCTTAGGGAAGGGAGATTGGGGTTGGGGGGGAGGGGAGGATTTCCTGGAATCCTTCACCCTGGAACTGGTCTCAGCACCCACCCCCACCCCAAAGGGATGAGTGTCTGAGGGGCTAAAACCGGCCGTTTCCAAACGAGGAGGCTGGTGGTAGATTGATTTCATGCCAAATCATAATATAGGTCAGTTTTAGGGCCATACCCGGTGAGACTCAGGGCCGACTCCTGGCTCTGCACTCAGGAATCACTCCTAGAAGGGCTTGGGGGACCCTTTGGGATGCCAGGGATCGAACCCGGGTCAACCATGTGCAAGGCAAATGCCCTCCCTGCTGTGCTATCGCTCCGGCCACTTCAAGTGGCGCATTTAGGGGCCGGAAGCCTAGTACAGCGGGGCAAGGGCTTATCTTGCACGCAGCTGGCATGAGTTTGATGTCCATTGTCCCATAGGGTCCTCTGAACCCGCAAGGAATGATTCCCTGAGTGCAGAGCCAGGAGGCAGCTCTGAGCATCGCCGGATGTGGCCCCCAAACAAAAAATAAACAAAAAATTGAGTTCAGTTCCCCACCCTGGTGTACAGAGGTGGATATGACGAGCTACACCCAGGGGCTGAGCTCAGGATCAACACCAGACCCGAATGGTCACTTGGTCCGTTAGTGACGGACGCTCCCGTCAACCACTGCCCTGCTGCTCACAGAGCGTCGGCTGGTCAGGGCAGCCAAAAAACCAAAACGGATGCCCAGTTACTTACTTCCGAAGAACATGAAGAGCACGAAGAGGACAGGATAGAAGAAGTTGAGGATGATCGCCATGGCGTACTCATGCACCACCGCCGAGACGGCGAACACAGACAGCATCGCGGCCGCCTTGAATTTCTTCGAGAAAAACTACGGCGGGGGGAGGGGCAGAAAGAAACACGCGGCTTCAGAGAGGGAGAGCGTCTGACACATGTCCCACCCGTCCCGTAGGCTACTCCCGGGACTGTCCCAAAGGTGTGAAAATCCCGAGCAGAGAATGAAAAAAAATTGGTGCTGGAGCAATAGCACGGTGGGGAGGGCGTTTTCCTTGCACGCGGCCGACCTGGGTTCGATCCCCAGCATCCTATAGGGTCCCCTGAGCACCGCCAGGAGTGATCCCTGAGTGTAGAGCCAGGAGGAACCCCTGAGCATCACTGGGTGTGGCCCCCAAATAAATAAATAAATAAATAAATGAATGAATAAATAATTAGGGTCAATAGCACAGCGGGGAGGGCGTTTGCCTTGCACGTGGTCGACCCAGGTTCGATTCCCAGCATCCCACAGGGTCCCCCGAGCACCGCCAGGAGTAATTCCTGAGTGCAGAGCCGGGAGTCAGCCCTGAGCATCACCAGCTGTGACCCAAAACAAAACACAAGTCAAGGACAAGCCGCAAAAGAACAGAAAAGTCCCAGGCAAGACCATTTGCTGGCCGAGAGATCCCAGAGAGCGAGAAAACATTTCTGCTTGTGCAAATAAATAAACGCCCTCCTGTGTTCTCAGTCCCCGCCAGAAAATGCATCACGGCTGGTCAGGCAGCGCCTAGGCAGGACAGACGGACGCAGCCTGTCCTCACAGTGTGGGGGGCGGTGGGCACGGGTTAACCCTTTCTGGGAAGGAGCCGACTCTCCCGACGTGCGCGGCCGCCCATACCCAGAGGAAGTCCTTATACGCGTAGTAATAAAGCCAGTCATGGACCACCACGTTCCACGTCCGGTAGTAGTTGGCGTACGACGTGGAGTTCCACCAATCCTGCGGGGGGAAAGACAGACCTGGTGACACCCATGGCGACCCATGGCCCCCCACGGCCCCCCACAGCATACCCTCAATATTCCCAGAGGATGCGCCCAACGCATGATCTCAGGTGCTGCCCTCAGAGTTGACCCAGTCTCCGGGTGCCCCCTGAACGCCTACATCCCCCAAGAAAGTGCCGACCGTCAGAGGGGCCCGCATTCACCGGGGGCCAGGCGGCAGGGACCAGAACTCGAAGATAAGCCACCAAGCCTGTGAGGGTGGGTCGGCGGGAACAAGCCTTACCCTGTAGAACATGCGGTCCCCAAAACGCAGCATCTCAGCAAAGGCGTTGAGCCAGCAGTGTAGAACGGCGAAGAAGGTGAGGAAGAGCATCAGGGCAGCTGTGGGGGCAACGGGGGCTCAGCTGACCGCTGGGCATGGGCACTGCCCAGCGGTGCTTCTGGGTGTGTTTTGTTTTGGGGCGGACCACACCCGGCAGTGCTCAGGAGTCGCTCCTGGCTCTGCGCTCAGGGATCACTCCTGGCGGTGCTCGGGGGACCCTAGGGATGCCGGGGATCGAACCCGGGTCGGCTGCATGCAAGGCCAATGCCTCCCTGCTGAACTGTCTAATTCTGTGACTCTATTATTATTATTATTATTATTTTGGCTTTTTGGGTCCCACCCAGCGATGCTCAGGGCTGACTCCTGGCTCTACACTCTCAGGGATCACTCCTGGTGGTGCTCTGGGGGACCCTATGGGATGCCGGGGATAGAACCCAGGTCGGCCACCTGCCAGGCAAACGCCCTCCCTGCTGTGCTATTGCTCCAAGCCCCACTCATTTACTTTTTGTTTGTGTTTTTGTTTTGTTTTGGGGTCCCACCCGGCGATGCTCAGGGCTGACTCCTGGCTCTGCACTCAGGAATCACTCCTGGCGGTGCTTGGGGGACCCTAGGGGATGCCGGGGATCGAACCCGGGTCCACCACGTTCCTATTGCTCTGACCCCAGGGGTTCTTTTCTTTTTAACCCCCGCCTTTTTTTTTTTTGGTCACATCCGGCAGTGCTTAGGGATCACATGCACCTCCCCCCCCACCCGTCTAGTCTCTCAGGTCTTTTATCTGTCACTGTCACTGTCCTCCCGTTGTTCTTCAATTTGCTCGAGCGGGCCCAGTAACGTCTCCATTGTGAGACTTGTTGTTACTGTGTTTGGCACATCGAATACGTCAGGGGTAGCTTGTCAGGCTTTGCCCTGCAGGTGAGATACTCTCGGTAGCTTGCCGGGCTCTCTGAGAGGGGTGGAGGAATCGAACCCGGGCCGGCCGTGTACAAGGCAAACGCCCTACCCGCTGAGCTATATCCCTGACCAGATATGCAGGTGAAATTTTGGCCCAGAGGCCGGTCTCCTTTCAAACCTGACGCCCGTGTGTTCCTCTAAGGCAGCTGTTTTAAACCTGTTTTAAAACACAGTTGGCAGCCTGCGTCATGAGCTGGGGGAGAAGGCAGCTGGGATTGAGAAGGGGTCACTGAGTCAGTGATGGTTGGAGGGATCGCTCGGGATGGGAGATGCGTGCTGAGAGTAGGTAACGGATTCTTTGTTTGCTTTTTGGGTACCACCCGGCGACGCTCAGGGCTGACTCCTGGCTCTGAACTCAGGAATCACTCTTGGTGGTGCTCAGTGGTCCCTACGGGATGCCGGGGATCGAACCCCGGTTGGCCACATGCAAGGCCAATACCCTCCCCACTGTGCTATCGCTCTGGCCCCAGTAGAAAGATTCTGGCACGCTGGAAATGTGAAGTTGGGAAGGTCAGTGAGGGGGTAACACTGTCCAACTCTGGAGGGTCCGATATAAGTAAGGCAGGGAGGATCATCAACAGAATTTTGGGGACAGAGGAAGAGAGACTGAGGGTAGAGCGGAAGGAAAGCGGAAAAGGGGAGGTAGAGGCAGACAGGAGATGTTACAGGACAGACGTCCTCATGAGATGGGGATTTGGGCCTGGAGGGACACACAGCGAGGAGACACACACGCAGGCAGACCCAGCTTGGATCCTCGGCACCTCCATCCCCGCGAGCACCGCCAGGAGTGATCCCCGAGTCCAGAGCCGGGGGGGGGCCCTGAGCATCACCGGGTGGGGCCCAAAGACCCAAACAATGAAAAAAAGAAAAAGAAAAGATGATTCGGGGGTTTTGCTTGATCCTGGCCTCTAAGGGCTGGAGCGACATAGCACAGCGGGGAGGGCACTGGCCTGGCACACGGCTGACCTGGGTTCGGTCCCCGGCATCCCATCAGGTCCCCCGAGCACCGCCAGGAGTGAGCCCTGAGCATCGCCGGATGTGGCCCCCAAGACAAAAAAAAAGCGATGGAGCGAGGCCAGGAGCGACCTGGTCCTTGGCTCCGGGACGCCGCCCTCACCCGGCAGGATGGAGTTGAAGATGCAGAGGACCAGCACGCGGGCGCTGAAGGGCTCCTCCCGGATTTCCCGGAACAGCGGCCTGCAGAGTCTCTCGAAGATGTAGTACACGTAGAAGCAGCAGCCGAACACCTGCAAGGCAGCCCGGAGTGCACTGACGGGGAGCCCGGACGGGGCTCACGCACACACACACACACACACACACACACAGACACCACTCACACAAAACCAGACACATACCACACACAACCACACAACCACACACAAAAACACACGTACACACACTACTCACACAAAACCACACACATACACACACACAAAACCACATGCACACACCGCACCCCACACAAGCACCACACACACACCACTCACACAAAACCAGACACATACCACACACAACCACACAACCACACACAAAAACACACGTACACACACTACTCACACAAAACCACACACATACACACACACAAAACCACATGCACACACCGCACCCCACACAAGCACCACACACACACCACTCACACAAAACCAGACACATACCACACACAATCATACAACCACACACAAAACCACACGTACACACACACTACTCACACAAAACCACACACATACACCCTCACACAAAACCAGACACGCACGCACCACACCCCACACATGCACCACACACACACCACTCACAAAACCACAAAGTCACACACGTACCACACACACAAAACCACACACGCACAAAACCACACCACCACACAAAAACCACACACGCACAAAACCACACCCCCACAACCACACATGTGCACCACACACACAACCACACACTCACGTACCACACACACACCCCACACATGCCCCCACCACACACAAAACCACACATGCAACACATAAACAGAACCACACAAAACCACACACGCACCACACATAAAACCACACAGGCATGCACCACACCCGCCCCACACACACACCCACACACCCCACTCACACAAAACCACACACGCACGCACCACACCCCACACATGCACCACACACACACCACACACAATCACAAAACCACACACAAAGTCACACATGTACCACACACAAAAGCACACACGCACACACCACACCCCCCACACCGCTCACACAAAACCACACCCCCACAACCACACACAACCACATATGTGCACCACACATAACACACACAACCACACACCTGTGTACCACACACACACCCCACACATGCCCCCACCACACACAAAACCACACACGCAACACATAAACACAACCACACACGCACCACACAGAAAACCACACAGGCATGCACTACACACACACTCCCACACACACACACACACACAAACACAGGCACGCACACATGCATGCACCAAACATTGAAAAAACAGGAAGGCAGAAATAAGGTGGATGATAATGACCGTCACCCACTTGAACAATGCCCAAAGCATTTTGAGTTGGGGCTGACTCCTGGCTCTGTGCTCAGGAATCACTCCTGGTGGGACTCAGGGGACTCAATGGGGTACTGGGAACTGAACCCGGGTTGGCCACCTGCTGCACAAGCGCGCTACCCACTGTGCTCTCTTCCCGGCCCCTAGGTGAACTTCTACAGATGAAAAACCACCTTGGTTGTTGGCAAGACCAACCTCCCCTACTGGGGTGGGGAAGGCCAGTGGGCCTTCAGGGGGGCATACAGGAGACCCTCTTTCTGCCCAGGCAGGGCTGAGAGCCCACCCACCCGGCCACCAACCTCGGGCAGGGCAGGGAGGACGCACCTGTACAAACTGCATGGCCACGTAGCCCCAGCGGATGGACGGGGTCCTGAGAAGAGGAAGCAAGGACGGGCGTCTCAGGGGGGCCCTGCCTGCACCCCTGCCCCCACCCCAGGGCGTGTCCCTGCTGGCCTGGCTTCCACTCAGGGGGCCAGATCTGATGGGCGACAGCAAGGGGGGGCCGGTCCCGCCCCGCCAGGGTCCCTCAGCGCGCGCCTGTCCCTACCTGGGGTAGCTGTCCCGGTAGATGAGGGTGGGTGCGAACAGGAAGTACAGGTACTGGCCGATGGTGGGCAACGGGACCGTGTCTGCAGGGGAGGGTGGGGGGAGCCGGCTGAGAACCACAGGCCCCTCACACGGAAGGCGGGGAGGGAACTCAGAGAGGGGCGGGGGACCCCATTTTCCCCCCTTGCTTTTTGGGTGGGCTGGAGCGATAGCACAGCGGGTAGGGCGTTTGCCTTGCATGCAGCCGACCCGGCCGACCCAGGTTCGATTCCTCCGCCCCTCTCAGAGAGCCTGGCAGGCTCCCCGTGGCGTCTTCGAGATGCCAAACACAGTCACGACAAGTCTCACCATGGAGACGTTACTAGGCCCGCTCGAGCAAATAAAGGAACAACAGGAGGACAGTGCTACAGTGCTTTTTGGGTCCCACCCAGGGATGCTCAGGGCTGAGTCCCAGCTCTGCACTCAGGAATCACTCCTGGCGGTGCTCGGGGGACCCTATGGGACGCTGGGAATCGAACCCGGGTCGGCTGTGTGCAAGGCCAACGCCCTCCCCGCTGTACTCACGCTCCGGCCCTCTGTTCTGGTTTTATTTATGAAAGGGATGGTGTGTGTTCTGTGTGTGTGTGTGTGTGTGTGTGTGTGTGTGTGTGTGTGTACGGTGGGAGGGCCATGAAACCCAATAGTATTAGTACTCCGGGCTTACTCTGGGCTCCAAGTTCAGAGAACCACATGTGGTGATGGGGATCAGGCAAACACCTTGAACCCTGAACTCCTCTCTCTCTCTCTCTCTCTCTCTCTCTCTCTCTCTCTCTCTCCCCTCTCTCTCCTTCCCTCCATCCCCGGTGTCCAGAACGGGAAACGCCTCCCTGGGCGGGAGAGACAGGACAAGCTACGGTGCCGGCCACGCACGCGGCCGGCCCTGGTTCCACCCCTGGCCCGAGGCTTGTGGGCTAACTGGGTCCCCCACTCCCACCAGCCCCCCTCAGCAGGTGAGTAAAACTCAGTAGGATGGCATCCTGGCGTGCACCAAGGCCCGGAGGCCTCCGTACCTGATTTCGCCTTGGCTGCATTCAGCACTCGTGGGACTGTCTCCCTGATCAGCGAGTGGGCCTTCATCACAAACCGGATCTACAAGAGATGGGGGGAGCGGGGAGGGTCAGCGCGAGTTGTTTCTTCTTCTTCTTTCTTTTTTTTTTTTTGCTTTGGGGCCATACCCGGCGATACTCAGGGCTGACTCCTGGCTCTGTGCTCAAGGATCACTCCTGGCAGTGATTAGGAATCACTCCTGGCAGTGCTCAGGGCTGGCTCCTGGCTTTGTGCTCAGGGCTGACTCCTGGCTCTGTGCTTGGGGCTGACTCCTGGCTCTGTGCTTGGGTCTGACTCCCGGCTCTGTGCTCAGTGCTGACTCCCGGCTCTGTGCTCGGGGCTGACTCCCGGCTCTGTGCTCAGGGCTGACTCCTGGCTCCGTGTTCAGGGTTCACTCAGGGTTCACTCCTGGCTCTGTGCTCAGTGCTCACTCCTGGCTCAATGCTCAGGGCTCACTCCCGACCCTGTGCTCGGGGCTGACTCCTGGCTCTGTGCTCAGGGCTCACTCCCGGCTCTGTGCTCAGGGCTGACTCCTGGCTCTGTGCTCAGGGATTACTCCTGACTTTGTGCTCAGGGCTCACTCCCAGCTCTATGCTCAGGGCTGGCTCCTTATTCTGTGCTCAGGGCTGACTCTCGGCTCTGTGCTCAGGGCTGACTCCTGGCTCCGTGTTCAGGGTTCACTCAGGGTTCACTCCTGGCTCTGTAATCAGTGCTCACTTCCGGCTCAATGCTCAGGGCTCACTCCCGACCCTGTGCTCGGGGCTGACTCCCAGCTCTGTGCTCAGGGCTGACTCCCGGCTCTGTGCTCGGGGCTGACTCCCGGCTCTGTGCTCGGGGCTGACTCCCGGCTCTGTGCTCGGGGCTGACTCCTGGCTCTGTGCTCGGGGATCGCCCTCCCCACTGCCCTTATTGCTCCCCTGCCACGCAGCCCCGCCCAGCTCTGCCCTGGATTAGCCCAGCCGCGCACCTGCTCGATGACGATGATGCCACGGGTACCCGGAGTGGACGTGTGCTGGAGGACGACGTAGGCCACGCCGCAGCCCAGCCCGCCGATCTGGAAGGCCATGAAGAGCAGGCCGAAGAGCAGCGAGCGGACGCGCGGGAAGGAGCTCGTCCGGTAGCCCTTGGCCCACAGGTGGAGCAGGGAGTAGGGGACCACGAGGGTGCCCAGGAACATGGCCCACCACGTCCACAGGGCCACGGAGGACATGGTGAAGGCAAAGGTCAGCATGTTGAAGTCCAGCACCAGCCTGGGGGGGGCACAGGGGGACAGAAGACAGAGCCTGGGGTCGGAGCGATGGCACAGCAGGGAGGGTGTTGGCCTTGCACGTGGCCGGCCCGGGTTCGGTCCCCGGCATCCCCTAGGGTCCCCTGAGCAGCGCCAGGAGCGATTCCTGAGTGCAGAGCCAGGAGTCAGCCCTGAGCATCCCCGGGTGGGACCCAAAAAGCAAAAAAATAATAATAATTTGCTCGAGCGGGCCCAGTAACGTCTCCATTGGAGACTTTGTTGTTACTGTGTCTGGCATATCGAATACTCTCGGTAGCTTGCTGGGCTCTCCGAGAGGGGCGGAGGAATCGAACTCGGGTCGGCCATGTTGGCCGCGTGGAAGGCGAACGCCCTACCCGCTGTGCTATCGCTCCAGCCCAATAATAATAATAAAATAAAATTAAAAAAAAGCTCTTTAGGAGGGGGGCGGAATTGATACCGTAGCGGGGAGGGCATTGGCCTTGCACACGGCTGAACTGGGTTCGATTTCCAGCCCCCCTGAGCACAGAGCCAGGAGTGACCTCGGAGCATCGCCTGCCGTGCCCCCCCCAACTAAATTAATTAATGAATAAATTGTGGAGTGATAGTCCAGCAGGGAGCGCGTTGGCCTTGCACATGGCCAACCTGGGTTCGATTCCCAGCATCCCCTAGGGTCCCCCGAGCACCAGCCAGGAGTGATTCCTGAGTGCAGAGCCAGGAGTCAGCCGTGAGCATCACTGGGTGTGACTCCTTCCCGGCCCCCCCCCCAAAAAAAAGGCAGAACGGAACCACCCTCCACTACAGAATCCAACGCACTGAGGGCGTCCGCCTCGCGACCCTCCATCCACAGCCCCCCCCGGGTGCCCCTTCCGCCCCTCCCCCTGCCTCACCTTCCCTGGTCGATGTAGTCCACGACCAGCGTACTGAGGATGAAGAGGATGAGCAGCGCGATGAACATGTGGTGGATGGTGCGGATGTGGTCCACCTCGAGCAGCTCGCTGTGGATGGAGCCAACACAGGCCATGAGCCACCACCCTCGCCCCCGGGACAAGGCGACATCGGGGATGGTGCAGTTCCAAGAAGGGCCAGACCTGCATCTCCCACAGAGGTGAAGGCCACGCCCGCCCGAGCATCACATGGGAAGGATGAGACAGCGTCATGCGAGTCTCTCTAAGGTTGAGGGTGCCCCCCAGCACCGCCAACGTCGGTGAACTTAGACCATTGCTCTCGATCCTGCCTGAGCTTTTTTTGTTTGCTTTTTGGGTCACACCTGGCAATGCACAGAGGCTCCTCCTGGTTCATGCACTCAGGAATCACTCCTGGCAGTGCTCGGGAGACCCTATGGGATGCTAGGAATCGAACCCGGGTCAGCCGTGTAGAAGGCCAACGCCCTCCCCGCTGTGCTATCGCTCCAGCCTCTCGAAGTGGGCTTTGTATCTGACAGGTTATCTCTCCACATGTGGATGACCTTCTGGGCCTTCAAAGTACCGTGAAGGGGAGAGACACAGACACACACACACACACACACAGAAGGAGAGGAAGAGAGAGGCAGAGATAGAGACGGAGCGGGTGGGAAGGCAGAGAATTATGGGCCTATTAAAAAAATTAAAATAAAAAGTAATGTGGAGTTCCTGCCCAATTCAATCGGCTTAATCAATGGCTGAACAAATAGCAGGACTCCTACATTATTTTTTAAAATTTTTATTTAGTTAGTTATTTTTTAATTTTTTTTTTGGGTCACACCCAGGAATGCACAGGGATTACTCCTGGCGGTGCTCGGGGGACCCTAAGGGATGCTGGGAATCGAACCTGGGTCAGCTGTGTGCAAGGCAAACGTCCTACCTGCTATACTACTGCTTCAGACCCAGTATTCCTGTATTATTGTTAAAAAAAAAAAAAAGAAGAAGAATAGGGGCTGGAGTGATAGCACAGCGGGGAGGGCGTTTGCCTTGCACGCGGCCAACCCGGGTTCAATTCCCAGCATCCCATAGGGTCCCCCGAGCACCGCCAGGAGTAATTCCTGAGTGCAGAGCCAGGAGGAACCCCTGTGCATCACTGAGTATGACCCAAAAAGCAAAAACAAAAAAGAATAATGGGCCTGCGTGAGACAGGCTTTGCAGACAGAGTGACAGTGCTTAATGCCTGAAATCACCTAGTCCTTGAAACCCTCCTGGGTCTGACCCCACCTCACCCTCAAAAATCAAACAAAACAATCACAATCACGACCATCCTGTTGTTCGTCGATTGCCCCGAACAGGCCCCAGTAACGCCTCCTTCGCCCTAGCCCTGAGATTTTTAAAAAAGTGCCATATTAAAAGCTCTTCAAGGGTTAGGAGAATGAGACCCATCATTACTCTGGACAACCTGGCAGGCTACCGAATGTAACCTGCCCACACGGCAGAGTCTGGCAAACTCCCCGTGGCGTACCCAATATGTCAAATACCAGTAACAATGATAGGTCTCAAACAAAACAAAAACACAAAAAACAAAGAAATGTTTTAATTGGTTAAAAAAAATTTTTTTTTAATTAAAACTTGTTTCATCTTTCTTGTAGTATAATTCTATCAAAAATCTTAATCAGGGGCCAGAGCAATAGTACAGCGGGGAGGGAGTTTGGCTTGCATGCGGCCAACCTGGGTTCGATCCCCGGCATCCCAAAGGGTCCCCCGAACACTGCCAGGAGTGATTCCTGAGTGCAGAGCCAGGAGTCAGCCTTGAGCATCGCCAGGTGGGACCCAAAAAGCCAAAAAAAAAAACCCCAACTTAATCATAGCTTTTTATTTTTTGTTTTGGGGTCACTCCCAGTGGTGCTCAGGGCTTACTCCTGCCTCTGCACTCAGGGGTCACTCCTGGTGGGTGCAGAGGACAATATGGGGTGCCAGGGACAGAACCCAGGTCAGCCATGTGCAAAGTAAACATGTTACCCGCTGTCCTCTTGCTACCTTAATCTTGATTTTTTTTGGTGGGGGCAGGGGTTCTCCTCTTTTTTTTTTCCTTTTTTGGGTCACACCTGGTGATGCACAGGGGTTCCTCCTGGCTCTACGCTCAGGAATCACTCCTGGCGGTGCTCAGGGGACCATATGGGATGCTGGGAACTGAACCCGGGTCGGCCGCATGCAAGGCAAATGCCCTACCCACTGTGCTATCGCTCCAGCCCCAATAAGATTTTTCTTTTAGGGGGACACATTCATATTCAGAGTGAAAAATACCTTTCAGTAGTCTCACTCTTCAAAGAGAAAAAAATTTTTTTTTAATTTCTAAGATTTTTTTTTATTATTATTGAATCACTGAGTTAAACCCTTACAAGGCTGTTCCTAATTAGGTTGCAGTAATACAGTGTTCCAACACCCATCCCTCCACCAATGCTCATTTCCCATCCCCAGTATTCCCAGTTTCCTCCCATCACCCCTCCCAACCCCTCAACCCCAGCCTGCCTCTATGACATCAAGGCATTTTCTTCTCTCTGAGAAAAAAAAATTTTCTTTTTCTTTTTGGGTCAAACTTGGCGATGCACAGAGATTACTCCTGGCTCTGCACTCAGGAATTACTCCTGGCGGTGCTCAGGGGACCCTATGGGATGCTGGGAGTCGAACCCGGGTCGGCCGCGTGCAAGGCAAACGCCCTCCCCGCTGTGCTATCGCTCCAGCCCCATGGGGTGGGGGGTTCTCAACCACTCATGGTGGTGCTCAGGGCTTACTCCTAGCTCTGCATGGTGCATCGTCAGGGATCGAACCCGGGTCAGTCACATGCAAGGCAAGCTCCATCCCCGCTGGGCTATGGCTTGGGCTCCACAATTAGAAAATTTTTTATTCTAGCTATTTGCAGGGCAGAATTCCACAGCCCAAATTCTGGGGGATTGCCAGGGAACCGGCAACAATCTCATTTCCTATGCCTCCCTCTGAAAAAGAAACACACACACACAGACACACACAGACACACACACACACACACACACACACACACACACACACACACACACACACAGGGGCAAACGGCATGTAACACTGAGGAGTGGATAGCACAGAACAAGCTCCTTGAACGGTCAGTGACCAGACGGCAAGAATCGGGTGAGCTGGTCACGAGAGCGACCAGCAGGACAGGAGATACTCACTCCAGGAGCGATCTCCGGACGACAAAAACCTTGCCCTTTTCCGGGGGCGCCCGAAGGTCTCTGCAGAGAGGGAAAATGAGAAGCAGAATGAAAAATATATGAAAATAATCCCAACAGAACGTAAGCGCGTGGAAGTGCGGTTCAGAAACGCTAGCCCGGAGTTTGGTTTCACGCTGATTAACATTTAACGGGGCAGGATCAGATGCAGAGAAGCCGGTTTCACGGATGTTTGTCTTGTTTGGGTAGGGTGGTGGATTTGGGGGCCACACCCAACAGGGCTCAGGGCTCCCTCCTGCTGGACCATATGGGGTGCCGGGGATCGAACCCGGCTCGGCCATGTGCAAGGCAAGTGACTTAACGCGCTGTGCTGTCTCTCAGGCTCCGCGCACCAGAGAGAACAGAGATAACACGGAAGCTTCGTGACAAGGTGACAAATGGGGTTTGGAGGCTGGGCTCAAAGCTCAAAACTCAAAACTGGGTGTCCAGCTGCCTTGGGCTCCGGCTTCCTAACCAGGACACTTATGGGGTCCAGCTAATAGGGTCACTGGCTTCCAGGGACGGCACGTAAGGGATGCTGTCTCGATTTCACTGGACAGCGAGGTTTCAGATCAAGAATCTTTGCAGCCGGGGCAATAGCACAGCAGGGAGGGAGTTGGCCTTGCACGTTGCCGATCCGGGTTCGATCCCCAGCATCCCATAGGGTCCCCCGAGCACCGCCAGGAGTGATTCCTGAGTGCAGGACCAGCGGGAACCCCTCAGCATCGCCCAAACCACCCCCCCAAAAAAAGAATTCGCGTCTATATAATCTACTTAGAAAGATGAAGTGTGGATTGTTTGCCCAGTGCAGAGAGAGCTGTGAGTGGAGAGAGTTGTGTGGATATGTGAGTGTGTGTATTTGAGTGTGAGTATGTGTGTGAGAGTGTGTTGAGTGTGTTTGTGAGTTTATGTGTGTGTGAGTGAGTGTGAGAGTATGAGTATGTGAGTGTGTGTGTGAGTGTGTTTGTGAGTTTGTGTGTGAGTGTGAGGGTGAGTACGTGTGTGAGTGTGTATGTGAGTGTGAGTGTGTGCATGTGTGTGAGTAGGTGTGAGTGTGAGTGTGAACGTGTATGTGAGTGTGTGTGAGTGTGAGAGTGTGTGTGACTGACTGTGTGTATTTGTGTATGTGTGTGAGTGAGTGTGTGTGATTTTGAGTGTGTCTGTGTGTATGTATGTGACTGTGTACGTGTATGAGTGTGTGTACATGTGTGAGAGTGTATGTTACTGTGTGAGTGTGTGTACGTGTATGTGAGTGTGTATATGTGTGTGAGTGTGAGAGATTGTATCTGAGTGTGTGTACATATATGTGAGTGTGTGTACATGTGAGTGTGTGTGTGAGTGTATGTGTGTGTGAGTGTGTGACTGTGAGTGTGTGAGAGTGTGAGTGTGTGTGACTGTGTGAGTGTGTGTATGTGAGTGTTTATGTGTGTGAGTGTGAGATTGTATCTGAGTGTATGTACATGTATGTGAGTGTGTGTACATGTATGTGAGTGTGTGAGTGTGAGTGTGACTGTGAGTGTGTGAGAGTGTGTGTGTGACTGTGTGAGTGTGTACATGTATGTGAGTGTTTATGTGTGTGAGTGTGAGAGATTGTATCTGAGTGTGTGTACATGTATGTGAGTGTGTGTGCATGTGAGTGTGTGTGACTGTGAGTGTGTGAGTGTGTGTGTGAGTGACTGTACGTGTGAGTGCATGTGTGCATGTGTGTGAGAGTGTGAGTGTGTGAGTTTGAGTGTGTGTCTGTGTGTGAGTGTGTATGTGTGTGAGTATGTGAGTGTGTGTTTGAGTGTGTGTCTGTGTGAGTGTATACATGTGTGTGAGTGTGGGAGTCTGTGTGTGACTGTGTGCGTATGAGTGTGTGAGTGTGTGTCTGTGTGAGTGTGCGTGGTGGGGAGCAGGGAACAAGGCAGCTGCCCCCCGCCCGCATGCGGCCCACTGCTCCTGGCCAGGCCGGGCCCCCGAGGGACACTCACTGGGCTCGGTGGTTCTTGTCCCCTAGGAGGGCCGAGAAGGTGGTGAGGGCGCGGCCCCCGCTGTCCAGCGAGGCCGACTTCTCGATGAGGTTGCTCACAAAGTCGTCGAAGTGGCTGCCGACCTCCTTCATGAAGAACGGCTTCAGCTCCTGGCAGCGGAGAAACAAAAATCAAGCTCACGGCTCTGAGAGCCGACGCCCAGGGAAGCAGCACAGCGGGGAGGGCCCTGCCTTGGACGCGGCCGACCCGGGTTCGATCCCCGGCATCCCACAGGGTTCCCTGAGTCCTGCCAGGAGCGATCGCTGAGCACGGAGTCAGGAGTCAGCCCTGAGCACCGCTGGGTGTGGCCCAAAGACAGAAACGAAAAAGATTAAAGGGATGGGGATGAAACGATAGCACAGCGGACAGCGGGCGTTGGCCTGGCACGTGGCTGACCCGGGTTCGATTCCCAGCATCCCATAGGGTACCCCGAGTACCACCAGGAGTGATTCCTGAGTGCAGAGGCAGGAGTCAGCCCTGAGCATCGCCGGGTGGGACCCAAAAAGGGGGAAAAATAAAAAAAGATCATAAGGAAACTGGAGGCCCAGAGAGTTCTGGAATGTTCTGCAGAGGAGCACAGTGGTTATTTATGTCTTTTTCAACATCGAGGGCTCTTGCTGGGGCGACAGTAAAGTCTGTCGTGCATGCAGTGACAGAGATTCCGTCCCCCACATCCGATACGGTCTCCCAAGCCCCGCCAGGAGTGATTCCTTAGTGCATAGCCAGGAGTAATGCCTGTTTCTTCTTTTTTCCTTTTTTTGTTGGTGCTTGGGTCCCACCCGGCGATGCTCAGGGCTGACTCCTGGCTCTGCACTCAGGGATCACTCCTGGCGGTGCTCGGGGGACTCTAGGGGATGTCGGGGATCGAACCTGGGTCGGCTGCGTGCCAGGCCAACGCCCTCCCCACTGTGCTATCTCTCTGGTCCCTAAAGGTAAAGGTAAAGGCCCTCCCGTTGATCGTCGATTTGCTCGAGCGGGCCCAGTAACGTCTCCATTGGAGACTTTGTTGTTACTGTGTCTGGCATATCGAATACTCTCGGCAGCTTGCCGGGCTCTCCGAGAGGGGCGGAGGAATCGAACTCGGGTCGGCCGTGTTGGCCGCTTGTAAGGCGAACTATCGCTCCGGGCTGGAGCGATAGCACAGCGGGTAGGGCGTTCGCCTTACACGCGGCCAACATGGCCGACCCGAGTTCGATTCCTCCGCCCCTCTCGGAGAGCCCGGCAAGCTACCGAGAGTATTCGATATGCCAGACACAGTAACAACAAAGTCTCCAATGGAGACGTTACTGGGCCCGCTCTGGTCCCTAAAACTTTTTTTTTTGCTCTTTTTTTTTGGGGGGGGGGTCACACCCAGTGATGCACAACGGTTACTTCTGGCTCTGCACTCAGGAATTACTCCTGGAGGTGCTCAGGGAGCCATAGGGGATGCTGGGAATCGAACCCGGGCCGGCCGCGTGCAAAGCAAATGCTCTCCCTGCTGTGCGATCGCTCCAGCCCCCTAAAAAACAAACTCTTTTTTTTTTCTTTTTTGCTTCTTTTTTTGGGCCACACCCAGCGATGCTCAGGGGTTCCTCCTGGCTCTGCACTCAGGAATCATCCCTGGCAGTGCTCAGGGGACCATATGGGATGCTGGGAATCGAACCCGGGTCGGCCGCGTGCAAGGCAGATGCCCTACCCACTGTGCTATTGTTCCAGCCCCTAAAAAACAAACTCTTTATGCTAAATGTCAAGTTGCTTGTTTCTGAAGAGAGGTTTACTTACCTCCGCCTCAGCAGTCAACTTCATCTTTTTCGCTATCAACTGTTTCATGTCAACCTGACCTAAAGAAAGGGGAAGGGGGAAAAAAAAGAGCAAATTTTTAGCTGAAACAAGTAGATTCCCGTGAGCAACGTCTACATGATGACGTCGAAAGAAGCCAAAGAAACTCGATGTAAGGTTAGCACACCCAACAGAATCTGACACCCTGCTTAAGATGAAAGTTTGGATGACAGAAACAACAGGAAATGACTGCATCAAAATGCAACGCAGGGGGCCAGAGAGATGGTTCAGTGGTTAGGGCACTTGCCTTGAATGCAGCTGATGCAGGTTTAATTTCCTGATGCCCGTGGGGAGTGATCCCTGAGCACAGGGTCAGGAGTCAGCCCTGACTACTGCTGAGTGGGGCCCAGAAACAAAAATGCTAAATGGGAAAAAAAAAATCTGGGGCCAGAGCGATAGTACAGCTGTTTGCCTTGCACGTGGCTGACCCGGGTTCGATCCCCAGCATCCCCTAGGGTCTCCCGAGCACCGCCAGGAGTGATTCCTGAGTGCAGAGCCAGGAGTCAGCCCTGAGCATCGCTGGGTGTGACCCAAAAAGCAAACACACACACACACAAAGCGTTCACACAATAATCACCACCTTTATAACCATATGGAGCTGAATGGCCCCATTCTGACTGTGGGACAGCAAACACACAGTGGGGGTTCTGGGGGGCTATTCCCAGCTCTAACCCCTAGAGACAACTCCGCCCCCAGCATGCAGCGGCCCCTGGTCCCTTGGGGGACCCTGCTGCCTCCTTCTCCATCATGTTTAATGGTTTATTAGTATTCTTTTTTTTTCTTTTTGGGTCCCACCCGGCGATGCTCAGGGCTTCCTCCTGGCTCTGTACTCAGGAGTCACTCCTGGCAGTGCTCGGGAGACCCTATGGGATGCTGGGAATCGAACCCGGGTCGGTCGCATGCAAGGCAAACACCCTACCCGCTGTGCTATCTCTCCAGCTCTGGTTTATTAGTATTCTTATGGCTGAAATATAATTAATCAAATCTCTATTGGCCTCTTGGGCTGCATCTTTGCAGAAGACAGAGATATTCTGTGTCTCTGCAATAAGACACAAAAAAGAGAACCAAAAAAAAAAAAGTCCCAATGCATGGAGTCATCAGGAAGGACCTGGGTGGGGAGGGGGAGGGCGGGGGCACGTGGAATTGAACATGGGTGAGAACGTTCCAGAAGTTTTGCAAGACGCCAATCCTCAAGGCCAGCTCAGAGAACTGTGAGCCGGCCAGAGAGCCTGAGGGCTGGGTTCCAAATGTTGGTCAAGTCTAAAAAAAAGTGCAAGAAAAACACCAAGGGGCAGGTTCAGTTCCTCCTCCTGACCTTGATGACTCCAAATGATGTTCAAAATTACTTTATATTTTATCCTTTTTTATTTTATTTTTTATTATTTATTTTTGGCTTTCGGGGTCACACCCAGCGATGCCCAGGGGTTCCTCCTGGCTCTGCACTCAGGAATTACTCCTGGCGGTGCTCGGGGGACCCTATGGGATGCTGGGAATCGAACCCAGGTCGGCCACGTGCAAGGCCAGCGCCCTCCCCACTGTGCTCTCACTCCAGCCCCCTCTTTTTTTTTTTTTAATTGTTGAGGGGGTCGACATCTGGTGGTGCTCAGGACTCACTTCTGGCTCTGCACTCAGGGATCCTCTGGGATGCTGGGGATCGAACCCGGGCCGGCAGCATGCAAGGCAAGCGCCCTCCCCACTGCAGTACCCTGCCAGCCCCTTACCAGATAATCTTAAAATCTGCGTGTTATCAACGAACACTCTCCTGTGTTCTTGGCCTTGCTCTCCTGTGTTCTTGGCCTTCGAATGCCTTAACTTTTATCCTCAGAAGCTTACCAGACCTCAGCCTGAGGGAACTGCGTTATCGCAGACCATCAGGATTATCCTGCAAGAAGCCAGGCGTGGGGATGTCTCTCTCCAAACTGCCCAGCAGCGGAGACACAGTGAAACTGGACATCCAGCTCAGAGCCACAAGAAGGGAGGGGGAAAAAAAATCTCCCAGGGGCCCTTGGGCTGGCGGGTATGGGACTGTGGCATTGGAAGTCTGTCCCCAAGGCCCCCCCAGAGTGCCAGGCTGAGGAGTAAGAAGCGTCCATGACGAATAATCGCCAGGCCTCCAGTTTCCCAGTTTCGGTTCTCTCCTAACAAACCTTTTCTTTGTCTCTTTGTGCTAAGTACAGAATTGGTCCCGGCAGCTGCGTCGGCCAGAAGTCCCGGTCTCACTGCCTACAGCAGCTCATTTTAAAACCTAATTGGTTTCCAACCATTGACCAGTCCTCCTGGCCAGCTTTCCCTTGGCTTTGAGGGTGTGTGTGTGTGTGTATGTGTGTGTGTGTGTGTGTGTG
Source organism: Sorex fumeus (assembly GCF_029834395.1). NCBI lineage: Eukaryota > Metazoa > Chordata > Mammalia > Eulipotyphla > Soricidae > Sorex > Sorex fumeus. Next base: position 680,568 of record NW_026606218.1, on the reverse strand, counting down.
TGTGTATGTGGAGGGTGGTTAAGAAAGAGGAGAGTCCAGTAGGGAGGGGTCACTCTGGACAAGAACTGAGTGTTGAAAGGAGGTAGAGTTACAGACATAACCTTTCAGCATCTGTATTGCAATCCATAACGCTTAAAATGAGAAAGAGAGAGAGAGAGAGGGAATGAGAGAGAGAGGGAGAGGGGGAGAGAGAGAGAGAGAGAGAGAGAGAGAGAGAGAGAGAGAAGTACTTGCCAAAGAGGCAGGAGGGGATGGGGGTGGTTTGGGGGCGGGGGGAGGGACACTGGGTTCACTAGTGCTTAAAAATTAACACTGGTGGGGTTGGAGTGATAGCACAGCGGGGAGGGCGTTTGCCTTGCATGCAGCCGACCCGGGTTCGATTCCCAGCATCCCATATGGTCCCCTGAGTACTGCCAGGGGTGATTCCTGAGTGCAGAGCCAGCAGGAACCCCTAAGCATCACCCAGTATGGCCAAAAAAGCAAAAAAAAAAAAATTAGCACTGGTGGAGGGACGGGTGTTGGAACACTGTATGACTGAAACCCAGTCATGAGTAGCTTTGCTCTCACGGGAGAGTCAGTAAAATAAAAAAAAAAAATAAAATAAACCTAATTAATGATTTTGGGGGGAAGCCCTCTCGAAGCTTATTTTCACTGCAGCCTGCCCCTCCCCCAAACATGATAGTCACCTCCAAGCCCAGAGGAGATGAAGAACATTCCTTGGGGCGGGAGCGCTAGTACAGCGGGTAGGGCGTTCAACCCGGGTTCGATTCCCAGCATCCCATAGCATCCCCCGAGCACCGCCAGGAGTGATTCCTGAGTGCAGAGCCAGGAGGAACCCCAGGTGTGACCCAAAAAGAAAGAAAGAAAAAAAAAATTCCTTTGGGGGCCGGAGAGGTAGTACAGTGGGTAGGGCGCTTGCTTTGCACCGTGGCAGGCCAGGATTCCATTCCTGGCGCCCAAGAGGCCCTCCTGTGAGCCCTGAGCTGGCAGCAGCTGGAGCACACTGGGTGTGGCCCCCCCAAAAAACAAACAAACACAGTTTGAGGGGAGTGGAAAGAGAAACAGGCCAAGCCTCACAGGAGCAAAGTGAAAAAATAGAACAGAGTTCAAAATATTCACAAGCAGGAGCTGGAGAGATAGTCCAGCGGGGAGGGCATTTGCCTTGCACTCGGCCGACCTGGGTTCAATCCCTGGCATCCCATAGGGTCCCTCCCTCAAACCCCAATAAAAGTAATTTCCAGGGAAAAAAATTATTCCTGGGGCTGCAGCATATCAGGGAGGGCGTTTGCCTTGCACGCAGCCAACCCAGGTTCAATTCCCAGCATCCCACAGGGTCCCCGAGCACCGCCAGGAGTAACTCCTGAGTGCAGAGCCAGGAGCAATCCCTGTGCATCACCCGGTGTGACCCAAAAAGAAAAAAAAATAAAGAACCCACGAACCCCCTCCCCAAATAAATTTAATTTTAAAAATATTATCATGCTTAGAGGCTGGAGAGATAGCACAGTCGGTAGGGTGTTTGCCTTGCACGTGGCTGACCCGGGTTCGATTCCCAGCATCCCCGCGAGCACCGCCAGGAGCGATTCCTGAGTGCAGAGCCAGGAGGAACCCCTGAGCATCGCCGGTTGTGACCCAAAATGCAAAAAAAGCAAAAAAAAAAAAGAATAATTACTGCATGCAGAGCCAAGAGTGACCCCTGAAAATGACCTGGTGTGTGACACCCCCCCCACCAAACATATGCAGACACAAATTGTGTGTGTGTGTGTGTAATTATGATACTCAAAGGACTGTCACTGTCCTCCCGTTGTTCATCAATTTGCTTGAGCGGGCCCAGTAACATCTCCATTGTGAGATTTGTTGTTACTGTGTCTGGCATATTGAATACGTCACGGGGAGCTTGCCAGGCTTTGCTGTGCGGGGGAGATACTCTCGGTAGCTTGCCGAGCTCCCTGACAGAGGCAGAGGAATCGAACTCGGGTCAGCCAGGTTGGCTGCGTGCAAGGCAAATGCCCTACCGCTGTGCTATCACTTCAGCCCACTCAAAGGACAGATTTCCTTAATATAAAGAACTTTCCATGCGTTTGGATTCGTGGCCCACAGCTGACTGTGCTCAGGGCTTACTCCTGGCTGTGTGCTCTGGGGACCGTCGCGTGAGGTACTGGACCCAGTTCAGCTCTGCACAAAGCAAGCACCCTCCCCTTTGTACTGGCATTCCCCCATCCCCCCTGCCAAACTTCAGCGGTGGCATTTATGATTTCTGGCCAGACCCTTTGTTTTTATTTTCCTGCAGAATTCAGGGACTCTCGAGGGGGAATCATAGACGCAAGACAGGCTCGGCCGGAGCCCAGCTGCTGTTATCTCTAGTGAAAATTTCGGTAGGAAAAGGCCAAAGAACTGTTTCTGCCCGGCGGAAGCCTTGGGACACCCACAGCCAAGTGTCCCCGGGCGCTTCACCCCCGTCTGTGCCCCAGACCTGGGGTGCCGCAATCAAGCCCACACACATGTCATTGCAGAAGAAACGCCAGATGCAACAGATAAGATGGTTGGTTTCTCAAAGCCCCACGCAGACCTTGTCTCCAGGGGTTCCTGTGGGCAGCCACCTGGGCGAGGGGCGGGCACAGGACAGAGCCGGGGAGTGGCCACTTGGCCTGTGGGGGCACCGGCTCCAAGCCCAAAGGGACATGAGAAAATAAAAAACCCCATGGGGCTGGAGCAATAGCACAGTGGGTAGGGCATTTGCCTTGCACGCGGCCAACCCGGGTTCGATTCCCAGTATGCCATAGGGTCCCCTGAGCACCACCAGGAGTGATTCCTGAGTGCAGAGCCAGGAGTCAGCCCTGAGCACCGCCAGGTGGGACCCAAAAAGCAAAAAAAAGAAAAACCCCTAAAAGTCCCTCACGTTCATGGCTCCCAACACAGACTGAGGGAATTCAAACTATCTACAAATGATCAGCATCTTTTTCCTGCCATTCCTTCAGAGCTCACCTACAGTATCTGTGATTATATATGCAATATATACAATAATATGTATCAATAACACATATGCAAATAATACATATAAGTATTTTTTTTTAATTTTCTTTGCTTTATGGGTCACACCCGGCGATGCTCAGAGCTGACCCTTGGCTCTGCACTCAGGAATCACTCCTGGCGGTGCTCGGGGGACCCTGTGGGATGCCGGGGATCGAACCCGGGTCGGCGGCGTGCCAGGCCAGCGCCCTCCCCGCTGTGCTATCGCTCCAGGCCCCATCTGTGATAATATTCTTATATTCATCGGGGGAGGCTCACTTAAGCCCCAAGAGGGTAAATATCATGTCACAATCACAACTGTGGAACCCAGCCCCAAGCAGGGCATTCATAAATACTGGGGGGCCAGGGGGTGGTGTGGCCTAAACCCCAGAAAGACGAGACAGCAAGGAGGGCACTTGCCTGGCATGTGGCTGACCCAGGTTCGATCCCCGGCATCCCATAAGGTCCCCTGAGCCCCGCCAGGAGTGATTTCTGAGCACAGAGCTGGGAGTCAGCCCTGAGCACTGCTAAGTGTGGACCAAACAACCACCAAAAAATATATATCCATGGAGTTGGAGTGATAGCACAGTGGGGAGGGCGTTTGCCTTGTATGCAGCCAACCCGGGTTCGATCGCTGGCATCCATAGGGTCCCTCGAGCACCACCAGGAGTAATTCCTGAGTGCATGAGCCAGGAGTCAGCCCCAAGCATCACCAGGTGTGACCCAAAAAGCAAAATAAAAAGAACCCTTGCTTGGGGCTGGAGCGATAGCACAGCGGGGAGGGCATTGGCCTGGCACGCGGCTGATCCGGGTTCGATCCCCAGCATCCCACAGGGTGCCCTGAGCACCCGCCAGGAGTGATTCCTGAGTGCAGAGCCAGGAGTTAGCCCTGAGCATCACCGGGCATGACAAAATACACACATATGTAAGCCAGAGCATCTTTCCGGAGTTAACAAGAGTTTATTCCTGCGTCCTAAAGCTTCGTGCCTTGTCCATCCTGTCATGTGTCCCCTTCAGCCACCAGTGCCCCGGGGAGCGCTCACCCCCACCCGCCCTGAGTCAGCAGCCATTTCCGCCAGGGTCCCAGGGACACACAAGGCACAGGGGCTGGTGTCCTGGGCTGTCCTCTGCCCCTGCCCATCCCCCAGGAGCCAGCATGGCCACCTGTGACAGAAGGGCACGCCGGGCCCCGGGGTCCCCAACTTGCTTTGCAGAAAGCCTCACCGTTTTCGGGCGTCCCCTGGGCATCCTTGCTGGGGACCTTGGGGTCTGCGGCGTCTTCGGGACCCTCCCCGGGCCGGGCCGGGCGCTTCCGGAGCGACATGTCCTCCTGGCTCATGCTGCAAGGAGAGAAGCAGCTCAGGGGTGCGACAGGAAAGGGGGGAGCAGAACACGAGCAAGGCACCTTTGGCCAGAGAGCCAGGCCACGGGGCTTGGGGGTCACGCTCTGCATGCAGGAGCTTCCGGTTTGACCCCTGGTGCCACCAGGAGTAGCCCCGAGACACCAACCGGTGGGATCCTCCCTACACGACCACTTTCTACACCCCTGTCTATCATACAGCCCCCCTTTTCTTATTCTTATTTGGGGACCACACCCGGTGATGCTCAGGGCTGACTCCTGGCTTTGCACTCAGGGATCACTTCCGGTGGTGCTCGGGGGACCTTATGGAAGCCGGGGATCGAACCCGAGTCAGCCACGTGCAAGGCAAACACCCTCCCCACTGTGCTATCACTCTGACCCCAAGCAAGGGTTCTTTTCATTTTGCTTTTTGGGTCACACCTGGTGATGCTCAGGGCTGACTCCTGGCTCATGCACTCAGGAATTACTCCTGGCAGTGCTCGGGGGACCCTATGGGATGATGCCGGGGATCGAACCCGGGTTGGCCTCATGCCGGCCAACGCCCTCCCCACTGTGCTATGGCTCTGGCCACAGTCCCATTTTTCTTTAAACATTTTGTCCAGGGAAGGGCACATCAGTGTTGCTCAGGGGTGAATGAGCTGCTCGTACTCCTGCCCCAGGCCACTGCCCCTGGACACCCCTCCTGCACCCCATTCCCTGAGGAAGTGACGCTTGTCCCTCCCCCACCTTTCACGGCTTCCGGTCTGCTCCAAGTTGGCCTCTATGCCCCCACTTGCCCCCATCCCAGTCACAGCACTGACCCCAAATTCCCCATGAAGCTCAGGAATGCCCTCAATCCCCGCACCCCGATGCCAATCCCCCGAGTTCTGTGAGTCTCCCCAACACATCCAGACGCGTCCCCAGAGGCCTTCCCAGGACCAGCTTGCACGGACGTGGCTGAGGTGATCGGTGAATGGGGCCCCTTAGGCCAGTCCTGGGACCCTCCCTCAGGGCAGTTGATGGGCCAGCCTGGATTCTCAATCTCCCGCACCCAGTGCAATGTCCACTCTGCTGGCCCCTGACCCCTTCTCACTCTGGCCACAAGGCAAGGTGAGCGCCCTACCTGCTGTATCAGAGCTCCAGCCCATCGGCGTTACTTAAACCTGTGCCTCCAATACATTCTGCATTTAGGATGCATTTGCTGGACGGCTGGCTGGGTGGCTGGTTAAATGGATTGATGGATGGATGGATGGATGGATGGATGGATGGATGGATGGATGGATGGTTGATTGAATGACTAAATTGATGGTTGAATGAGTAGACGAATGGGTGGATGGTTGGTTAAAGGAATGGATGGATGACTGGATGGAGGGTTGAGATGTTTGGTAGGTTAAATGACTGGACTGATGGTTGGATGAGTAGATGTGTGTATGTATGGATGGATGGATGGATGAATGAATGGATGGTTGAATGAATGGGTGGATGGATAGTTGAATGAGTAGATGCTGAATGAATGGATGGATGGATGATTGAATAAGTGGATGGATGGATGGGTGATGGTTGAATGAGAGGATAGATGGGTAGTTGAATAAGTGGATGGGTGGATGGTGGATGGTTGAATGAGTGGATGGAGGGATAGTTGAATGAGTGGATGGATGGATGGATAGGTGGATGGTTGAATGAGTGGATGGAGGAATGGATGTATTGGTGGATGGTTGAATGAGTGGATGGATGGATGGATGGATGGATGGATGGGTGGATGGTTGAATGAGTGGATGGATGGATGGATGGATGGATGGTTGAATGAGTGGATGGACGGATAGTTGAATGAGTGGGTGGATGGATGGGTGGATGGTTGAATGAGTAGATGGATGGATGGGTGGATGGGTGGATGGCTGAATGAGTGGATGGAGGGATGAATGGATGAGTGGATGGTTGAATGAGTGGATAGATGGATGGGTGGATGGTTGAATGAGTGGATGGACGGATAGTTGAATGAGTGGATGGATGGATGGGTGGATGGTTGAATGAGTGGATGGATGGATAGTTGAATGAGTAGATGGATGGATGGGTGGATGGTTGAATGAGTGGATGGAGGGATGAATGGTAGATGGATGGATAGACAGATGGTTGAATGAATGGATGATTGGTTGAGTGAACAGATGGGTGATAGAATAGTTGAATGAATGAATGAGTAGCAAGAATCGTCACAGACACCGAGGACAGAGGGCCAGGAAGGGTCAGTGAAGTGGGCCAGTGAAGTGACTGGAACAGAGTTGACTTTCAAGCCTCGCTTTCCCTGTGGAGGGCTGGGCTATCCCACATGGCAGAAGTCCAGTAAGATGGGACCATGGCCAAGACAGGCCGGGGAAGGTCTGGGCTCAGGAAGGACACCAAGAGTCCAGCTCAGTCACTGGGCACTGGCTGCGACTCATTCAGTCATGACCCTACCCCCCCGTGGAAGAGACAAAGCGTCTCTTTTACTGGCAGTGAAGTCATTTCCCCGATACCACCCCCAAAAAAGGAGTGGGGCGGGGCTTGTGGAGTGAGACACATGGTATTTCACAACTTGGGGACACCCGAGACTCAGCGTTCCTTCACCACTTGTACAGCTCACTTTCAGGAAGGATAAAGAGCTAAATCGGAGAGGGACACCCAACGAGCTGAGGAAGTGAAAGGAGGGGTCACAAGACCAGGAGCTCCAAGGCCCTGGGTGCAGGGGCGGAAGTGGGGGTTGGGAGGGGAGAGGAACACTCATCCGTGACTGTGGGACATGTTGGAGACCCAGTCTTGCATTCAGAAAGATGCGGGAGACTGGGAAAAGGTGACAGACACTGGCCCAATGTCACAAATGTGACAAGTGTGAACAATTCCACCAAGGTGACCAAAAGCAAACTAGAGAGAATATAGAGGCTAGAACGATAGCACAGCGGGGAGGGCATTTGCCTTGCACATGACCGACCTGAGTTTGATCCCCGCTATCCCATAGGGTGCCCAGAGCCCCGCCAGGAGTGGTCCTGAGCAGAGTCAGGAGTCAGCCCTGAGCACCACTGGGAGGGGCGCAGCCCAGATCTCAACCCTCAAAGGAAAAAAAAAAATCGACATTAACAGCCTAATCCATTTCAACAGTGGCACTGCTCTGAGCTCAGAGGGGGAAGGAAGGACTGATCAATACGTCATCGGAAACATCAGGGGCTCCCCCAAAGGCTCCCCCACTCCCCAACAGCCTCACCGGGCATAGTCCTACAAAATTCTCAGGAACAGAGGAGAGCTTGAAGTGGAGGGAGGTTCCCAGTGCCTCGTTCCTGGTACCACCCTGGAAAGCTTAATTAAAGCTCTGAGTTCAACCCCCAGCACCACGGCCTGCATGCAGCCCGCATGGAGATCACAGGGAGCAATAAAAAGGGAAGGATAGGGGATAAAAAGATCAGAGGCTTGGAGCAATAATACAGATAACACAGTTGGGAGGGCGTTTGCCTGCAGGCGGCAGACCTGGGTTCGATCCCGGCATCCCATAGTGTCCCCCAAGCACCGCCAGGAGTGATCCCTGAGCACAGAACCAGGAGTAACTCCTGAGCATCACCCCATGTGACCCAAAAAGAAAGAAAGAAAGGAAGGAAGGAAGGAAGGAAGGAAGGAAGGAAGGAAGGAAGGAAGAAAGAGAGAGAGAGAGAAAGAAAGAAAAGAGGGCTGGAGCAATCGTTCATCGGGCAGTGCCCTGCATACAACAGATCCCGGTTCAATGCCCAGCATCCCATATGGTACCCCAGCATAGAACCAGAAGTAAGCCTTGAGTACCACCAGGTATGAGCCTCCCCAACCAAATACCAATAATAATAGCACTGTAGCACTGTCCTCCCACTGTTCATTGACTTGCTCGAGCGGGTCCAGTAACGTCTCCATTGTGAGACTTGTTGTGACTGTGTTTGGCATCCCAAATACGCCACGAGGAGCTTGCCAGGCTCTCCCGTGTGGGCGAGATACTCTCGGTAGCTTGCCGGGCTCTCTAAGAGGGGCAGAAGAATCAAACCCGGGTCGGCCGCATGCAAGGCAAACGCCCTACCCACTGTATTATCACTCCAGCCCACCAATAATAATAATAATAATTATGGTCCCGTTATTCATTGATTTGCTCAAAAGGGCCCAGTAACATCTCCATCGTGAGACTTGTTACTGTGTTTGGCATATCGAGTGCGTCACGGGGAGCTTGCCAGGCTTTGCCGTGAAGGCGAGATTCTCTCGGTAACTTGCCGGGCTCTCCGAGAGGGGCGGAGGAATCGAACCTGGTTCGGCCGGGCCAGCTGCGTGCAAGGCAAACACCCTACCACTGTGCTATCGCTCCACCCCAATAATAGTAATAATAATAATAATAATAATAAATATAATGACCATCTATAAAAGAGCTCATGAGGTCATTTATTTATTTATTTGGGGGTGGGGGTCACACCCGGCAATGCACAGGAGTTATTCCTGGCTCTGCACTCAGGAATTACTTTTGGTGGTGCTCAGGGGACCATATGCGATGTTGGGAATCGAACCCGGGTCGGCTGCCTGCAAGGCTAACACCCTACCCGCTGTGCTATCACTCTAGCCCCTCATTTGGTCATTTAGCTAAAGGAATTGGCTCCTTGAACACAACAGGGTGTGGCCCCCAAACCAAAACCACTTTTTTCTTCCATTCCACCACACACAAAACCAAACAGTAAAAGTGCTCACATCTGTGTGATCTCATCATCCGTTATCTCCTAAGTCATAAATTCCAAAAGCAAATTTCGTCAAGAAAAGGAATTTTACAGAGCTCTGTTAATTGGTCCCTACCCCACCTCCAAACACTCTCAAGCAAACAATCCCTCCTCTCTATATATTTCCCACTCAGATGGGTCATCGGATAGGGCCGGGAGTGGACAGCAAGTCGGGTGTCAGCCTTGCATGCAGCTGACCCAGGTTTGATTCCCGACACCCCATAGGGTCCCCTGAACCCTGAGGGCAGAACCAAGAGAACCGCTCTGGGGGTTGGAGCGATAGTACAGCGGGGAGGGCATTTGCCTGGCACGCGGCTGACTCAGGTTAAGATTCCCAGCATCCCATAGAGTACCCCCGAGCACCGCCGGGAGTAATTGAGTAATTCCTGAGTGTAGAGCCGCGAATAACCCCTGTGCATTGCTGGCTGTGCCCCAAAAAGCAAAAAAAAAAAAAAAAAAAAAGAGTAAAGCTCTGTGCACTGATCCAAAAACAAACCCCAAAAAAGAGATTACTGGGGCTGGAGTGATAGCACAGTAGGGCGTTTGCCTTGCATGCAGCTTACCCAGGTTTAATTAATTCCCAGCATCCCATATGGTCCCCCAGCACAGCCAGGAGTAATTCCTGAGTGCATGAATCAGGAGTAACCCCTGTGCATCGCTGGGTGTGACCCAAAAAGCAAAAAAAAAAAAAAAGAGATTACTAGGATTACTAGGACAGGCTGGCCCGCCTTCAAGAAAAAGCGTGTGATGAACTTAACTCATCACCCCGAGATGCACAGAGGGCGGGAGGCTGGCAGCACCCAGCACCGAGGCGGACACTTGAGGCATCTTGGGTGTGTGTGTGTCCCTTCCAGCTGCAGAAACTCCCCCTTCTTGGAGATCAGGAGCTAGCAACGGGGAGAGGGGGAGGGGAGGAGAAAACCCGGATGCCTCGGGGGACCAGACAGCAGGGAGGGGGGCAGGGGGAGTCAGCAGCTGGCCCTGACCTCTGTTCGGACTGTGTCCCAAGGGATGGGGAGATCTTGGCGCTTTCTCAGCCCTGATGCCCCTGCCACGTGCTCGCTCACATGATAACCCTGGAAAGCGCCTGGTACCCACCCTGCAGCCCAGAGCACGCGCAAAGCGGCTCCCGGGGTGGGCCGAGAGACAGGAGGGGAGGGGGGAGCTTAATCCGGGGCGCAGCCCCGTCCCCCCTGGGCACCTCTGGGTGCAAGCCTTGCAAGGGGCTTGCATAGAGGCACTTTAAATAGTGGGGGGGAAAAAAAAACCAAAACTCAACCACCTCTCTAGAAAATAACGGCGGCGAGCGAAGTCCCGAGCCCGTGCCCAGACTGGCAAAGAACTTAACCCCGGTGGCTGGCACGCTGTCCTGCATCGGAGAGAAGAGGCCACAGGATGTGGCACCCGACGCGACCCCCCTTCCCGCAGGTCCCGCTGCAAAGCCCGCACGCGGGGTCCCGGCGTGCATGCATGCCCTGCTCCCGCCTCGCGTCGCTTTTTTCAATTTAATTCCAAATTTTTTTAAAGGAATAAATGTCTCCTCATTCACAACTTCTTGAATCTTAAGACAGAGGCCACCGGATTTGGGAGGAGGGGGGCCTGGGGGGAGCCACCGATCTTCACGGGAACTTTGCAACCCTCCCCCAGCCCCCCCTGCAAATCCCCACCCACGATCGCGGGGTCTCTCCCGACTCCCGGGCCGCGTCCTCGGCCCCTCGGGCCCAAGGCCGGCCACCCCCCTCAGCTGGACGTTGGGGGGTGGCCCTGAGCAGGAGATTGGGGTGGGGGTCCGGGAGCCGGTGCGTTACCTGGGGGCGGCGGGGACCTCAGCGAGGAAGCAGAGGCGGGCAGCCGTCCGGGGGGCAGCGACGGAGCACGCTCGGGGGCTCCGGGCGGCTGTCGCGGGGTGCAAAGCCGGTGGCCGACCCAGCCGCGGCCGAAGATAAAGCGGCCGCCGGGCCGGCCCCTCCGCCCCCAGCCCCGCGGCCCGCTACGCAGCGTCACGCGCACGGCTGGCGCCAGCTCGGCCTCTCATTGGTGCACCGGGCGCCTCGGGCCCCGCCCACACGCCGGCCGCGCCGCCCCTATTGGTGGACGCTCCGCCCCCTCCGCCAAGGACGCCCCGCCCACTGTCGGGCGCGCGCCTTCCCGGGGCCGGAGCCGCGCGGCTCGCCCCGGCTCGGCCTCTCATTGGTGCGCCGGGGCCCCGCCCACACGCAGGACGCGCCGCCCATTGGTGGACGCTCCGCCCCTACTGGTGGGAGCCCCGCCCACTGCCGGGCGCGCGCCTTCCCGGGCCGCGGAGCGCTCGCCGCGATCGCGACCCCAGGGGCCGCCACCGGCGTCCACTGTCCACTCTGGGCTCGTGTCATCGTGTGCGGGGCCGGCGGCTGGGCAGCCGGGAGCGCCGCCCGCGAGTCCCACGCCAGGGGTCGGGGCAGGTTGGACTGGTGCGAGCCAGGCCCTAGCAGAGGCGTGTGGCACAAACGGGCAGTTAAGTAATTTGAAAGGACACCTCGCAGCCCCCGAAGGGGGACATGGGGGCCGGAGCATAGGACCGAAGGTAAGGCGCTTGCCTTGCACGTGGCCGACACGGGTTCCGTCCCCAGCATCCCAGAGGCCCGCCTGAGCTCCAGGAGTGATTCCTGACAGCAGAGCCAGGATTAATCCCAGCCTCGCCGGGTGTGGCCCAAAATTTAGAAAAAAACATTTTTTTAATTAAAAAAAAATAGAGGGGTGGGGGGCCGGAGTGAAAGTACAGTGGGGAGGGCTTTTTTTTCTTGCAAGCGTTTGGCCTGGGTTTGACCTGGGTTCCATCCCCAGCATCCCATAGGGTCCCCTGAGCCCCACCGGGAGTAATTCCTGAGTGCAGAGCCAGGAGTAAACCCCTGAGCATTGCCAGGTGTGGCCTAAAATCCAAAAGATTTTTTTTTTTTAATTAAAGGGGCTGGAGCGATAGCACGGCGGGTAGAGCATTTGCCTTGCACACAGTCGACCTGGGTTCGATTCCCAGCATCCCACATGGTCCCCTGAGCCAGAAGTGATTCCTGAGTGCATGAGCCAGGAGTAACCCCTGTACATCGCTGGGTGTGACCCAAAAAGCAAAAACAAACAAACAAACAAACAGATTTAAACCAGAGGGGAATTAAAGACTGCTTCAAGGGGCTGGAGAGGTAATCCAGCCGGTCAGGCGCTGGCCTTGCATGTGGCTGACCCAGTATGGTCCCCTGAATCCCAACAGGAGTGACCCCTGAGCACCGCCAGGTGTGGCCCAAAAACAAAATGAGAAGAGATGATACCAAGAGATTTAGGACAGAGAGTACTTACTTGCGTACAAGGCCAAGGTGTAGGTGAAATTCGGGTGAAGGTGGGTGAGAGGGAAGGAGAAAGGCAATGGTGGCAGCCCACACAGGCCAGTCTGTCCCGGCTCTAAAGACTAAGGATGGTCACCCATCACCCAGCCCCGTTGCCGGGAGCAAGGGCCAGGTTGATCTACCTGAAAATGTGACTCTCGACCTTCCAGAAAAGGATTCAAATCTCTTGACCACCCACGTCCTCCTGAGCTGGCCTTGGTTTCCTGTTAAACCCTGGATGTTCGTTCCCAGTAGGTCTGTTTTAGAGTATTTATCATGGGCCAGCGGGATTGCACAACAGGGAGGATGTTTGCCTGGCACGTGGCCGACCCAGGTTCAATCCCCGGCATCCCATAGGGTCCCCCGAGCACTGCCAGGAGTGATTCCTGAGTGCAGAGCCAGGAGTCAGCCCCGTGCATCGCCAGGTGTGACCCCAAAAAAGAAAAAAAATAGAATAGTTGCTTCTGGGCTGGAGCTATAGCGCAGCAGGTAGGGCGTTTGCCTTGCATGTGGCCGACCTGGCCGACCCAGGTTCGATTTCTCCACCCCTCTCGGGGAGCCTGGCAAGCTACCCGTGGCATATTCGATATGCCAAACACAGGAACAACAAGTCTCACAATGGAGACGTTACTGGGCCCGCTCTAGCAAATCGATGAACAGTGGGAGGACAGTGACAGTGAACAGTTGCTTATACCAGCTGGGTGAGATATGCCAAAAACAGTTACAACAAGTCTTGCAATGGAGACGTTACTGGTGCCCGCTCGAGCAAATCGATGAAAAACTGGGTGCAGTGCTACCAACTGGGTTTGTCCTTAACCATGAACCAGAGGCAGAGGAAAAGGCTGGAGGGGTAGCTCAGGGGTTAGGGTGGGGTTTTGCATGCTGGTCCCCTCCCTGGCTTCCTTGGAGATCACATTTGCTCCTGAGCTCACACCCCTCAGGAACTAAAAAGCAAAACAAAAAACAAAAAGGAGAGCAAACACAGGAAGGCATTTGTAACTACTCACACTTCACGGCTACCCTCAAGACATCTAGAGTTGAGGTTGTGGGGCCAGAGCAATAGCACAGCAGGTAGGCCGTTTGCCTTGCATGTGGCCGACCCAGGTTCGATTCCCAGCATCCCAATATGGTCCCTTGAGCACCGCCAGAAGTAATTCCTGAGTGCAGAGCCAGGAGGAACCCAAAAAGCAAAAAATTAAATTAAAAAAAAAATAAATGATTTGAGGTCGCAGAGATAGGACAGCGTGACTTGTGTGAGCTCCCTACCTGGTTCAGTTCCCGACATCCCATATAATCCCCAAGCATATCCAGGAGGGATTCGTGAGTGCAGAGCCAGGAGGAAGCCCTGAGCATTTCCCATTTGTGTCCCAAACACACACACACACACACACACACACACACACACACACACACATCAAGACTTGCGTCTAGCCTTGGTTAAAGCAGGAATAGGCCACACCTGAGAATCTTTTACACACACACACACACACACACACACACACACACACACAACACACAATATCAAGACTTGGGGCTAGCTTTGGTTAAAGAAGGAATTGGCCAAACCTGAGAATCTTTCATCGCTTGTGGAGAAGAAAAATCAATATAGGAACTTAGGGGCCAGGAGTGGCGGCTTAGTCACTGGAATATGTAGGAAGTCGCTCTTAGCTGGGTTCCTCATAGCCAGGGTCCCGGGGAGCACCACTGAGCACAGAGCCAGAAGTAACCCCTCCCTCCCCAGATCACCAGGTGTACAGAGGCAAAACAAACAAATAAATAAAAACCAGAAACAGTCCTAGAACTGGAGCATAACATGGAGGTTAGGTCCCTTGCCTTGTACGCAGCTGACCCGGGTTCGATCCCAGCATCCCATAGGGTCCACTGAGCCCTGCCAGGAGTGATTCCTGAGTGTGGAGCCAGGAGGAACCCCTGGGCATCAGCGGGTGTGGTCCCAAAACCAAACCAAACGAACAAAAAAGCAAATGGTCCTGTATAAATAATACAGGAGTTCAGGCATTTGCTGGAGGCCTACTCTCATTTTTTTCATTTTTTTAAAAAAATTTTATTGAATCACTATGAAATACTTATAAGCTTTCATGTTTGGGTTACAATCACACAATGATCAAACACCATCCCTCCACCAGTGCGCATTCCCCACCACCAATATCCCCGGGATACCCCCCCTTTCCCACCCTCCCCCTGCCTCCATGGCAGACAGTCTCCTCCAGACTCTCTCTCTACCTTTGGGCATTATGGTTTGCAATACAGACACTGAGAGGTTATCATGTTTGGTCCTTGATCTACTTTCAACACAGATCTCCCATCCCAACCAGTTCCTCGAGCCATTTTAGTGATTAGTTTAGTGATTGATTTAGTGATTAGTTTTCTTAGTGATCCCTTCTCTATTCCAGCTGCCTTTTCCCCTTTGCTCATGAAGCAGGCTTCCAGCTATGGAGCAATCCTCCTGTCCCGTGTATCTACTATCTTTAGATGTCAGCCTCATGTTGTATAAACATGTGTTGTTTTGTACTCCACAAATGAGTGCAGTCCTTCTATGTCTGTCCCTCTCTTTCTGACTCGTTTCACTTAGCATGATACTCTCCGTGGCTATCCATTTATAAGCAAAGTTCATGACTTCATCTTTGCTAACAGCTGCATAGTATTCCACTGCATAGATGTACCAAAGGTTTTTTTTTTTTTAACCAGTCATCTGTTCTAGGGCACTTGGTTTGTTTCCAGATTTGGGCTATTGTGAACAGTGCTGCAATGAACATATAGGTCCAGATGTCATTTCTACTGTGCTTTCTTGCATCCTTGAGATATATTCCCAGAAGTGGTATTGCAGGGTCATATGGAACCTCAGTTTCTAGTTTTTTTTTTCTTTTTGGGTCACACCCAGCGATGCTCAGGTGTTATTCCTGGCTCTGCACTCAGGAATTACTCCTAGCAGTGCTTGGGGGACTATATGGGATGCCGGGGATCAAACCCAGGCCAGCCGCGTGCAAGGCAAACGCTCTATCCGTTCTGCTATCACTCCGGCCCCAGTTTCTAGTTTTTGAAGAACTGTCCACTGTCCATATTGTTTCCCAGAAAGGCTGGACTAGTAGGCCTTCCCACCAACAGCGAAAGAACGTCCCTTTTTCCCCACATCCACGCCAGCACTGGTTGCTTCTGTTCTTTTTGAATGTCGGCCAGTCTCTGTGGTGTGACATGATAACTCATTGTTGTTTTGATTTGTATCTCCCTGATGGCTAGCGATGTGGAGCATTTTTTCATGTGCCTTTTGGATTGTCCTGCTCTCATTTGATCCCCACGGCGGTACATAGGGTTCCTGGAGCGTCTCCCAGGAGCAATCCCTGAGCACTGAGCCAAGAGTAAACCTTGAGCACTGCCAGATGTGCAGATGTGGCCCAAACATATACTCTCTCTCTCTCTCTCTCTCTCTCTCTCATACACACACACACACACACACACACACACACACACACGGGGGTGGGGAGGGGAAAAGAGGTAGGAGAGAGAGAACACATGGGAGGGGGAGAAAGTCTTGACTTCTGAAGAATCTGGTGGAGCCAAGTGCAGGGAAGAATTTTCCAGACAGGATAAAGCAGAAAGGAAACAGGTTTGGCTGGTTTGAGGAACTCAAGGCCTGGAGACAAACACGGAGGTACAGAGGTCAGAGTACAGCTGGGAAAATTCCAGAATTCTGCTGCAGAGCAGAGCCTGTGATGTGGTCTGCATTGTTTTTGTTTTTGTTTTTTTTTTTCCTTTTTGGGTCACACCCGGCGATGCGCAGGGGTTCTTCCTGGCTCATGCACTCAGGAATCACTCCTGGCGGTGTTCGGGGGACCATCATATGGGATGCGGGGAACCGAACCCGGGTCAGCCGTGTGCAAGGCCAATGCCCTCCTTGCTGTGCTTATTCTGGTCTGCATTTTTGTTGCTCTTTATCATGTCAAGGCAAAAATAAGAAAAAGGTTGGGAAGTCAGGGGATACCTCCAAAGGCTGGAATATACATTCTTTCAAAGACAGGGTTCAGGGGCTGGAGTGATAGCACAGCGGGGAGGGCGTTTGCCTTACACGCGGCCGACCCGGGTTCGATTCCCAGCATCCCATATGGTCCCCCGAGCACCGCCAGGAGTAATTCCTGAGTGCATGAGCCAGGAGTAACCCCCGTGCAAAGCCGGGTGTGACCCAAAAAGCAAAAAACAAAAAACAAAAAACAAAGACGGGGTTCAATCCCCAGCATTCCATACGGGGTGCAGATGAGTCTCCCACCTAGCCCCCCCGAAAAAAAACCACCACCACTACCCCAAAATAAAAATGAACCCAAAACAGTTACCGCAAAGGGTTTTGCCTTGAGTTGTTTCTGTTTTTCTTTTTCCAGACGAATTAATTCTAAAGGGCAAGACTTGGGAAAGAATAGAGAAACTAGCAGTTGAAACGGCTGAAGGATTTCGGGATAATCTTGCGGGGCAAGGGTGAGGTAAGGCTGTGAAAGGTATGCATACATTATTTATTGTTAAGAATGATGGCTCTGGGGCTGGAGCGATAGCACAGCGGGTAGGGTGTTTGCCTTGCACGCAGCCAACATGGCCAACACAGGTTCGATTCCCAGCATCCCATATGGTCCCCCGAGCACTGCCAGGAGTAATTCCTGAGTGCATGAGACAGGAGTAACCCCTGAGCGTCGCTGGGTGTGACCCAAAAAAAAAAAAAAAAAAAGAATGATGGCTCTTTGGCCTGGTCCATTTCAATGCCAAGGTAGCTCATAGCTTGTCCTGGGTCCATCCAGTCCCTTGTAAGAACCCTGCTTTTTGGGTGTTGGGAACTAAGGGTTACTGAGACTTACATCAAGTAAATATGGGGCTGGAGTGATAGCACAGCAGGTAGAGCGTTTGCCTTGCACGCGGACAACCCGGGTTCGATTCCCAGCATCCCATATGGTCCTCTGAGCACTGCCAGGAGTAATTCCTGAGTGCAGAGCCAGGAGTAACCCCTGTGCATCTCTGAATGTGACCCAAAAAGCAAAAAAAAAGAAAAATCAAATATGATGGATACCCAGGAGTAAATATTATTTTGGAGTCCAGTAACTCCCATGTGACATAGCATATTATCCACTGTCTTCCTGTGTCTATCCAAAAAAGGACATTGCTAAATAATTGCTAATAACCCTGTGAGTTTCTCAAACAAGTAGGAGTCTGACCAAGTCATTTAGTTCAAGACCTTTTTACTAGGTTTGTCAGGACCCACAAAGACTCTCGCCAAGTTACTTCCCACTGCTGACGTGAAAATCACATCACCCAGTCATTGGGGTCGGGGCCTGGTGAACCCTTGGTGTCATCATGTTTAAGAAGCAAGTCCCAGGAGTCAGAGATAATATGAGAGACCATGAAACACCTGCGTTACATGTGGCGGAACTTGTTGGATCCCAGCACTTACAGATCTTCCCAGAGCACCTCCGGATGTGACCCCAAAACTCCCCACTTTCCCCTCCCAAAGAAATAAACAAAAATAAAACCACTCTAGGGGGCTGAAGCAATAGCACAGCGGGGAGGGCGTTTGCCTGGCACACGGCTGACCCAGGTTCGATTCCCAGCATCCCATAGGGTCCCCCGAGCACCGCCAGGAGTGATTCCTGAATGCATGAACCTGTGCATCGCAGGGTGTGACCCCAAAAAGCAATAAATAAATAAATAAATAAATAAATAAATAAAACCACTCTAGGATGCATATATGAACTGTTTGCCAGGGAAACAGGAACTAGCCCTACTGTGTCTGCTGGTGGAAGTCATGAATAAGCCGGTTCAAGGCAGCAGGGGCTGAGAACCAAACAGGGGATAAAGGCAGGTGTGTGATGCCTTAAGCACTGCCGGAAGCTATTTCAGACCACCTCCAGGTGGGTCCCCAAAACTACCCAAATAGAAGGCCAGTTGGGGGTCGGAGCCATAGCACAACGGGAGGACGTTTGCCTTGCACGCGGCCGACCCGGGTTCGATTCCCAGCATCCCATAGGATCCCCCGAGCACCGCCAGGAGTGATTCTGAGTGCAGAGCCAGGAGGAACCCCTGAGCATCGCCAGGTGGGACCCAAAAACAACAACAACAACAAACCAACAGAAAAGAAAGGGAGGAAATCCTGGGGCCAGAAAGATGGTAAGGTGGTCAGGTACTTGCCATTCTTGTGGTTAATCCGGGCACCACCCAGCCCCACCAGGATTGATCCCTGAGCTTAGAGCCAGCACCAAGCTCTGAGCAGCGCTGGGTGTGACACACGCCACTCCTGACCACCCCAAAAGAAGCAAATGTCCCACAAGACCCCAAGCACAGATATTAATAGTCATTTTGTTTGTTTGGACTGGAGTAATAGCACAGCGGGTAGGGCGTTTGCCTTGCAGTGGCTGACCTGGGTTTGATTCCTCCGCCCCTCTCAGAGAGCCGGGCAAGCTACCGAGAGTATCTCGCCTGCATAGCAAAGCCTGGCAAGCTCCCCGTGAAGTATTCGAGATGCCAGGCACAGTAACAAGTGTCACAATGGAGATGTTACTGGCGCCCACTTGAACACTGGAAGGACAGTGCTACAGTGCTTTGTTTGTTTTTGGGTCCCACCCAGTGATGTTCAGGGCTTATTCCTGGCTCTGCACTCAGGAATTACTCCTGGTGGTGCTCGGGGGACCCTAGGGGGTGCCAGGGATCAAACCCGGGTTGGAGATTTGGGGACAAACAGCTGCAACCAAAAATCACAATTTGTTTCCCCAAAAATGTTTCTATGAAATTTTTTGGTTTTTTTTCCCTTTTTTTTTGGAAGCAAGAAAGTTCTGTTTTGTTTGTTTTTGCATCACACCCTGTGATGCTCAGGGGTAACTCCTGGCTCTGCACTCAGGAATCACTCCTGGCGTTGCTTGGGGGGACCCTATAGGATGCCGGGGATCGAACCCGGGTCAGCCGCATGCCAGGCAAACGCGCTTCCGCTGTGCTATAGCTCTGGCCCCTTAATAATCATTTTATACTCTTGTTTTCTTTTTTTTTTTCTTTTTGGGTGACATCCAGCGATGCTCAGGGCTGACTCCCGGCTCTGCACTCAGGAATCACTCCTGGTGGTGCTCGGGGGACCCTAGGGGATGCCGGGGATCGAACCCGGGTCGGCCACGTGCCAGGCCAATGCCCTCCCCACTGTGCTCTCGCTCCAGCCCCCATTTTGCACTCCTCTGCACTAAGCTTTCTCCTTTCTGCCTATGTGGTTCTGCTCTCTAGACAGTGGATGTGATCATTCCCCAGCCCTGACCCTAGCTGAACTGGGGGAGACTGGTCCCCACTTTCAAAAAAGAGGGACTTTGGGGCTGGAGCAATAGCACAGCAGGTAGGGCATTTGCCTTGCACACGGCCGACCTGGGTTCGATTCCCAGAATCCCATATGGTCCCCTGAGCACCGCCAGGGGTAATTCCTGAGTGCAGAGCCAGGAGGAACCCCTGTGCATTGCCAGGTGTGACCCAAAAAGCCAAAAAAAAAAAGAGGGACCGTTTGCTTGTTAGGCCGAGAAGGAGGGCATTTCAAGCCAGAAAATAGGGCTGGATGATAGTCCCAGCGGGGAGGGCGTTTGCCTGGCATGCAGTGGACCCCGGTTCAACCCCTGGCATCCCAGATGGTCCTGTGAGCTGGCGGGGAGTGATTCCTGAGCACTGCAGGGTGAGACCCAAAACAAAAGACTTGAGCAAGGAAAAAAATTGAGGTTGAATGTCCACAAGATACAAAGGAGCCAGAATCGGGTGGTACCCACAAGGGGAAGAGATGATTAAGTCAGGGGTCAGGGGTCAGGACGCTGGAGAGGCCTCACGAGCTGTTCTGACTCAGAGGCCCAGAGACAGGGTGGGGGGTGGGGGGGGAGGCCAGGGACGGGCGTTAAGTGGGGAACAGTCATGATTTGAAGAGCACTAATGGAGGGAGAAGCAAGAGGAGGTGGTAAGAGCAATTAGGGAGACGGTAATGGAGGAGGAGGAGGAGGAGGGAGGTCAGGAGGGAGGTCAGGACCCGGGACAAGAGCTGGACAGGACAAAGGGAAGGGCCCCCGAGAGCTAATTAGAGAGATGAGGCCAGAAGCAGAGAATATTTGCACCCGAGGGATAAGTCTGTATCCCAGAGGGACAGGAGCCATAGCCCAGCGGGGAGGGCGTTTGCCTGGCACACAGCTGACCTGGGTTCGATTCCCAGCATCCCATAGGGTCCCCCGAGTCCCGCCAGGAGTGATTCCTGAGTGCAGAGCCAGGAGCAAACCCTGTGCATCGCTGGGTGTGACCCAAAAAAAGAAAAAAAAAATAAAGAACCCAAGAACCCCCCCCACAAAAAAAATAAATTTAGTTTTAAAAATATTATCATGCTTAGGGGCTGGAGAGATAGCACAGCGGGTAGGGTGTTTGCCTTGCACGCGGTCGACCCGGGTTCGATTCCCAGCATCCCATAGGGTCCTGGAGCATCGCCAGGGGTAATTCCTGAGCGCAGAGCCAGGAGTCAGCCCTGAGCATCGCAGGGTGGGACCCAAAAAGAAAAGAAAAACAAACAAAAACGCAAGGTAAGCACCCATTGTATTATCTTTCTGCCCCCCCCATGCTGCTTTATTTAAGATAAGATAAGATAAGATAAAGGCCCTCCCGTTGATCCGTTGATCGTCGATTTGCTCGAGGGCCCAGTAACGTCTCCATTGGAGACTTTGTTGTTACTGTGTCTGGCATATCGATATGCTTTATTTAATTAATTAATTTATTTATTCATTTTGCTTTTTGGGGTCACATCTGGAGATGCTCAGGGGTCCCTCCTGGCTCTGCACTCAGGAATTACCCCTGGCGGTGCTCGGGGGACCCTAGGGGACGCTGGGGATCGAACCCGGGTCACCGCGTGCAAGGCTAATGCTGCATTTTTTCACCAGTTCCCACCGGCCTGCCACTAGCTGCCTTGAAACCCTACTTGGGTAGGCAGGATGTCAAGCCCCCACGGTGCCCCCCCAGGCGCCCTCTGTCCCCTCGGACTCTCCAGCTTGGTTGTGACACTCCGCCCACGGCCACGGCCGGGTTGTCAGTCTGTCACCGCCGCAGATGCTCCTCTGCCAGGCGGTTTCCGCCCAGGGGCACCTGCAGGAGGCCTCGTGGGGTGGGATCAGGGGGTGGGCGGTGATTTTTGTGGGTCGGGAGGAATTTTAACAGGAGGCCCTGCGTTGTGTAAGCGGGGACACCTGGGGGAGGGCGCGGTGGCCAAGACAGGTGAGGGGTCACCTCCAGCCAGCCCCGGCCTCTAAAAGCCTCCCCCAGGTCAGCGTGAGGAAACCGGGGCTCCTAAAAGGATCTGAAACCCGCGACCCGACATTCTTGGCCTCCCTCGCTGTCCCTGTCGGGGGACAGTCCCTCTGCCTCTCCCCGACCCCTCTCACTCCTCTCCTCCCTTCCCCTTCCTCCTCCTCCTCCTCCTCTTCGTCCTTCTCCTCTTTCACCTCTTCCTCCTCCTTCTCCCCTTTCTCTTTCTCTGCCTCCTACTCTTCATCCTTCTCCTCCTCCTCTCTTCTTCCTCCCGCTCCTCCTCTTCCACCTCTTCTTCCTCCTTCTCCTTCCCTTTTCCGTTCTCCTCCTCCTCCTCCTCCGCTTCTTCCTCCTCTTACTCCTTCCCTTTTTCGTTCTCCTCTTCCTCTTCATCCTTCTCCTCCTCCTCCTCCTCCTCTCTTCTTCCTCCCGCTCCTCCTCCTTCCCTTTCTCCTCCTCCTCCTCTTCTTCCTCCTCTTACTCCTTCTTCCCTTTTTCGTTCTCCTCTTCCTCTTCATCCTTCTCCTCCTTCTCCTCCTCCTCCTCTTCCTCCTCCTCGTTCTCTTCCTCTTCCTCCTCCTTCTCCTTCCCTTTCTTTCTCCACCTCCTACTCTTCATCCTTCTCCTCCTCCTCCTCCCCTCTTCTTCCTCCCCCTCCTCCTTCCCTTTCTCCTCCTCCTCCACCCCCCTCCTCTTCTTCCTCCTCTTCCTCCTTCTTCTCCTCCTTCCCTTTTTCATTCTCCTCCTCTTCATCCTTCTCCTCCTCCTCCTCCTCTTCTTCCTCCTTCTCCTCTTCATCCTCTTCTTTCTCTTCCTCTTCCTCCTTCTCCTTCCCTTTCTCTTTCTCCACCTCCTACTCTTATTCTTCTCCTCCTCCTCTTTTCTTCCTCCCCCTCCTCCTTCTCCTCTTCCTCCTCCTCCTCCTCTTCTTCCTCCTTTTCCCCCTCTTCATCCTCCTCTTTCTCTTCCTCTTCCTCCTCCTTCTTCACTTTCTTTCTCCACCTCTATTCTTCATCTTTCTCCTCCTCCTCCTCCTCCACCCCCTCCTCTTCCTCCTCTTCCTCCTCCTCTTCCTCCTTCTCTTCATCCTTCTTCTCCTTCCCTTTTTCGTTCTCCTCCTCCTTTTCATCCTTCTCCTCCTCCTCCTCCTCTTCTTCCTCCTCCTCTTCAGCCTCCTCTTTCTCTTCCTCTTCCTCCTCCTTCTCCTTCCCTTTCTTTTTTCCACTTCCTACTCTTCATCCTTCTCGTCCTCCCCTTCTTCCTCCTCCTCCTCCTCTCCCCCTCCTCCACTTCTCTCTTCATTCTCCTCCTCCTCTTCATCCTCCTCTTTCTCTTCCTCTTTC